>NC_137018.1:10122984-10215484 GCF_032717465.1 Coenobita brevimanus | reverse complement strand
TTAATTAGAGATAGGATAGTTGAGTTCCTAGAAACTAATAAAGTAATTAGGAACAGCCAGCATGGCTTTAGAAAGCGGAGATCATGCGTGACAAATTTAATTGAGTTTTACGATACACTTTTTAAAATGAATGATTGTACCAGGTCACTTGATATAATCTACTTAGACTTCCAGAAAGCCTTTGACAAAGTGCCGCATGATAAACTAATGACAAAAGTAAGATCACTCGGAATTGACGGAAATATTCATAGGTGGATACGTTGCTGGTTAAGTGAGAGAAAGCAACGAGTCGTTATAAATGGAGTAGAGTCAGACTGGGCTCCAGTGACCAGTGGTGTTCCTCAGGGATCAGTGTTGGGACCAGTCCTATTTATTATGTATATTAACGATATCGATGTTGGCCTAAACAACTTCATTTCTAAATTTGCAGACGACACAAAAATCGGCAACACTATATTAACTGAAGAAGACAGAATTAGCCTTCAAAATGACCTTGATAAAATTATCAGCTGGTCAGAAAAATGGCAAATGCCCTTCAATGTAAGCAAATGTCAGGTACTGCAATGTGGGAAGAAAAACAAAAGGTATGCTTACGAAATGAAGGGCCAAATCATTAGCAGGTCCTCGCTAGTTAAGGATCTAGGCGTACTAATTTCAGACGATCTGAAATGTTCGAATCAATGTATCTCTGCCGCCAATAAAGCCAACAGGACCCTAGGCTTCATCAAAAGACATTTTACATATAAAAGTAAAGATATTGTAATCCCCCTATACAAAAGCATAGTCAGGCCACACTTAGAATTTGCAGTGCAGTTTTGGGCGCCTCACCTAATTAAAGATATAGAAATACTGGAAGCGGTCCAGCGTAGGGCTACCAAGTTAATCCCGTCCCTGAGGAATAAACCATACCTCGAGAGACTCAAGGAATTAAACCTATTCTCTCTTAGAAAACGGAGACTCAGGGGACAACCGATTGAATGTTTTAAGATGCTAAAAGGCTTCAGTAATACTGATTCAAACAAGCTATTCACAGTAATTGCCGAGACTGTAACTCGAGGAAATGGTATGAAGTTGCAAGCAAGGAGGGCTAATCTTGATACCACCAAAAACTTCTTCACTTACTCTGTTGTAAGCGAATGGAATAAACTCCCTGGGAATGTGATTGAAAGTGGTACCATAAATATGTCTAAAAAGAGACTGGACATGTATCTCGACGCAATTGGTATCGTTTAGTTAGGATTGAGCAATTATTGCATATTCGCGTCTGCATTCATGTGTCTATTAGACACAGACAATATTATAGAATATAAATAATAGATAAACATTCTATTCATCTTTTGATATAAAAAAAAAAAAAATTGCAAGCATAGAGTAAGTATGTGGCTGTATGCCCAAATTTTCCTTTTCCATATTATTCTATTTTCTGCCGATCCTATGAAATTCCTTCAGGTTTTTCATTCCTGCAAGGTATTACTTCCTCTCTTGTTTCCTGTACGGCAAATGCCGGAGGGTCTGGAGAGTGGGGGAGAGAGCCTTCTGCTGTGCTATCCTTTTCTGCTGCTCCTATGCACTATATAAGGATTAAGGCCGGACCACCTCGTAGGGACCGTAAGGTCTGTGTGGTCTGTGTATCTATGTAACTATGTAACTCTCTCCCTCCATCTCTCTCTCTCTCTCTCTCTCTCTCTCTCTCTCTCTCTCTCTCTCTCTCCATCTCTCTCTCTCTCAAAAGTCATCAGTATGCAATTGAGGATCTGAAACAGGAAAATGCAGACCTCAAGGCAGAACTTAAAAAAGTGAAGGAAAGCCCCCTGAATACGACTCAGTATCTAGAAAGCACCATTAAAAGTCATCAACATGCACTTGAGGATCTGAAACAGCAAAATGCAAACCTCAAGGCAGAGCTAAAAAAAGTGAAGGAAACCCCCCTGAATATGACTCCAGCCGACCATGCATTTCAAGTAGTATGTAATAATCGAAAATGTAAACAAACGCCTACGAAAACACCCGGAATTCGTACATGCAACAGGTTTTCCGTTCTTTGTGATGAAGGGGAAAATAGCAGAGTAAAACAGGTCGTCTATAAGAATGTTAAACATAGAAGCCAGGATATAAACAAAGCAAGTGGACGTTTCCTGGACACCAAATTCAGCACTAGGGAGAGCACCACACTGGTGGTTGGTGACTCCATATTAAGAGGTCAGGGCGCTGCCTTTGCATCAAATAATAAAGGCAAGAAGAGATCAGTGAAGGTTGTACCTGGCAGCAAGATTGACATGATCACCAAAGACATTGCAAGTACACCAGTCAGTCGAGATGCATGTCTTGTAGTAAATGTAGGAACAAATGATGCACACGACGGAGGTAGAGTTTCCACCAAAAATATCTTGCAGAAATATGAAGCCCTTCTAAAAGTAATGAGAAATAAGTCAGATAAGTGCGTGGTGAATGGTATATTGCCAAGGCTACGTTCCAATTCTTACTGCAGGGACAGAGTAGTAGAAATTAATGGAGCCCTTAAGGAAATGTGTACCAGAGAAAACATATATTTCAATGATGTCTGGAACAGATTTGTGGAAAAGCCAAGCCTCTTTAGACAAGATGGTGTACACTTAAATGCGAAAGGAATTGCAGAGATGGGCAAATTGATAAATATGGCAGTTTTTAAACTCCACGAGAATGCAGGTGTGGCGGAAACACTTGCGCCCCCTGGGGACCTCACGGACGCTCCCATCTCGCCCTTCACCCCAGCCCCGCCCCTCACCCTCACCTCGCCCCCCCCCCTAATCTCACGGTCGCGCAGCCACCCTCCCCCTCCTCTCCCTCCCTATCCACCCCTCCACTGACCCAGGGAAACTAAATCATAATTCCCGGGGAGATGGTGTACCCGGATTAGCCCTACAGTCAAAGCCAACCGCAGAGCAAATTAAAGTATTATCATTCAATGCTCGCAGTCTTAGAAACAAGTTTAACGAACTCAAAATCCTTCTAAGTGTCGAAGATTTTCATATAATTGCCGTAACAGAAACGCATCTTGATATAGGTAATAAAGATTTATTAGCTGAATACCAGTTAGATTCGTATAAATTTCACTATAAATGCAGAGAAAATGGACGCTTAGGAGGTGGTGTTGGGATATTTGTAAAAAATCACTTAAACCCAACAGAGGTAACCTTAAGTGGACAGAACACCGAACTGGTCTGTGTCAAATTACGTTTAAAATATATGAATATAAATATTGTTACAGTCTACCGTCGCCCTACTCATAGTCCAGAGGAAGACACAGAACTATATAATACCTTGCAGGAAGTTCTCGATGGGGACGAAACGTTGATTACCGGCGACTTCAACCTGCCGTCAGTAAATTGGAATACAGTTACCGGTAGCAGTAATAATGACAAAAGAATGACAGATTTCATTAAGAACAACTTTTTATTTCAATGTGTCACGGAACCGACAAGACAGGGCAATATCTTAGATCTTGTTATCATTACAAATGAAGATATGGTCTCAAGCCTCACTGTGGGTGAACATCTAGCATCTAGCGATCATAATCTCATAAGATTTTCCATGAATCTCTCACATAATGAGTGCACAAGTAAAACTATAATGCCGGACTATAAAAACGCAGATTTTAACGGCCTAAAGGACGCCCTGAGTACACTAGCTGAGCACACAGAAAGAATTAATGATGTAAACGAAATGTGGGCAGAATTTAAGCACGTATTCATGACCGCTCAAAACAAGTACGTGCCAATGAAATCCAGACAAAACATGGGTAGAAACAAACCAGCGTGGTTTAATGCCGATATTAGCAAAGCAGTTAAAGAAAGAAACCGTCTCCACACCTTGCTTAAAAGTCACTCCAGTGAATTACTCACAGGGAAATATACCAGTAGTAGAAGAAAAGTTAAAAAACTCATTAGAACAGCTAAACGACAATTTGAAATTGATATAGCAAAAACAAGTTCTACGGATCCTAAGCTTTTTTATGGATACATTAACGGCAATAAGAGACTCAAGGCGGGCATTGGTCCACTTATCAGCGACGAGGGTGCTCTTATCTCGGACGATCAGGAAATTGCCTCAACTTTAAATAAGTTTTTCAGTTCAGTTTTCACAGTAGACACCAATGACACCATCGAAGAGCATCAAATTGCAACCCAAAACGCACTAAGTGATATGCATATCAGCAGTAATGATGTGAGAGATAAACTTAATAAAATGAACGGTAATAAGACTCCCGGCCCAGACAATTTCTACCCTAAAATACTGAAAAATGTGATGGATGTAATATGCAGCCCTCTAACATCTATCTTTAACAAGTCCCTACAACAAGGAAAGGTTCCAGCAGACTGGAGACTGGCTAACGTGACCCCTATATATAAAAAGGGCAGTAGAGATCAACCAGGTAATTATAGACCAATTAGCCTAACCTCTGTCTTGGGAAAGATCCTCGAATCATTAATTAGAGATAGGATAGTTGAGTTCCTAGAAACTAATAAAGTAATTAGGAACAGCCAGCATGGCTTTAGAAAGCGGAGATCATGCGTGACAAATTTAATTGAGTTTTACGATACACTTTTTAAAATGAATGATTGTACCAGGTCACTTGATATAATCTACTTAGACTTCCAGAAAGCCTTTGACAAAGTGCCGCATGATAAACTAATGACAAAAGTAAGATCACTCGGAATTGACGGAAATATTCATAGGTGGATACGTTGCTGGTTAAGTGAGAGAAAGCAACGAGTCGTTATAAATGGAGTAGAGTCAGACTGGGCTCCAGTGACCAGTGGTGTTCCTCAGGGATCAGTGTTGGGACCAGTCCTATTTATTATGTATATTAACGATATCGATGTTGGCCTAAACAACTTCATTTCTAAATTTGCAGACGACACAAAAATCGGCAACACGATATTAGCTGAAGAAGACAGAATTAGCCTTCAAAATTACCTTGATAAAATTATCAGCTGGTCAGAAAAATGGCAAATGCCCTTCAATGTAAGCAAATGTCAGGTACTGCAATGTGGGAAGAAAAACAAAAGGTATGATTACGAAATGAAGGGCCAAATCATTGGCAAGTCCTCACTAGTTAAGGATCTAGGCGTACTAATTTCAGACGATCTGAAATGTTCGAATCAATGTATCTCTGCCGCCAATAAAGCCAACAGGGCCCTAGGCTTCATCAAAAGACATTTTACATATAAAAGCAAAGATATTGTAATCCCCCTATACAAAAGCATAGTCAGGCCACACTTAGAGTTTGCAGTGCAGTTTTGGGCGCCTCACCTAATTAAAGATATAGAAATACTGGAAGCGGTCCAGCGTAGGGCTACCAAGTTAATCCCGTCCCTGAGGAATAAACCATACCTCGAGAGACTCAAGGAATTAAACCTATTCTCTCTTAGAAAACGGAGACTCAGGGGACAACTGATTGAATGTTTTAAGATTCTAAAAGGCTTCAGTAATACTGATTCAAACAAGCTATTCATAGTAATTGCTGAGACTGTAACTCGAGGAAATGGTATGAAGTTGCAAGCAAGGAGGGCTAATCTTGATACAACCAAAAACTTCTTCACTTACTCTGTTGTAAGCGAATGGAATAAACTCCCTGGGAATGTAATTGAAAGTGGTACCATAAATATGTTTAAAAAGAGACTGGACATGTATCTCGACGCAATTGGTATCGTTTAGTTAGGATGGAGCAATTATTGCATATTCGCGTCTGCATTCATGTGTCTATTAGACACAGACAATATTATAGAATATAAATAATAGATAAACATTCTATTCATCTTTTGATAAAAAAAAAAAAAAAAAAAATCATGCATAGAGTAAGTATGTGGCTGTATGCCCAAAATTTCCTTTTCCATATTATTCTACTTTCTGCCGATCCTATAAAATTCCTTCAGGTTTTTCATTCCTGCAAGGTATTACTTCCTCTCTTGTTTCCTGTACGGCAAATGCCGGAGGGTCTGGAGGGTGGGGGAGAGAGCCTTCTGCTGTGCTATCCTTTTCTCCTGCTCCTATGCACTATATTAGGATTAAGGCCGGACCACCTCGTAGGGACCGTAAGGTCTGTGTGGTCTGTGTATCTATGTAACTCTATGTAACTCTCTCTCCATCTCTCTCTCTCTCTCTCTCTCTCTCTCTCTCTCTCTCTATCTATCTATCTATATCTCTATCTCTATCTATCTATCTATCTATCTCTATATGTATATCTATCTATCTATCTATCTCTATATGTATATCTATCTATCTATCTATCTATCTCTATATGTATATCTATCTATCTCTCTCTCTCTCTCTATATGTATATCTATCTATCTATCTATCTCTATATCTATCAATCTATCTATCTATCTCTATCTCTATCTCTATCTATCTATCTATATCTCTATCTCTATCTATCTATCTATCTCTATCTATCTATCTCTATATCTATCTATCTATCTATCTCTATATGTATATCTATCTATCTATCTATCTCTATATCTATCTATCTATCTCTATATCTATCTATCTATCTATCTATGTCTATATCTATATCTATCTATCTATCCATCTATATCTATATCTATCTATCTATCTATATCTCTCTCTATCTTTATCTATCTCTCTCTCTATTTTTATCTATCTCTATCTTTATCTCTCTCTCTTTATCTATCTATCTCTATCTTTATCTCTCTCTCTATCTTTATCTATCTATCTATCTCTCTTTATCTCTCTCTCTCTCTCTCTCTCTCTCTCTCTATATATATAAGGAATAGGAACACTAGCGTAGATATGAGCCACATCATGTTTATTTCTGGCCAACGTTTCGAAACATAGGCTACACGTTTCATCATCAGAGCCTGTACACAGGAAACAGCACCATTAAACAAAAGAGAAACAATATTAAACATATGTACTTAAATTAATTTTTTTTGTACAAATATAAGGGAGAGGTGCGGAAAAATATAATCACTTAAAGAGTATGAAGATAAAAGAAAAGACGAACGATACCAGCAATGTAATAACAAACTGTAGAAGATTACTATATATGCCTAAACTTGTCGATAAAAATCCTACAATATAAAATATATTTAAAAAAACACTGATATAAATACCTATTAAAGATAAAATAAAACCAGAATTAACAAACCTGATTAAAAACAAAGCAGCTGAGCACTGGTCTCATGGGATCCATTGGAGGGCCTCTCAATATAAATGTATATAGTGACTCCATAATTGTTAGGTCCTCCTCCCCTGAACTTCTGCCCAGTACTGAAAACATTGTCGCCGCGATGGGATGATCATAATCTAATGAGTGATTTCTAATGGAGGAAAATTGAGGTTTGGTTAATCTAGCCCCTGTTCGGACAGACCGACCAAAATGTTCTGAGATACGTGATTTTAAGTGTCTCTTTGTTTTGCCAATATATTGTAGGATTTTTATCGACAAGTCTAGGCATATATAGTAATCTTCTACAATTATTTATTACATTGCTGGTATCGTTCGTCTTTTCTTTTATCTTCATACTCTTTAAGTGTTTACATTTTTTCCGCACCTCTCCCTTTAATTTGTACAAAAAAAAATAATTTAAGTACATACGTTTAATATTGTTTCTCTTTTGTTTAATGGTGCTGTTTCCTGTGTACAGGCTCTGATGATGAAACGTGTATGTTTCGAAACGTTGGCCAGAAATAACCATGATATGGCTCATATCTACGCTAGTGTTCCTATTTCTTATACGACTGCGCTTTCCTAGCAGCAAGTCGACTGTTGATATATATATATATATATATATATATATATATATATATATATATATATATATATATATATATATATATATATATATAATTGCCTCAACGAGCAGGGGCTTCGGCCCCAATGGTCTTAAAAAAAAAAAAAAAAAAAAAAAAAAAAAAAAAAATTGTATGGCATTCCGGAAGAAGTCAGTCTTGGCGAAAGGTTGAAATAAACTAGGTCTCTACTCTGCACTTTGTGTCATCCTCATCGGAGTTGTCGCAGCCAACGATGAGTTCACCACAAAATACTGAATTTAAAAAAGATAAATGAAAGGACAAAATAAAGGACAAAAGGTGATGAATGATAGAAGGGAAAAAGACATAAAAAATAAGAATGTGAATGAAACAGGACGGTAGAGAAACAAGAAAGAAAAGAAGCTAAAAAGAGAAGAAAAAAGAAAGAAAAAGATACATAAAAGAAAGAGAGAGAGAGAGAAAAAAGGAGTGTATTTCTCGTTTGGGTGGAACTGGAGACACCTTTGTTAGAATATCAGGCCGCTCCACCTTACTTCACCTTAGCTCCTAATTTTTTATGATTTTCTTGTAATAATATAGTGAGGAAAGAAAACACAGAAGAAAGCAAAAACAAAAACTGAAAGGAAAAACAAAACTAAATGAAAAATGAAAAATTGAAGGGAAGAAAGTGGTGAGGGATCGAAAACAAGAAAGAGAAGAAAGAATCAAAGGAGACGGAAGGAATCAATAAAAAAAAAAAAAAAAAGGGAGAGAAACAGGACAAAGCCAAAAGAAGGAAGGAGAAAGAAAGAGGAAAACTGAGGAAAAGGATCGTAATGAAACAAGAGAAGAAATTAAAGAGATGGAAGGAATGAAAGTAAGGAAAGAGAAGAAAAATGACGCATAAAAGGAAGGTGTTAATTTTGTGCACCTGTAGTAGAGTCCCAGGCCGGTCTACCTTACTTCATCTCGCCTCCTACCTGTCTTGTTGCTTATGGTGACGTTATGACGAGGAGAATGACAAGAGGAAAGGAATGGAGTAGGAAAGAAAACAACAGAGTAAGGGATTAAAGAGAAACGAAAGAAACCAAGAGGAAAATACAGGAAATGAAAACAAAACACAACGAAAAAAAAAAAATAAAACGAAAATTAAAGAAATGTGAAAAAACACAGGGAAAGATATATATAAAAGAGAGGAAATCATAGGAAATGAGAAGAACCACAGGGAAAACTAATCATATAAAGAAAAGGAAAGCGAGAGGACAACCGTAATTATAATACCAAGAAACAGAAAGGATTAAAAGGAAGAATAAAAAAAGGGAGAAGCAAAGGAAGGGTGAAAGAGGATTAACAAAATGAGAGAGAAATGAAGAAAAGGAGACGTCCAGAAAAATCAGTGTAGGATTGAATTCTATACTCGTGTGCTGTAGTAGAGTCACAGGCCGCTCTGCCTTACTTCATCTTGTCTCCTACCTCTCTTGTAGCTAGCGATGCTTTAATTAGGAAAAGAAAAAGAAACAGAAAGCAAGACAGTTAAGACAGAGAAAAAATGGAGCAATGGGGAATAGGAGGAAGATACAAATGGATGAACAGTTGATAAGATCTTAAAAAAAAAAAATTCTGGAATTAAAAGGGGAGAAAAGGATATGGAAAAGCAAAAATAAAGAAAAATTAAAGGGTTCTTAAAGAAGGAAAGGAAGAAAAGAAGGACTAACAACAAGAATAAACGGAAAGAAGCATGAAGGAATAGAAAGAATAACAGAATTCAGAAAGAAAGAAAGAAAGAAATGAAGAAAATGGGAGAGAACAAGAAAAAATGCAGAACAATAGGAGGGAGGAAGTGAAAGTAGAAATGTTGGGAGAACAATGTGGTTCAAACTCAAGACATCGAGGTCCCAGCAGACAGAAAAGACAAACAAAAGAAAAGGAAAAAAGAAGGAATGAACAAGGAACAAAATAAGAATCAATGGAAAAAAGTAACAAAGAAAGTAAAAAGACACAAGGAAGAATAAATAAAAGGAGCAAGAGAAGAAACTGAGGGTCGAACTCATGACTCCTTTGTTAGGATCTCAGGCCGCTCCACCTTACCTCACCTTGGCTCTTACTTCCCTTATAGCTACAGTGTTATAATACAGTGAAGAAAAAAAGAGAGACTGAGGAAAAAAAAGGAAAAGGAAAGAAAAGACAACGAGAAAAAGAGGCAAGCAAAATAGTATCAGCAACGAGAAAGGAGAAAGAAGAAACGGTAAAAAAAAGGAAGGTGAAAGAAAAGAGAAAGATCAAAAGAAAGAGAGAAAGAAGAACGAAAGAAACCTAAAAGTCAGAAGGAAAGAAAGCAGTTAAAAGAGAAAGGAAGAAGCAGAAATGAGAAAGAAGGAAAAGAGGGAAAAAGGAGAGAAAGAAGGATTAAACAAAGGAAAGGAACAGAGCGAAGGAAGTAAATATACGGCAATAAATATTAAATAAATAGAAGAACACGACATGAAAAAGAGAAACCCGAAATAAGCGAAATTTGCTGTACTATGAGGGAGAAAGAGGGACAAAACATGGAGTTAAACAAAGAAACTGAGAAAGAAAGAATCGGTAACAAGAATAAGTAGACTGTAGCACCAGTCGAGCAGGGAAGTACTCTCAAGGTGGATGGAAAGCTGATGACAGGGAGAGCTGGAGCTCCCTTTTCGTCAGCCCTCGGGACTAGTTCCTAACCATGCCCCTTTGCTGAACTTTTTCAGTGTTTCAGTAGTAGGCCAACATGCTGTCCAATACAAGTTTCTCTAACTGTCAACATCAATTTACTGTACATGCACAGTACACACTACGCTACCTTTTCAGAATTAAAGAAAAATGGCGTACTGTAACTATGCCTCGGAGTCCCCGGGGGGTGGGGGAACCATAAATGCCTCCACCATCCGCCCCTCTCCCGGTGTTGAATGTACATGCTTGAAACCACTGTCTAACTCACTTCTTCATTTCTGCAACTTTCGCGGCCTTTCCTCTAACTTTCTCTCTGTTGAACACAACCTCTCCTCCTCTAAACCTCACCTTCTCATCTTAACAGAGATTCAGCTGCCTGAGGCAACTGACAGCAAACGCTTTTCTGTATCCTCCTATTTTCTCTATATTCATTTCAAAGCCAAAGGTAGCTGTTGTGTATACGTACACAACGACCTATCTTGCTCCTGAGTTCCTGAACTCGATTCTTCTTAATTCTCTAGTCTCTGGCTTCGGCTCTCCTGCCATTCTCTGACTAAATATATCTGTGCTGTTTACTTATCTCCTAATTCTACTATCAAAAATATTTTGACTATCTTACTTCTACAATGCAACACAATCTAACCATTTCTTCTTTCTCTGAAATCTCCATTCAAGGAGATTTAAATTTTCACCACCACCTTTGGCTCTCCTCTCCGTTCGCTGATCCACCTGGTAAACAAGCCTACATCTTTTCTATCCTTAATGACCTAGAGCAGCTTGTACAGCACCCTACCCGTATCCCTGACCGCCTTGGAGAGAGCTCCAACATACCTGACCACTTCCTTACAGCTAATCCTTCTGCTTACACTGTTAATCTTTTCTCTCCATTGGGCTCCTCTAATCATAACCTTATTACATTAACCTGCCCTACCGCTCCGGTACGGCCTGTGGACCCTCCAAAGAAACGTCATCTGTGGCACTTTGGAGCTGCTGATTGGGGGGCCCTCAGGCAGAACTTCTTTGATTTTCCCTGGAATGATTATTGCTTCCATTGCCGGGAGCCATCTGAGTGTGCCTTGTGCATTACGGAGGTTATTCTCTCAGGCATGGAAGCATACATTCCATTCTCATGTCCTCTGACTAATGCAAGAAAGCCTTGGTTTAATCACGCTTGTTCTAATGCTGTCTGGAACAAGGAGAGGGCCTATAAAAGGTACTGGAGCCAACCTACCCATGAATCACATCATTTTTATGTTTCTGCCCAGAATCGTGTTAAGTCTGTTCTTTGCTCTGCTAAAAATAATTTCATCCGTACTAAATGCTCTCAACTATCCAACTGGAATTCTTCCCGCTCCTTCTGGCACCTTGCCAAAAATCTTTCTAACAACTTTACCCCATCATCCTTACATCCTCTTTTCTACTCTGATGGCTCTGTAGCTCTTTCTTCTACTGATAAAGTAGATCTCTTCGCTCAGACTTTCACCTCCAGTTCCATCTTAGACGATTCCAATTCTGTTCCTCCATCATTTCCCCCCTCTGACTTCCTCATGGCTGACATTAAAATTTCTTCAGCTGATGTTTTTTCTGCCATCACTGGCCTCAGTTCTAACAAGGCATATGGGCTTGATGGAGTCCCACCTGTTGTCAAGAACTGTGCTTCTGTGCATACACTCTGCCTAGGTAAACTCTTTCGCCTTTGTCTTTCATCTTGTACCTTTCCTCCTTGCTGTAAGTTTGCTCTCATTCAGCCAGTCCCAAAGAAGGGTGACTATTCCCAACCCTCTGACTGTCGTCCAATTGCTTTAACATGCTGTGTCTCAAAAGTTTTCGAGTCTATTCTTAACAGAAAAATTTTAAAGCATCTTTCCTAACACAACCTTCTTTCTGATCGTCGGTATGGGTTCCGTCAGGGACGCTCCACTGGCGATCTTCTCACCTACCTCTCAGACTCCTTGTCATCCTCCTTTCGGGACTTTGGCGAAAGCTTTTCCATTGCATTTGATATCTCAAAGGCTTTCGATCGAGTCTGGGATAAATCTTTAATTTCCAAACTGCCGTCTTACGGTTTCTATCCTTCTATAAGTGCCTTCATCTATAGCTTCCTGTCTGGTCGTTATATAGTTGCTGTTGTAGACGGCCATTGTTCTTCTAGATCTATCAACAGTGGTGTTCCTCAGGGCTCTGTCCTATCACAAACTCTTTTTCTTTCATTCATCAATGATCTTCTAAGCTTTACATCTAACCTTATCCACTTGTATGCTGATGATTCCATCCTTCACCTCTCCATTCGGTTTCCTCAACGTCCATCTAAGCAGTTACTGCAGCAAACAAGGGATGAGCCTATGGCATACCTAATGTCTGACTTGGCTTGTATCTCTGACTGGGGTAAAAATAATCTTGTTTTTAATGCATCAAAGACTCAGTTTTTACACCTATCAACCCGTCAAAATCTTCCACAGGAGTACCCACTAATGTTTAATAATATCCAGCTCAATCCTGCATCATCCTTGAACATACTTGGAGTTTCATTCACTCGGGACTTATCTTGGAAAGATCTTATTGCATCTCTTGTAAAATCTGGTCCCAAGGGATTATGTGTGCTAAACCAACTCCGTGCATTCTTTACCCCTGCACAGTTGTTGACTTTATACACGGGTTTTATTCGCCCCTGTGTGGAGTACAAGTCTCATGCGTGGGGAGGCTTCCCAGATACACCTCTTCTCAATAGAGTGGAGTCAAAGGCTTTTCGTCTCATCAACTCTCCTCCTCTTACTGGCTCTCTTCAACCTCTGTCTCCTCCTCGCACTGTTGCCTCTTTATCTCTTTTCTATCGCTACTTCAATGGTCACTGCTCCTCTGAACTGTCTGCTTGCAACCATCCACCTTTACGACGAGTGCGTAGCACTCTCTAATGCAAGTGTTAACCGTTACTCCCAGCCCTTCATTTATGCAACAGATCAACTCTGGAACTGGCTCCCTCTGTATAAACAAGTCAGACACGGAGACAGACAGGAAAATGAAGAAAAAGAACGGTTATAATACAATAGACAGAAAAAAATTGGAGAAATGGAGTTCCCCCGAGCTAAGCCCTGTATTGGACTATATAGCCCCGCTAGGGTTACAGGAGCGAGCTACCACTCCCAGCACGGCAGCCCGGGCGAGGCTCGAACTCGCAATCCCCCGATTCCGAGTCCAGCGCGCTACCACTGTACTACCGCGCCCCCCACAATAGACAGAAGAAAGGACTAAATATAGCATATGAGAAAGAAGGAAGGAAGAAATAGGCGAAATAAGGAAAATTAAAGAGAAAAAGAAAGAAAAGAAGAAAATCAAAATCAGACAAGACTAGAAAGCACTCAAAGAGCGTATACCTTCGCCGATGTCACTGCCATTAAAAAGGATCCGGATCCGCTCCCAAATTGAATAAATTCTTTCTTGGTCCATGGTCCACTTTTCCACAAAATTTAATTGAAATTCAAAGAGAACTTTTGGAGATACTGTGCGGGATACTCCGGATCCGATCATTTCTTCCTTGGCCCATGGCCCATCCTTCCACAATATTTCATCAAAATCATTTGATAACTTTTTAGTTAATCCAGGACCCAGATCAGTGAATATAAGATGCGGATCCGGATCCGGATCAGCCCAAAAATTCAATAAATTCGTTCTTGGTCCGTGGCATATCTTTTCACAAAATTTCACTGAAATTCATTGAGAACTTTTTGAGATACTGTGCGGAATTCTCTGAATCCAGATTCTGCCCAAAATTTAATAATTTCTTCCCTGGCCCGTGGCCCAGCCGTCCACAATATTTCATCATAATCTGTTCAAAACTTTTTGAGTATTCCTGTCAACAGACAGACAGACAGACAAACCAACCAACGCGGGGTAAAACATAACCTCCTTGACGGAGGTAACTAATAAAAAATGAGTCTTACAAGTACTTGGGTTGTGCGTCTGACACTTTTGTTAGAATCTCAGGCCGCTCCATCTTACTTCACCTTGACTCCGAGTTCTTTTGTTGCTCTGTTGCTGTAATATAGTGAAGAAGGAATAGCGTTACAAAAAAGAGAAGGAAGAAAGAAAAAGACCGAAAGAATGAATAAAAAAATCAAAGAAATGTAAGGCACGATGAAGACAAACGATAAGGAGAAAAAAATAAGAGAGGAAAGGACAAAGATAAATGGAAGACATAGGGAGAGAAAGGAAACTGTGATGAAAGGATGAAAAGGAGAAAGGGAATGAAAAACAAGGTATAGAAGGGAAGGATGAAAAGGAGGAAGAAAATTAATCAAAACGTGGGATAAAGTTAAACGAAAGAGAATGTGAAGCAGAGGAAGGTTGAAGAATAAATGGTAATGGAATTTAGGTAGATATACAGTAGAGTCTCACGCCTATCTACCTAATTTCATCTGCCCTCCTACCTCTCTTGTACAGTAGCTTGTGATGTATTATAGTAACAAAGTGTGTGTGGCTGATTATGGTGCTGGCAGTGATGATGATGGTGATGATGATATGATGATGATGATGATGATGGTGGTGGTGGTGGTGGTGGTGGTTATACGAGCAAAAGTTACTACAGTTACTAACGACGTTACTTAGCTCGGCTCCTACTTGATTTCTAGCATGCGAAGTAAGTGGTACCTTTATCGAATCTAGGTGTTGATGAAGATGAAGAAGAAGATGAAGATGATGATGATGATGATGATGATGGTTACGGTGATAGCATGAAAAAATTAAGTGAACCCACCAGCCAACCTTTTAATGAGACAATAAACAAGAACTGGATAAAGCTGGTACTCACACAAGGTAGACCAGACAGGTACTGCACAACTCCTTACCTGAAACAATACACCATATTATACAGACTGCATTATTGGATTACACAAGAATATATGACAAGGTAATAAATGAAAAGGAGGGAGGGAAGAAAGAAAATGAGTTGCAAATGGTAACGTTGATAACTGTGTACACCTGTAGTAGTCTCAGACCGCTCCACCTTACTCCATCTTTTTGTCGACCTCTCCTGCAGCTTGCAACGATGTAATATTGTGGAGAGAGGAAGCTGGAAAAGAAAATGAGAACGAATAAAAGGTAAGAGACGGAAAAGACAGACGGAAGGAAACTGATAGAAAAAGGGAGAAAAACATAAGCAGTGAAAGACGGAATGAAATAAAATGAGCAATTCAGAATTCAAAAAGAAAGAAAGAAAGAAAGGCAGTCGAGAGAGAGAGAGAGAGACGCAAGGCAAGGAAAGACGACACAGAGAAGACAGTGAACAGAACTCGGTACACCTGTAGTAGAGTCCCAGGCCGCTCCACCTTACTTATCTCGTCTCCTACCTGTCTTGTAGCTTGTGATGCTGTAATACAGATGTGACTTTGATCTGACGTAACTAAAGGTGGTTATGGTGGTGATAGTGATGATGGTGATGGTGATTTAGATTACCACTGAGGATGATACTAAGAATTTTCTCTTTTATGATAATGATGATAACGAAAGATGATGATGATGATGACTATGATGATGACGATGATGATGATGATGATGATGATAGGGGTGGTGGTAGTGGTAGTGATGATGAAGGTGATGTACTTTATTATTGACGATAATGACTTTACTTCAGCTCGCACCCTACCTCTGCTGCTCGGAGAGAGAGAGAGAGAGAGAGAGAGAGAGAGAAAAAAGAAACTAACAACAGGAAAGAAATCATTTGTAAGGAAAAGAAATAACAGAACGAGAAATACAAGAATATAAGTAGGTACAACTAAGAAATTAATAATGGTATGCTGAGAGGAGTAAAAAGAAAAAGAAAGACATGATAAGAAATGAATTAGAACAATAATATATATATACAGTATATATATATATATATATATATATATATATATATATATATATATATCTCTATATATATCAACAGCCGTTGAGGTCCAGTGCAGGACCGGCTTATCCCTACCGAAGCAGGGACGATACAGCCAATGTATCTCCACCCAGTGGCTTAGGCTGTCTGGTAGAGACTGTATGTAGGGTGAGAAGTGCTTGTGAGTGTGACTGTAGTGTTGTACTGGCTTTGGATGTGTGTGTATTCTGTGAAACAAGTGTAATCGGCCCGCCTTAAGCCGACTGGGTGCAAGCATACTAGTATGCAACACTGGTTCAACCACAGCACCCCTTGTGTCCGCCAACGTAGCAAGTAGCTTGGTGAACGCTTCCCAAAGTTTTTACAACTCTGGCGGGAGGCGAACCCGCGCTCACCAGCATGCGAAACGCACACTCTACCACTGTGGCTTCATATATATATATATATATATATATATATATATATATATATATATCAGGAGTCGGCTAGTGACATTGGCTCTTGTGGGAAACCGCGAACTCTAGTGGAATCCCAGTTATCGTTCAGTTAACCGCTCATTCGGTCAGGAGTCTTTTCAAATCAATTTTTCACTGTCATAAGTGATCGTCTTTGTGTAAGACATTAGTGCTCCCACTGAGCGATTTGTTTTGGGCGCGTTTTGCTCATTCTAGTCGTTAGAAAGGCGGCCACAGCGCTCCCTTCTTTCCCACGAGTTAGTCAGTCAAGATTTGAGCGTCACAGAAGTAGGTTGTGTGTGGCAGTGTCCTTCCTCAACGACACCTAGTTCCCACCGTCCACATAGCTGATTGGCGAGAGACAGCAAGTGCAGTGTTCTTCCTCAGTAACAACACCCAGTCACCGCTTAGTCTACTCTTTGACCAGTATTTTCTTTTCGTTTTCCTAGACTTAAGAGTTTAGTTAAGTGTGCTGTTCCCTCACATGCCGGCCGGCTGCGCCCCATGTTGCTTTCCTAGGTTTAAGAATTTACCTATTGAGTGAGTGAGTGAGTGCGATCTCTTTATTTGAATTCACTTTGAAATGTAACGTTAAATTTATTCCTTTGTAATCAATAAATTTAACAGTTCTTTTTCTTTGAGCTTAATGTAATGTAAACTCGTGTTTCATTTCTCCATAATTAAGCTTATTCTAATTATTGCTTCTAGCTTGCATAAACGCATTGCTATTCATAACTGGTACTTGGGCCAGTCTTGTTGTGTTAAGCTTAAAATCCGTTGTGCCTTCTAGGAGTTAATGCATCAGGAAGAACCTGATATCATTCATAGTATCAGTTATTTATTGTCAGGGGTGAAGTAACTTTCTCCAGAGGCTAACAGTACTAATAAACAGCAATTGTGAGTAATTAGTCTCTGCTGTGTACTGTTGAGAAAGTTTATAAATTCTCGTTCTTAGAGAATCGGCGAAGCAAGCAAGCATAAAGTAATCATTGCTTGATTTTAGCAAGACAATTCATTGTCCCTGCTCTTCAGTATAATTGGAAATCATCCTTCAATATTGCATAATCTTAAAAACCTCGTGACAATATATATATATATATATATATATATATATATATATATATATATATATATATATATATATATACACACACACTAATTCCTCACAAAAAGGGAGGTAGCCGAGAAAGTGCGACACACACCCAATTCTCTCATCCAAACACACATTTATTAGCCCCAAGAGGAAAAGTGACAGATACTCACCGCACCACACCGCACAGGGCCAACTGCGCAGTGCAGTCAGCGGCATCCACAGCAGGGTCCGACAGCAGAGCTGGTTTTCCCCTGCCACATCATAATCGACCCATCCCCTTACCTGCACCTGACCTGATCAGCTGATCAAAGCAAATGAGGGAGAATACCCCCTCAGGGCCGCGTCACCATTTATTCATTCGCAATTTCTCTCCAGTAATTTCTATCATGTTCAACCACTCTTCCTCGCTCAACAGACATCCTTCACATCTAACACTCTCTTCACACTGTCCATCCATCCTATTCATAGTTTTCCTCTCAGCCTTACACCTCTCACATCCAATCCAGTTACCATTTTTACCAGTCTCTCTTCATCCATTCTCTCCATATGACCAACTTATTGCAACGCCCTCTGCTAAGCTCGATCAGCCATCTCCCGCATAACTCCAGGTCTCCTTTGCACTTCATCATGTCTCACTCGATCTATACACACGAATCCACACATACCCTTCAGACACCCCATTTCCATTACATTTAAACTTTTCCTCTCTGCTACACCCATATTCCATGTTTCAGCCCCACATAACGCAGTCGGTACCAATACACCCTCATACCGCCTTCTCTTTACATCCATTCTAAGTGAACGACATCTAAACACTTTTTTCATTCCTCCCAACACCTTGTCACGAATCAAATTCGCGACATTTCCCTTTTGTGAGAAGCCACGAACTATTAGTGGAAAACTCACTGTGTATCGTTCGGTTAACCACTCATTTGGACGGAAGCTTTGTCAAATCAATTTTTCATTGTCATACGTGATCGTCTTTGTGTGAGACATTAGCGCTTCCGCTGAGCGATTTGTTTTGGGCGCGTTTCACTCACTCGACCATTAAAAAATGTGGCCTATCGCTCCCATTTCTTCCCACGACTTAGTCCAATGTTTGCTCTGGCGGAGAGAGGTTCTGTGCTCCAAAAGTGTGAGAGAAGAGGTCGCTAGCACCCAGACTCCACTGAGTACAGTTTCTCCAAGCTCCCACTCTTGGTGATACACAGCATTCATTGACTAGTATTTCCTTTTTGTATTTTCCTAGTCTTAAGAGTTTAGTTAAGGTGTTTTTCCTAGGCGTAAGAATTTAGCTCGAGTGAGTGAGTGAGTACGATCTCTTTATTTGAATTCATTTGAAGTGTAACATTAAATTTATTTTTGTAATCAATAAATTTAACAGTTCTTTTCCTTGAGCTTAATGTAATGTAAACTCTTGTTTCATTTCTCCACAATTAAGCTTATTTTCCATATAGCTCCTAGTTTGCATAAACGTTTTGCTATTCATAACTGGTACGTAGGCCTGTCTTGTGTATTAAACTTAAAATCCGTTGTGCCTCCTAGGAGTTAAGCACCAGCAAGAACCTGTTATTATTATTAGTATTAGTTATTTATTGTCAGGGGTGAAGTAACTTTCTCCAGAGGCTAACAGTACTAAAAAACAGCAATTGAGTAATTAGTCTCTGCTGTGTACTGTTGAGGAAGTTTATAAATTCTCGTTCTTAGAGAATCGTGCAAAGAAGTCAGCGTAAAGTAATCGTTGCTTGATTTAGTAAGACAATCATTGTCCCTGCTCTTCAATATTATTGAATATTATTATCAATTAAATAATATTTAGCATTTCTTTTAAAAACCCCGTGATATTTAAAAAAAACCCGTGACAATTGGCGACCTCATTCCAGGATATTAACTCCTAGCTCAAAAGCTATTCACGAGATAGTGCTCACTCGTTCATATTTAGGTATTTATAATTAAAGTTTATAGGCACAAGTTTACTGGTGTTTACCGTTAATTTAGCAAGTGAATTTTTGCTTTATTAATTCATAGAGTACTTAACTCTATTTAGTACTTTATTTTTGGTAACGCCAGACGATTTTATTCGCTCCTGGGTAGCCGCCGTACCCATTGTGTTAATTATTGAGTCTTCCCAGTCATTTGCATTTTTGCTCTAATTTTTGCCAGTTAACTAGATAAGACTGGTCACCACTAGCTTGTGTCTGTACTCTTTATTTGTGTTTATTAGTATTCGTTTGCGAAGCAGTCAGTACTCAGTTTCGGTTTGCTTAATAAATTAGCGCCATGGCTACTGCTGTATTTTTACAGGAAGCCAAAGAAATGGGTCTTACAGACCCAACCGAAATTAAAGAGTACATACTCTCACGGCATAATCAGGAGCAGCAGCGCGAGAATGATGCCCATGAAGAGCGTAAGATTCAGCGCGAATATGAGCGAGAACAACGCGAACACGAGCGAGAACAGCGCGAATAGGAGCGAGAACAGCGTGAGGAACGTGAAAAGGAGCGCGAACACGAGCAGAAACAGCGCGAGCTCGAGTTAGTAAAAGTGCGACAACAGAGCGAACACGAGCAAAAACAGCGCGAACTCGACTTAGAACATAAGCGAGAACAGCGTGAGGAACGAGAGAGAGAACGTCAATACGAGTTACAACAACGCGAAAGAGAACGAGAGCACGAACGTGCCGAGCGAGAAGCACGTGAAAAACACGAATATGAAATGATGAAGCTCAAGCGAGATTCCTTGGCTTCAGACACATCCAGTGCAGTTGGTCCAAGCTCCATTAGCGCTCTTCCTACACATGTCCTGACGACCCCACGCATCAAGCTTCCTTCATACAAGGAAAGCGAGCGAATCGAGCCGTACATAGCTCTTTTTGAGGGCATGGCAGACATGTATCAACTGCATGAGGCAGCTAAGCGGCTTCAATTTCTTAGTTTATTTGAGGGCCCTGCCCTCGATATTCTCCACAGAATTCGTGGAGACAATCTCACATATGAGATGATGAAAGCTGCACTCATTAAGGCGTATGGTCTCACAGTAGACGACGCCAAAGTTCAGTTCATGTGAGCTCGTCTCCAAGACAAGGAGACAGCTGTTCAGTTCCTTGATCGTCTCACTGCTTACTTAAATGAGTGGATGGAGAAAGATGAAACTCCTTCCAAGCATGAGGGGATAATTGACCTTATGCTGCGTACACAGCTAGAGAGGTCGTGGCCTGGTGAGCTCATAGCACAGCTTAAGATCTGCCAGGTGAAAGATGCCAGCCAAATGGCAGAGAAGGCTGACGCATTCTTTACTGCATACGGATACCAAACTCGCAAGCAAAACACCTTTAACAGAAAACCTGATAAATCTGGGAAATCGTCTCAGACTGAACCCCAGCAACAAGGCCATTCTCAGAATAATGGCCAAGGTCCAAAACCGCAGTTGAAGGACCATGGGCAAAACACTCAGAAACCTGAGTGGAAGAGGTACAAGTACCCTAACCAGCAGCAGTATCAGCCATGCAACCGACCGTCGGGACAAACTTTTTCACCACCAGCTCAAAAGAGGCAGGAAGCGAACGCAGCCTTCATTCCTCAGCAGCAGCACGGTGGTCACGTCCCTACCAGTATGGGTACTTCCCCACAGTTCACTAGTCCCACAGTGACAGTGAACCCCCCTCCACAGATGGCCAATGTTCCATCTTCCCAATATAATTGTCAAGGCACAATGTTTGCCGCATCAGTTCAGCAGCCTCATGAGAGGCTAGCTGCTTCCTCCACAGGCCCTCCCACAGGTGACAGTACCTTCCTTGTTCAGCCAGGGTTTGTGGGAGGCATTCCTGTGAAGGTCCTGAGAGATAATAGTTCCTCAGGTTGCTCTGTCAAGCAGAGTCTAGTTCGGCCTGAGCAGTATACAGGTCGACAGATCCATGCAAACCTTATTGATGGATCAGTGAGATTGTTCCCTGAGGCATGTATCCAGGTGGCATCTCCTTTCTATACTGGTACGACACTCGCAGTTGTCATGCCAGAACCTTTATTTGACCTAATTGTAGGCAACATTCACGGTGTCAAGGATAGTTGCACCGATGACGCTACTCAGACTTCGGCTGCTGCGGTAACAAGAGCCATGGCTGAGGCTCCAGACTGTGTCACCCCAGTGATCATTGAATCGCTGCAAGATCTGATGTGTAGTCAACTTGTTGTACAAGAACAACATTCTGACCCGACACTTGCTGCCGTGTGGAACAAACAAAAGGGTCGAGTGATTAAGTATTCACGAGGAGGTCGAGCCAAGTTTCTTCGCAAACAAGGACGGCTCTACCGTGAGTCACGAACACCTGAGGGCGAGGTTCGACTGCAGTTTGTCGTTCCCGCCAAGTACCGCCTAGCAGTGTTACAATGGGGTCATTGTTCAGCTTCAGGAGGTCACATGGGCAAAAGGAAGACCCAGGGCCGTATCCGAGCTGACTTTTTCTGGCCAGGGATGGGACGAGACATAGATAGTTTTGTCCGTTCCTGCAGTGTGTGTCAAAGTAACACCACTAATCAGGGACATGTCCATCTTGTGCCGTTCGTAACCACACCTGTAATCTCTGAGTCAGTTGAGAGACAGGATAGTGGTGAAGTGAGTGTAGACCTGACGTCTCACTTGTTGGCCCCACAGGACACAGTATGTCCAGGGCCTGTACATACATATTATGTACCATAGGTTAAGGGGGAAGTTCGAGAGAGAACTCCGCAGAGGCGACTCGAGGCTATGGAGGACCTGAGTTTGCACAAGGATTCTCAGCTCCCCAGTACTAATATAAGTACTGTAGGTTAAGGGGGAAGTTCGAGAGAGAACTCCACAGAGGCGATTCGAGGCTATGGAAGACCCGAGTTTGCACAAGGATTCTCAGCTCCCCGATACTAATATAAGTTATGTAGGTTAAGGGGGAAGTGAGAACTCCGCAGAGGCGACTCGAGGCTATGGAAGACCCGAGTTTGCACAAGGATTCTCAGCTCCCCGATATTAATATAAGTACTGTAGGTCAAGGCACAGGTTGAGGACCCGTGTGCAGTTCGAGGCTATGGAAGACCCGAGTTTGCACAGGGATTCTCAACTTGCCGACACTAATTGTGTGCTATAATTAATGGCGACCTCGATACGAAGCTTAGGCTGTCACTTGTATTTTTCAGCTAGAGCGTACTTTTCGTAGCATGTACTGACTGCTAGGCAGAGAGAGTAACATAATAAGAATTTTGTCTCATTGACATTTTTGATGCTCCACCTCAATTGGTTTTGCAGGTACAGCAATGGGTGTAGCAGTTTTGCTGTGCGGGCCAGCTGATCGTCTGCCGCATGCTGTCGCCTCATCTCCTCTGCCTTCGTCGTCGCCATGTTATTATTTACTGTGTCATTTTACACGTAGGTACAGTTACACTACAACTGTCACACCTACACCGTGTATTACATACACCACGCTACACAACAATTAGTTGTCAGTGTAAATGTAGCGAACTTTCACTTAGTTTGACCTGAGTACAGGATTTTCACCGTCGTCACGGAGTTTTTCCCTCAAGCTTGCTTCTATTAATGTAAATATGAGTTTTTTTTTCGCTCACTGGCGACTGCGACTTTCTCCTGTAGCAGGATAGCACACACACCACAGTGTGAATCTTGTGTGACTGAGTTAGGATGTGTACATATATATATATATATATATATATATATATATATCCACAAATTTTTTCCCATAAGGAAAAAATTTAATTTTGTAGGGGCGTAATGACACGAATCAAATTCGCGACATTTCCCTTTTGTGAGAAGCCACGAACTATTAGTGGAAAACTCACTGTGTATCGTTCAGTTAACCACTCATTTGGACGGAAGCTTTGTCAAATCAATTTTTCATTGTCATACGTGATCGTTTTTGTGTGAGACATTAGTGCTTCCACTGAGCGTTTTGTTTTGGGCGCGTTTCGCTCACTCGACCGTTGAAAAATGCGGCCTATCGCTCCCATTTTATTCCCACGACTTACTCAGTCCAGTGTTTGCTCTGACGGAGAGAGGTTCTGTGCTCCAGAAGTGTGAGAGAAGAGGTCGCTAGCACCCAGACTCCACTGAGTACAGTTTCTCCAAGCTCCCACCCTTGGTGATACACAGCATTCATTGACTAGTATTTCCTTTTTGTATTTTCCTAGTCTTAAGAGTTTAGTTAAGGTGTTTTTCCTAAGCGTAAGAATTTAGCTCGAGTGAGTGAGTGAGTACGATCTCTTTATTTGAATTCATTTGAAGTGTAACATTAAATTTATTTTTGTAATCAATAAATTTAACAGTTCTTTTCCTTGAGCTTAATGTAATGTAAACTCTTGTTTCATTTCTCCACAGTTAAGCTTATTTTCCATATAGCTCCTAGTTTGCATAAACGTTTTGCTATTCATAACTGGTACTTAGGCCAGTCTTGTGTATTAAACTTAAAATCCGTTGTGCCTCCTAGGAGTTAAGCACCAGCAAGAACCTGTTATTATTATTAGTATTAGTTATTTATTGTCAGGGGTGAAGTAACTTTCTCCAGAGGCTAACAGTACTAAAAAACAGCAATTGAGTAATTAGTCTCTGCTGGGTAGTGTTGAGGAAGTTTATAAATTCTCGTTCTTAGAGAATCGTGCGAAGAAGTCAGCGTAAAGTAATCGTTGCTTTATTTAGTAAGACAATCATTGTCCCTGCTCTTCAATATTATTGAATATTATTATCAATTAAATAATATTTAGCATTTATTTTAAAAACCCCGTGATATTTAAAAAACCCCGTGACACACCTTTCCTAATTCATATATTCTAAACTTCACTTCTACATCTATCTTCCATCCACAACAACATGTGGCCCCAAATACTTAAAACACTCTATCTCCTCAAGCAACTCACCATTCAAAACTAGGCCTATATTCATCCTCCTACCATCTACCAACCTCGTACACTTCATCACTTTACTCGTATTCTTTTTTACTCTTAATTTTCTCCTTTCACACACCCTTCTGAATTCGTCTACTAACTGTCTCAATCTTTCCTCCGAATCAGCCACCAGTGCAGTATCATCCGCAACCAGCAGCTGATTCAGATTCCACGCCCTACCATCAGCATTCACATACTCAAATTTCCACCTAACACTCTCGCATCCAACTCCCTCACAACACCATCCATATAAAACTTAAACAACCAAGGCGACATCACACGCCCCTGCCTCAGCCCCACTCTCAAGGGAAACCAATCACTCGCATTATTTCTTACTCTTACTCACTCTCTAATATTTACATAAAAACTTTTCACTCCTTTTAACAACCTTCCATCAAGTCCATACAATCTCGAGACAGTCCACAAAGCCTCCCTATCAGTTCTAACATACAGTACGCTTTCTCCAAATCCAAGAACACCCAAAACACATCCTTACTTTTCGCTAAATGCCTTTCACACACCTGTCTCGCAGCAAACACCTGATGCATGCATCCCCTCCCTGTCTTAAAGCCACAGTGCTCGTCACCAATCACTCCCTCTGTACCCTCTCTAACTCTCTTTATTGACACTCTGCCATACATCTTACCTACAACACTCAACAGACTTATACCCCTAAAGCAAGTGCATTCATACCTATCACCCTTACCTTAATACAAGAGAACCACACATGCACTTGCCCAGTCGGCACCATAGCACTCACAAAACACACATGCAGAATCTTACTAACCACCCAACAATAGTCGCTCCACCACCTTTCAGGCATTCCACTGCACATCCATCCATACCTGCAGCTTTCTTTCCTTTCATCTCCTTTACTGCCTCTTGCACTTCCTCCATCATGATCAAAGAATCATTCAACTCTCCTAATTCATCTATTCCTCGCACGTTTCCATCCGCCACAGTGTGAACCTGCCTTTCCTCCTCTACATTTCACAATCTTTCAAAATACTCCGCCCATCTCTTCGTTACTGCATCCATCTCAATTAACATCCTTCCATCCTCTGCTTTTTCTCGCTATTCCTTCCCATCTCTCCCTTTCTCAATCTTTTCATCTCCTTCTAAAACATTTTCTTCTTCTGTTGAAATTTCTCAGTCAACCGCCTACTCAAATTCTCATCTACTGCCACTATAGCATCACACAAAGTCTTTTTCGCCCTATTCCTCTTTACCTTATACCTCTCATACGGCACCTCATCCTTCCTCTGCAGCCACACTTAATATGCACGTCTCTTCTCAGCCACAGCCATACTTACTTCCTCACACCACCATTCACTTCTCTTTCTTACACCACCACCAACTCGTCCCACACCACACACGTCTTCCGCATGCTCCATCACAGCACTCTTAAACAACTGCCATTCCTCCTCCAAACTGCCATTTTCCTAATCTTTCACTGCGTTCCACTCATGTTTCCTGATACTCTATCATTTTCTCTCTATCCAACTCACACACTTTCAAAACCTCCCTGTCACATCTAACTCTCCTAGCTCTCACCCACCTCATACCTACTCTCAACTATCCCTCCATCAGGTAGTGGTCTGACACCTCTACCCTCCCCTCTCAAAACTATCACATCCAACGATCTTCCTCCTACATTCCTGGACACAACCACAAAGTCCATCAGTGCTCTGTATCAACAACCTTCCACCCTCCTGTCTCACCCATGTACACTTATAAAGATCTTTCTTCTCAAACAAAGTATTCCCAATCACCATCTCTCGCTCAACGCACATCCCTATCATTCGTTCCCCATTTTCATTTCTTTCAGATACACTATGCACACCAATTACACCTTCAACTGCTACAGTTCCTACTCTAGCATTCAGATCTCTCATCATTATCACATTGACATTTGCTCCCAAACTCTGCAGACACTCATCAACATCATTCCAGAAACACTCCCTCTCTTCTGCATCCCTTTCATTACAAGGCCCATATGCACTCACAAATACCCACAGCTCAAGTCCAAATTTCGCTTTAAACAAAAGGATTACAAATGTAAAAAAAGGAAAGAGAAAGAAAAGAAAAGAGAACTGACGTGAGGAAAATACAGAGGAATTACTGCCAAGGGTTTAACTCCGGACACCTGTAGCAGAGTGCCAAGCCGCTCCACCTTACTTCACCTCATCTCCTACCTCTCGTGTAGCTTATTATGGTGCAATATTTTTATGGATTTAATCTAAGGTAACTGATGATGATGATGATGATGATGATGATTGTGGTGGTGGTGGTGGTGGTAATGGTGGTGGGGGAGATGTCTGTTAGTTTCTGGGCTAACCTTTACCTGCTAAAATATTACTGGCCATCAATAAATACAGCAATAACTAAGGTGGTACTTATGAACTGTGGTGGAGAGCGGTCATCACGGGTAGTATCATCCATATGGTTTAATTTCCGCCTCTGACACTATGTTGAGTCCGTGTGGCAAACTATCACATTAATCGTATGCAGTAATAAGAGAGAGAGAGAAAAAGAAAGGAGATAGCAAAGGAGAAAGCAAGCATGAAGAAAAGAATGATTGATAAGCAGACATAAGGAGACGAGAAAGAAATGAGATAGAAAATGTGAATGAAAAACTATAAAGTAAAAAATAAAATAAAGAAAAGGACACGACGATATGGCTGAAAGTTTGAACTCGATACACGTGTAGTAGAGTCCCAGGCCGCTCCACCTTACTTCATCTCGCCTCCTACCTTTTTTTTTTTTTTTTTTTTTTTTGTTTTAGATTATAATGATGCAATATAGTTATAAATGTGGTTTAAAGTAGGTAGGTGGGTGGTGGTGGTGGTGGTTATATTAATGATGATGATGATGATGATGATGATAACGATGATGATGACGTTAATGATGATTCTGACTATGATAATGGAGATGTCTGTTTGTTTTACTAAAAATAATGAAAGCTGTACTAATGATGATCATGGTTTTTGCGGTGATGATTATTAAGGAGTTGGTGGTAGTGGTGATGGTGGTAATCTTAGTGAGGATGATGATGTACAATCGATCAAAAAAGTATGGAGCATAATGGGTACGATGATATTTGAAATGCTCAGTACAACCTGTGAAGTTGCAAGACCATTGATCTGCTACCATCTGAATATGCATATGTTATCGGCAAAGTAGGAAACCCTTCATTGTATAGAATGGCTAGGTGTTCTATAAAATGCCTAAAGGTTCAAGACATGGTATAAAAGAAAATCGTCTGTACACATTTCCTTGACATTCTGTAGATTACCGAGCTTGTTTTAGGCAACGTGTGAAGCGACCAAACTGCAGCAAACAGGCAAACTGTGAAATCAGTCATTTACGTTACGTTAATTTAGGCTGCGGTCTGGTTAGGCAGGGATAATCTAGTTTAAGTTTAGGTTAGATTAGGCTATGTTAAGGTTAGGCTAGGTTAGGTTAATTGAGATAAACGCTTAACATAACTTAGCGTTCTTCTAAATTAACCTATCCTAACCTTACAACCTAACCTGACCTAATCTAGCCTAACCTAACTTAAAATTAACCTAGATTATCCTAGCCTAACCCCCTGTTATCTGTTATATTATGCTTTGCTTTTAAAAAAAGCTAGTAATTCTATGGAATATCTAAGTATTTTATCAAAATCCTTAGGTAAAGTATATGAGGTCAGAATAAGTTTATTTCATACTTTGCCAAAAAATGCTAGACATTCTATAAAATACCTAGGCATTCAGTACAATAGGCTACCTTAGTTTCACACAATGCTGGTAACAGATACAATAACAACATTGAAAGGAAACCATCACGAGCAAGCGATATATGGCATCGTTATGTAAGCAGGGTTACCAACGTGGACAAAAATCATCCAGCATTTTCCAACAGCCAACGTCCGTGGTGTCAAAGTGTTTGGCGCCAAGTGTGCACCGATACTTTCTGGATCCAGTGTACAGTAGGTTAGTAGTGAGGATAAATACACCCCTTCATCTACCCTCCTGCCTCTGCTACCTGCTGACACGGTAATATCAGGGAGCAAAGAAAAAGGAGGGAAGGAAGTGAAAAGAATGGAAAGGGAGAAAAAAAGGGTGAGAAAAAGATATGGGAGGACGACAAAAAAACATTACAGAACTAGATCACAGTAAAACTGTTCAAAGACAAGTTTTGTAAACAAAAACTCTAAAGAACCATTGCCCATTAAATGCCGAGATATAAAGGGACCTTGAGGTCAAGGTATCTGATTTTGTGCGTGTCGCCCTAGGTCATCACAGTCTAGTCTATAAGCCCACCAAGTTTGGTTGCTCTAGCTTTTTGCTTGATGGAATATGACGTGATATCCGGAATATCCGGAAAGTTACCAATTTTTGATCCAGTGTGATCTCAGAGAATAATCAGCCGACTGCAACCATACTCCTTTCCGCACTCCGTCCGTCTGAAGGCTATATTATAGTAAAATTTCAGGTTCCTAACTTGAGCGGTTCTTGAGATAGCGTGGCTGACTCACTTTTCTGTGTTCCTGATGATACCCGTAGATCAGGCTAAAGGATTGCCACCGTATTTGGCCAAAAGAAACGGACAGCTGTCCGACTAAGTTGACCAAGTTTGATGGCTCTAGCCTAAATAACCGTTGAATTATCGAAATTTTATAATAATGATAACAACAAGAACAATAAAACAACAACAACAACAACAATAATAATAATAATAATAATAATAATAATAATAAACAGTGATAGGTGGGGGCGCTCACCATCCACTCACTCGATGTAGTGCTGCTCTCAGGTGTCTGCCCTTTCATCTCCTCCCTCTTTTCCTTCCTCCCTCTTCTGTCTTTACTTCATGCGTTCCTCGTCCTTCTGCCTACAGGTGACTTAACACTCCCTCTTTTGTCTTTCTTTCCTTCATTCTTTCCTCTTCCTTCTGCCTATGGGTGACTCTACACTGAGTGACAAACCAAATGGTTTCCTGTTCACCAGGAAACCATTTACTACGCTGGGTGGTAACCATACAACCAAATTATGCCGCCTGGTGATTTAGTGGGTAATTGCAGCACTCCAATCGGATTTAGCCTGTGAAGGTTTATATCCAAGGGGTGGTTGAGGTTATTGCTCACATAATGCCACTCAGGGAAGAGTGAGGCTGGTCACTCTCATGTTAAATGTCAGGACATTGCCTAGCCCCCGGCTCTTACGCTCCTCATGGGGCAACGTAAGACTAGATGATGGATGGATGCATGGACAATAATAATAATAATAATAATAATAATAATAATAATAATAATAATAAAAACATTGACGAAAAAAAATCTTCCCTCAGGGATGTGGGAAACGTTAACTACTACACACAGTGAAGAAGGTGAGAAACGAGAAAATGAATTAGAAAGGAGGTAGAAGGAAAGCAGTAAGGAGAAAGAAATATTATTAAGAAAGGAAAAAGTTAGAAAGGGAGACATGAGAACAGGACGAAAGAAAAGTAAGAAACAAAAAGAAAAGCACAGGAAATGGAAGAAACAGAAAGAAGGGAATGGGATATGAGAAATCCTCGTAAACATAAAAAGGAGCATCGGTGTGAAGTGGGTGGAACTCAAGACACCTTTGTTAGAATCTCAGGCCGCTCCACCTTACCTCACCTTGGCTCCTAATTCTCTTGTAGTTTGTTGGTGTATTATAGGGAAGAAAGAAAGGAGAGAGAAACAAAAGGAAGGAGAAACAAAACGAGATAAGGGAAAAATGGAATGAGATGATGGAATAAAAAGAAGAAAGAAAGGGGGAAAATAAAGTAAAGGAAAAAGGAAATATGAAGAAAGGGCAAATTAACAAGGAGAATGGGAAAGGAAGAAGGAAGTAAAGGAATGAAACAAAACATGAAAAACAAGGGGGAAAAAGGAAAAGGAGAAAGAAAAAATGACGTTTAATTGGTAAAGGTGTTAACTCAGTACACCTGTCATAGAGTCCCAGGCAACTCCACCTTACCTCACCTCGCTTCCTACCTGTCCTATAGCTTGTGAGGATGCAATAAACTTGAGGATTTAATATAATACAGCTAATGGTGGCGGTGGGGATAATGATAATGATGATGATGATGATGATGACGATGAATAATTATGTTTGTTTTGATAATACTAATGATACTTAAATGGATGATTATGATGAAGATAATGATGGAAATGGTAGTAATGATGAAGGAAATTAATGTAACTTTTCACAATAATAGTTAAATGGTTGATGATAATGATGATGATGATGATGTATATGGTAGTGATTATGATGATGATGATGATAATGATGATGCAAATGGTCGTGGTGATGATGGTGATGATTATGATAGTGGAGGTGGTGCAAAGTAGGTTAGTGCCGATGATAATATTACTTCATCTCGTCTCCTGCCACACTGATAGCTTGTGATGCTGAGACTCCAGGTGACAACAAGGCGGTCGATGGGTGTCTCATTTTGATGGAAACGACGAGCAGTGTAGATGCCAGGGAGTTTTTTGGCCAAGGAAGGATCAATACCGACATGATAAGCGGGTGACAAGGTAGGTACGGAACTTACAGGGCCTGTCGAGTGAGTCCTAAACATCCAGGAACAAGGACAGGAACTCACCACTCCTGACCCTGTCTATGATGCCCGTAGGTGTCCGTGAGATATAGACAAAGCGGGAGATGACGGCAGACATCTTGACCTCATCTAGCTCCTGATCGAGACGGAATGTCTTGGTGACCACAGATAGCCAACGTAGTTTCATATCGACAGACTGGTACTCTTTGAAGAGGAGTTTGACGTACTCAACCCGGGGAGCAATTGCTGGAGGAACTAGCACAGGAAGGTGTCTTCCGAGGAGTGAGGCGAGGGAGGAAGGAGTCAGAAACCTTACACCGCCAAGAAGGCTAAAGAGGAGGGCTAATACTTCTATAAGGAGGTGGACCCGGGAGTCAAATTTCAGGGTCATTGAGGAGGCGGTAACTATGAATCAATTTTGAAAAGAATTTACATACGATGCTTCCTTAAAAAGGAACACATTTCCACCCTAGGAGGTAAAAAAATACATTAATTTTTCACCTCTATAACTGAGGACCACCCTAACCAATAGGCTCGGACTATATCCTTCTTACGTTATCCCACTGCACGGAATGCATAAACTGTTATATGACCTCTGACAAGTGCAGAATGACAGTCAGAATGTAGTTTGAAACGATGACACAAAATTATTTCTGCTCTTTGTGCTCGTTCGTACGTCGTCCCTTGCCCAAACAATCATTCGCTGTCCAGAAAGGGGCGGGACTGTTATTATCCACAGTGATGCAGACCCCTACTTTCTTTTATGATTGTACAGTACATGTCGTTGAGCTGTGATACAGTGTCATGGCCATAGCGGTTGTTTCACTGTTTTCGTACCAGGGCGTTTTGTTAGTGCTGTTAGAGAGTTAGGTGTCTGTGCTGGGGTAGGAAACTGAGGGTTGTCTTGTGATGGTGAGGCGTGGGAGGCCTTACAGGGAATGTAAATGGTAGAATTGTTGATTTTTCGTTTATAGCAGATTTGACATTGAGTGACACTATGTCTAATATGGTGTCGCTCAGGAATGTTAATTGTGGTGTGTTCTGTCTTTGTGGAGGATGTATTTGTGAATGTAAGTAATGAGGCCTCCTTCATCACCATCACTGTCTCTGTGGAACTGAGTAATGTTTTATGTGTGAAGTCATGTGTTTGCGTGCCATGTGAGTTTTGTTTCTTGTAGGAGTGAAATATATATGTTGTGTTTATGAAGAAGACTTCCATCATGTGGTGTTTTGATGCAGCAGCCATCGACATCATAGTTGTCATACGTTTATGTCGCATGTTCGGGACGGTAGGCAGCTTATGTGGATGTTTGTTGTATATGTAGTGTTTGTGCACAGGGGCTGATTTGTGGTGGCAGTGGTTGTGTGAGTCGGGGGTTGCTGGAGGAGGTGGGGGGGGGGGAATGTGTTTGGAGTGACAGGAGAATTTTTTACGGATGTGTTACGCCTGTCACATACCCATGTACTGTGAGGTTGTTTGAGATTTGTGCGTGTAGTGCATGTGGTGCACTAAGGGGGGGGGGGGTCACGTGTTCGTTTTGTGCTTGTGGTGTATAAGGTGCAAACTGGACAAATGTATCATTATTAAGGCGTGGGAATGCTCCCAGTGTCTTCTGGAAAAGTGATGAGAAGGAAAATGGCCTCAGCTGAGTCATTTTCGTTTGTGTGAGAAACGGTGAAGGGAACAAGTGCCTCACGTGGGAGATGGTGCCCCTCAAGGTTGACCAAGATTCTTCTTCCAGGATGCTAAGCAGGTCGGGGAGCCTCCACTCCCAGGCCGAATTCATAGTGGTTTATTCTTGCCTTTGGTATACGAGTACAACATCACCACAGGTATACTCTGCTCCAGCACCTCAAGCTCATGTTAAAGAAATGTATCGATTTTCAACGTTTCAGGTGTGTCCATTCTCTTCACACATGACCATGCATTACAGCATTTAGATGCCGTATCATAGTAACCATGTCAACTTTGTTGCTCCAGTTCACACACATAATAGGTTCATGACAGGAGTGTGGTATTGCTCACGTTTATTGATTTTCAAAGACTTTGGTTCTGCTACCATCCCCCCCTTCCCCCCTTTCGTATGCCATATCTTGTGGGTGCCGTTTTTTTGTAACTAGGTCACTTTTATGCAACCACACACACACACACACACACACACACACACACACACACACACAAACTAAATATGTTATGGGCTCAGCTTTCCTGCTGGTATGCAATGCTCAGTGTGATATTCATTCTTTGGAAATGACCACCGGCAGAAACACTGGTGTTTGACAGCTGTTAACAGATGCGATCTAGTTCAAAATACTTTTGTCCTGGCATAAATGAATACAAAGATTAGTATGAAAAGGATATACAGATTAAACGTATCAATTAAGGAAAACTTTGAAGTCTTGAGCGGGTAGAAAATGAAAATGTGGGGCAATTCTTTTAGCGTTCTGTTCATACCTCATTAGCTGTCATGCAGGACACCGAATCTCCAAGCCTTATTGTTAAGAGTCAGTAATGATCTCTTCTCCCATTACACGACACTCTCTCATATCAAGCGTTCACCTTCAGCATGCCTGTTTGTTTTTTTCTTTTAGGTATCTGGTTTCAGTCATGTATAACGTGGATGCTGGCGTGATAATGATGATGATGGTGATGATGATGATGATGATGATAATGATGGTGAAGATGATGATGATGACGATAATCATGAAGATGATGCGTAAAAAAAATAATAAAAGAACTAGTAGAACAAGTGGTAATGCTAAAAAGTGAGACACTATAAAGAATTGTGGGAAAAAAAGAGTCACATCAACGGAAAAAAAAGACAGAAAAAGTCTCTAGAAGTGATGAAAGGATCAATCTGAAGAAGAGGAAGAAAGTGAGGAGAAAATAAATTTTTAATGACCCTGGGTCGGAATGGTGACGAAACAACGATGAAACTGGGAAGCTCTGGATAGACAGACGGACAGATAGTTAGACAGACCGACACAGACAGGAAGGCAGACTGATACATAGACAAACAGACAGACAGACACAGACACACACACACACACACAATATATATATATATATATATATATATATATATATATATATATATATATATATATATATATATATATATATATATATATATATATATACATATTGGAGAAACACACACTACACGAGCGTACATATGCGGATAGTTTTTTACGCTGTAGCCGGGAATCGAACCCAAGACCTCCACATAGAAGTTAGGCACTATTACCACTAAACCTTGGCGTGATAAAACCTAAGCCACCTGAATTCTGTGAGGAACCAGGTAAATCCGTTATGGGAGGATATATTTCAATCCCAACCCATATGATGATACATACAGAGAGAGAGAGAGAGAGAGAGAGGTTGAAGCAAAATAAAGAGGTAAAAATAAAGTGGGCCAAAAGAGTCTAGAAGAAAGAAGGGGACATAAAATGAGAAGGATGCTATTAAGATACGAATAAAAATCATCAGCTATCATGGTTTTCTTTTACGCCATCCTCCTCCTCCTGCTCCTCCTCATCATCATCACCCAGACCTCCTTTCCCAACCTCGGGATTCTCTCTCTCTCTCTCTCTCCTCTTTTTCTCTCCACGCTCCTGTTTCTCTTGTCAGACCTCCGTTTCACTCATTCCTGTTTCTCTCTTCACACCTCTGCTTCTCTCGCCACACTCCTGTTTCTCTCTCCACACTCCTGTTTTTCACTCCATACTCCTGTTTCTCCCTTGACGTTCTCATTCCTCCCTCCATCTCCGTTTCTCTCTCCACACTCCTCTTCCTGCCTCCACACTCCTCTTCTCTCTACACATCCATGACTCTCCCCCAGATTAAATTATTCGCCCCAGTGGGTCCTGAGCCTGCCTGACGCCTTACTTGTTTTGTGTGCGCATCCAGTTACGTCTTCGGTTATATTTATGATAGTAAACCAATTTATGATAATTTCTGTGAAGAATGGGCATCTATTACTACTATTGATGGTGTGGAAAAAAAAAATGCTAAGAAATGTGTTACTGAGGAAAACAAGAAACTGAAGATCGAATTCAGCTTTCTAAATGAGAAATTAATTTTACAAAGGGATACAAGAGTGAGTGCGACGACTTCTTGCTCCTCCCCCCTTTTTCTCTCTCTCAAGCTACTGTACCTGTCTTCCTCATCCCAATCCCACTCCTTCACCACCTAGCCCTCTTCCCTTTAACCAGTCAGCATCACCACTCCTTCCCCACCACCGTTCTACCTCCTCCCTCCCATCACCCCAAGTAGAGTGCAGCAGGAACTTTCCTTCCCTTCCTTCAGCCTCTACCCAGCCTTTTATCTACTGCCATAACACCTACTCTCGCTTTGCCAGTTCGGGTGAGGAAAAAAAAATCACCACCTGTAGCCGAGGCACAAAGATCAAATATAGGCTACTGTAGAGAAGGTTAAGAAAACGAAGAAGACTGGGAAGATATGCATTTTTCGGAAGATTAAATGTTGCGTATCACAACGCAGTTGCCTCAGGGGATGTGGTACAGAAGTGCCGAGAGTTAAGTGGCATCGTAAATGGTCAGAGCAATAACACTGCATCAGTAGCAGTACAAGCGTCTTGGCGCACTGTGCTTGTGATGGCACTTGCCCTGTCGGGAGTGAGGCGGCCATCTAAGCCGTTACAGGGGCACAAAAGCGGCCAAGACACACCATTAGAGGAAGCCAATCTGGATCAAACCCGGCTTGTTTGCTGTTCAACCTCAGTGTTTGTGTAGGCAATATTTAAAGACGTTTTGTCATGCTTCTGAGTTTTGTTTTACACACACACACACACACATTTATACTCGCATTACTTTCATTCTATGTTTAACAGTTCCTTAAAGGGTTCTCTTCATCTGCTCACTCTTTCTCCCTTCTCCACTCTTAATCTACCATTTTTATCTTTCACATCCCTACTAACGTCTTTATCACCCTGTCTAATTATCTTTACCTCCTTCCAGAATACGTTCTTACATTCTCTCCACTTTACACTCAAAGTCCATCCAAATTCCTCATCCGCGCTCTTCTTACTGTCTGTCACTAATCCTTTCACCTGTCTCTTCCTCTCTACACATAACTCTCTTTCTCAGCTCCTCCATGCCTGTGCTTTCCATCCTCTCATTATATGCTTTCTTCTTTTGGGCCACAGCTTGTTTCATCCCTTCATTCCACTATACTGTTCCTTGCACCCCCGTACGTCTTCTCTTTACCCCACACACCACGTCACATGCTGCACGGATTTCTTCTGTGAATATCCTGCACACGCCTTCCACCTCCCCCATCTACTCCAAATCATATTCACCCAATCACTCCTCCAAATCTCTCTTATATTCTGCCTTTTTTGTCATCCTTTTGCATCTTTTGTGCCTTCGCTGAATGGACTATTTCCTCCGGTCCTTCCCTCCTTCTATTCTACCACTGCATTTGAACCTTGACTTTTTAGTACCATTATATATATATATATATATATATATATATATATATATATATATATATATATATATATATATATATATATATATATATATATATATATATATATATATTAATTATTGTCATTGACTCCTACAGTTTAATTCGGAAACACTTTCCCTTAGCAGAGCTATGGGAATTAATGACTGAGTTGTTCTTGTTTGGTCTATGGCTTATCTGAACATGAACTCGGTGGACTACAGGCTGATGTTGCCTTTTTCCTGCAGTACATCCATCTTTCAGGAAATGCAAGGGAGTTTATGGGTGTGTGTATATAATGGGACTACCTGGGCATATCGATGACTGCACTTACAGGCGTCTTTTTCCACCACCAATGAGGGCAAAGAGTTTGTATAAGAAGGCAAAAATCAGATTTACTGATCTACTGAAGACTGTGGTAGGTGATAGCGCCCGCCATCCACATGCTTGATATGCCACCATCAGTGGTTGTACACTGACTGACAATCCATATCATTTCGTAGAGATCAAGAAACCATTAACAACTCATGGGCGACAACTACACAGCCAAATGCACGCCTAGTGGACTAGTGAATTAAGATGGTCTGACCAGATGGGTCCCAAAAGGGCTTATATGGGAGGGTGTGGTTGGGGCTTATTGCTCACATAATACCATCGCGGAGAGGCTGCTTATTTTCACGTTAAATATCTGGACTAAGTTGTCCAACCCTGGGCCTCTATGCTGTTGATGGGACAATAAAGAACTGGAGAACACTATACATAGAATGGAGAGATTTTATTGGTAATATAAACATTCTAAGTGTAATTGTCTGCACCTTAACTCTACAGACTTCTTATTTTCTTCACTGATTACAAACCAGACCAGAATGTAAATTCATGAAAAATAACATCCTATAAGACAGAGCAAAGTAAGAATTTGTGACGGTTGCGAGTTCTCACAAACAAAATAATATTATATGAATGAAATGTAAGGCAAGTTACTAAGCCAGCACCAAGACTGGCAAATCATTGGATTACATGTGTGTAGGAAGCTTAGATCAAAAGACAGGGACCTCATTTGATCTTAGGTCATGACTACAACTACAGGAAGATGACATCACCTGAACCAAATGTAATGGTAGTCAGGAATAAATTTAGTTAAGTGGAATGTTTGATGATCATTTTGCTGTCCACCTTGCCCAACAATGTTAACAATCACCCTCTTAACTCCAGACAGACACGAATCTCGTACACTGCCTACAGTCTCCCTCTTAAACCAATCAGTTCCACTGGAGAGACACCTCCACATTCTAGAACTTACGCTGGATGCACACATGCGTTTTTCTATCCACAGGGAAAGTAAATGCAAAGGTATCTAGTAATTTCGATGACCTGGAATATTCACAGGCAGTACCTTCAGAGTCAGTGGCTGAATCGGTAGAGAGGCGGCCTGCAGTCCTATTGGTCCCTGGTTCGAATCCCGGCAAGGGCAGCGAACAGTTTAAGGATTTGAATTTCATAAAAGCAGACACTCCTGATCTACCAGAAGACCCTCCGACATGTCGTAAACGTACACCCGCTAATACCAGTACACCAGTCCTGTGTGAAACAGTCCTAGCATGTATTCAATATGGACGGTGGGTGTTAGCGCCGAAGTGGTGACATGTAGAGGTGTAGGAGGACTACTGGGCCTTGGGATAGGCCATTGTCCAGAGTCGGACAAAAAAGAAAAAAAAAGCAGAAGGAATTTCTGAAAGCAGTCTACTAACAGTTCATAAGAACAACAGTGAACCCTAACAGAGTCCCAGCCTTAGCTACACCACTAAGGCGTCACCAGGGCACCACCAGAACACCGTCAGGGCTTGAAAGAACAGAGAAGCTTCAAATAAAAACAAAACAAAGTTCTACGAATAATAACAAAATGCAGGAAGATCACAAGTGCGGACCACTTGCAACAAATAAAAACACTTCCATTCAAGGATCCATGAATAGGAGAAGCACATAGTTCATTGCTTCATCTCAAGGTCCATCCCAACTGTGTAACTTTGTGTTGCATGAGCCCCCACCACAACAAAACAAAACACAAACAACCTCCCAACACTGCACAGATTGCCTCAGTAGCATCCCTGTTCCTCCACCCAACACCACACTTCATAAATACATCCATAAAGACAAAGCCATCACAGCCATCCGAAACCTCCAGCCAGAGAACATCCTTCGTGAACCATCACCAGACAGCCACCCCTCAAAACTCCTTTATCCAGAGAGATACGACTGCACCTAGCCAGAGTATGATGCAGCCGCCTCCGTTCCCTAGTTCATTATCATCACAAAATACAGTTCACAGATAATTTGCCATGCCAGCATGGCATTAGAGTCCCTCACACTACACCATACTAACTCACTTAATGCATTTAACTCTAACAACACAGATAGTTCTTCAGCATAACCTCAATAAAAGATCTCTGGGTGCTCCCTGGTGAAGTGGCCAGTTTCCTGCGGTCCACTGGGTTCAAATCCATTTCAGCTCAGGGTTGCACCAGCACCCTACTAGTTTCGGTTAAAGATTTTGTGGAAGGGAAAAGTTACTCCTCATTTGTTACCCTTGCTTTTGTAATCTCATAACCAGTAGAGATGGGAGCTGTTTAATAATATGGAAGATCCCACGATACCCTAATTAAAAGGCCTACTGCAGCTATCCTTCTGCACGCCACACCCTGCTCCTTCCATACTGAGGTCAGAAAATCCCCTTCCTCCTCCCTCTCCTCCTTCTCCTCCTCCTTTTCCTCCTCCTCCTCCTCCCCCTTTTTTCCTCTTCTTTCTCCCCCACCTCATCATCATTATCATCATCACCTTTCTATGGCGTACATGGGGCGGGTAGTATCCAGAAACAGTCCAGTTCTAACAAAAAATCTCACAAAAGAGTCATTCTGTCGGCAGTTAAAGGGACTGTCTCTATTACCCATTCTTTTTTTTTTTTTTCTACATTAACATTTTTTTACCTAATCTTCTGGCTGAGCGACAAAGATATTCGGAAGTCTCTAATTGTGTGTGTGTGTGTGTGTGTGTGTGTGTGTGTGTGTGTGTGTGTGTGTGTGTGTGTGTGTGTGTGTGTGTTGTGTGTGTGAACAAGGTCCTGAACCGCGTTTATGTCTGTCACCACCTGCCATTCTCCAATCCTACCTCCTTCCTCTCCCACACCAGTCCTCTCTCTCTCTCTCTCTATCTATCTATCTATCTATCTATCTATCTATCTATCTCTCTATCTCTTTCGCCGTTTCTGTTCTTCCCTTCCCCTCTTCCCCGAACTTCACTTTTCATTTTATAGAGTCGGGGTCGTGTCTTTGTTCACAGCTCCATCCTTTGCCAGCATTTATATTTCCTGTGTATATCTCACTACGTATTACACTGTTCTGATGCACTTCTCTTCCCTCCATTACTTCATATACTTTTTTTTTTCTCCACACTCCCTTCCCCTCCGCTTCCTACTTTATCACAAACACCCCAATTTCTTTCTTTTTCTTTCTTCATCCTTGTTTTGCATCTCTCTCTCTCTCTCTCTCTCTCTCTCTCTCTCTCTCTCTCTCTCTCCAATTCCAGCTTTGCTCCCGTTTCCTCTCTAGACTACTTCAATTTCTCCCTTCTCTACCCTCCTGACGCTTCATTTCTGCTATTCTGTGTTTTCCTCATCTTCTCTGGCTTCGTACATTTCCTTTAATTTTCCTTTGCTATTTTATTCCACTTTCGACATTGCCCTTTTGCTTATCCTTCTTTCTTCTCTTCTACTGTACAGTTCGTATTCTATGTAGCGTCATCACCTTTATTGATGTTTCCTCCTTCGCTCTGCTTCTCCAGTTCCTTCATCCCTACTACAGACACTTTGTTGCTGCTCCTACTTCTTTTTCCCCACCTACTTTTCCATATGTTAATCCCTTCAATACTTCACTAATCTTTCCACTTTCCACGTATCACCCCCTCACCCCAGTAGCCCACCTCTCTCGATATTATACCTTCCTCTCACATCATACCATTGCATTTCCACCTTTTCATGGCACAGCACTTCCTCAACATAACACTTTCTCTCTCTCTCTCTCTCTCTCTCTCTCTCTCTCTCTCTCTCTCTCTCTCTCTCTTTTCTCTTGCCACTACTCAACTGCCTCCACTCGCTGCATTTCCATGTCTCTCTCTTCATCCCTCTCTTCCACTTGGCTACCCCTTCTCTCTCTCTCTCTCTCTCTCTCTCTCATCGGACAGTAAAAAAATAATGATTCGCATTTTTTAGAATAAGACCGCCTTTGTCCGTGAAATTACCGTCCACTCAGCCTTACACATGTAGTAGGGAAAGAATTGGAAGGTGTAGTTGCTGACAGGATGGTAGATCATCTGGAATTAAATAAGTTACTATATGACTCACAACTCGACTAGAGGCGCCGACTTTAATGTTTGACCACTGATTTGATTTTTCTCTTGTATGTTCTCATTATAAGAGTATATGACCGTTGTCGGGCAATTGATGTTCTTTATTTGTACTTCCAAAGGGCAATAAGTACAGTATTTAATCGAAGGATGATGACCAACGCTCGTCCACTAGGAATTCAAGCTGCATTTTGATGGATAGAACCGGCTCTCCGATTTGAGAAGGGAGTATTATTGTCAGTGCAGATACCTCCGGATGGACATGAGTTGCAATGCTACTTTTACTCTAACTTGACCTATAATTGCCATCTCTTCGTTTATAATGCTGACTTGTAGTGCCTGATTAATAAAAGAAATTCGATGTGTAATATTTTTTTCTACCAATGGGTTATGTGAAATGAGCTACAAAAGGACGACAGTCTGGGTCAAGTTAGAGTAAGAGACTTGCAGCGAGTTGCTGCATGATTCAGGACTAGGTCCCTTAATACGAGAACTTATACTTTACATCACTGGCATAGATCCTGGTAACATTAGTCGAACTGCAAATTTTTACGATAAGAAGCCGAGTTGTAATGCTTTGTCACTCGAGAAGTTAGTTGCAATGCATGGGGACAAATGCTCTTCAAACTGGACATGTTTAATTTCGAACATAAACAGAAACACCCTGTCCACCAGCAGGGTGGTGTAATGCTCTCCGCATCTGGTGACAGATAGGTATGGAACTACATCGGGTTTCGCTCGGTCACTAGGACGAACCGAGCGCGGTGATCACTGCCGCTATGCGCAGTTATTGGTGGTAATATAATATATAAGCAATGTTCCTCCAGAAAATATATTGATAATACCGTCATGATTATGGTAAGTTTTTAAAATTATGTCCCACAATACACCCTCTACATAAAGGCAGTTACTATGAAGGACACGGATTTCATGAGTGGTTTAGTTTTGAGTCATGAACCATGCAACAGTTAAAAATTCATCATATAATCATAGCTATCAGCTTCCTCACAACTGTCAATGAACCATGAACCTGACATTGGTATACTTCTGATATCGACGCAAGTTTACTACATACAGGAGGTGACGACACAGGAGGCGGCAGCGTGGGGGTGGGGGACCTGGGAGAAAGGAGGAGGGAGGTGGGTGAGGAAGGGGCCAATAGTGGTTGAACTGGGGGCTAGAGGAGAGGGGTGATGGGGTAGGGGACGGTGGACTTCGGCAGATGACAGAAGCTACAGTGAGAGGGATGACTGTGCCACATCATTATTTCATGGAGAATATGGAATTTTACAGTAAGATCATGAAACATTATGCTGACGTTGCCACGTGTTGTAATTGAACGTCAAGGTTTGTAACAATTCACGACACACTTTCCACTGGGTGGCTCAGTACCCCTGTATATTGTTAATATGCAAGTATATGACACGTCCCTACGGTTTGTCAGATGTTACAGCCGTTGTCATAGTGACTGGGAATTACTCCTGTAGCCTTAGGCTACAGGAGTAATTCACAGCCCTGTTTACACTAGCAGACAGTGACTGGTGGACTGTGTCTGGACTAGTGAAAAAGAAAAGAAAACAGAGAGTGAAAAAACCGGGCAGTGTCCGGTGATTTCACTCAACAACGGCCACGGACTGTCAGCTGGTTTGCCCGTCAAACGTGCCACAACTTTGATGACGGATTTCTCACTCGTGCTCGCCAGTCACTGTCCGCTAGTGTGGGCCGGACTTTACGTAGATGACGACTGATATTGCAAACAGAGTAGGGATAGGCCTACGGAGATTTTTCCCTTATCACCAAACAATATGAGCAGTCTGACAGTAACGATGGTTCCTATGGTTCTCATTAATATCTGTATGACACTGATGTAAAATAAAGATGATTTACTTAATCCAGGTTGAATTACCGTTTTCTGTATGCCATGTTTGGTTGTTGATTTTACAGATTGCCAGTGGTTATTAGTTATATCTAGGTTCATATTGAGCAACTCTTGTGTGTCCCATGCATTACTTCACAAATCTTCGAGCCACTAGCCCGGCCCCTAACATCAGAGGATCATTGCCCTGTTCACGGAGAGCAACTACTGAGCCACACATCTCAGCAGTGTCCGAATATAGAGCTGTTGCCCTAGCTGAGAAACGGTGTATGTTGCAGTCTGCTGAAGAAGACACTGACCACTGTTGATGTATTAACATGTGATCCGCTGTTCATGATGTAGCAGTCATTACGGCCATCTCCCCTCCCCGTCAGTACCCATGTCTGAGTGCACGCAGTTTTCTGGAAGAGGGAGGGGCAGACAGTGAACTGGATACTGAGGTTGTGAATCAGACTGCTTAACAGTTACACGTCCTTCATACCACGATTTACTCTATCAGTGAAGGGTTAACAGTAATTCGACCTAAAGATCATGTAATACAGCTGATAAGGCATCTCTTTATCCACCTATCAGCCTAACCAAGTTTCGTCACCTATGTTCTGGGACCCAGTCCATCCCCCCTAGTAAATCACGTTTTCGCTTACATCGGTGCCATACAGATATTAACGAGACCCATAGGCACGAATCACTACTGCTAACTATTATTTATTGTGACAAGAAAAAATTTCTCCCTCCCCCTCCTCTGCTTTCAGTATCAGAGTCGTCATCAATGATGTTACAACGTTAACTCGACATGAATAGCTCCCAATCGCTATGACAACAGGTGTGACATCAGACAAACATTCTAGGGTCATTTCATATATCATAATGATGACACAGTCCTCACCATACACTACTAATGCAGAGTTTGTGTAATGTGTCACCGTGCGGGGAGTAGGTCGTCCTACAGACCATATACCACAACATGCTGGAGTGAGAGGCTGACGAGGAGAGTGTATGTGAGTGAGGTGGAGGGAGGGAGAGGGAGAGGGAGGCCTAGGATGGGATGGAGTGGAAAAGTATATGAGAGGAATGTAGGAATGTGGGCCCTTTGCTATTTTTAGTTTATATTAACGATCTTGTCAATGCTAGTGACAAATTAAAATATGTATGCTGATGATATGAATATTTTAATGTCTCATAAAAATGTACACAGTTTGTTTAGTATATTAAATAATGAACTTAAAAAATTAAATAATTGAGTTATTGCAAACAACTTAGTACTTAACATATCCAAGAGTCACTACATGCACAACGACTAAAGTTGAAACCTTACAACAGTTAGTAATTGGAGGTCATAATATAAGCAAACAATTAATGACTAAAGTCTTGGGTGTCACCACTAACTATAAATTAAAATGGAAGGAACATATATTGAGGGCAAACAATCAGATTGCCAAAACATGTGATATATTGTATAAAACACGTGAAATGCTTACCTCCCCCGCACTTCGAAGTGTGTACCACTCCTTAGTATATCCATATCTTACATATGGTATTGTTGTATGGGGCGGTGCGAGTGAAGCTTGTAAAAATCCCTTGGTTGTAATGCAGAAACAGATAGTAAGAACTATTTCTTATTTTTAAAAATATGATTCAACTAGTAATGTATTTAACGAGGTCAATATTTTAAACATTGATCAAATATATAAATATTTTAGCATACTTTTTACATTTAAGGCTCTAAATGGATTGAAGTGCTGTAGCAGTATGTTCCAGGATGTAAGTCACAATCATGATATAAGAGGCCGTGAATTAATCTCATTATCCCAGCAGTTACAACACTTACCAGCAAATGTCATATGTACTGAGCAGGACCAGTTATGTGGAACTGCCTACCTTATCACCTTAAAACTAATAATAATCCCAGCTTCTTTAAACAGGTAATTAAACATAAAATTATGATTGGGTTCTTAAACATTAATTAAGAAATACATTGTACTGCATATAAGTTTGTTTCATAAATTAATAATTTTGTATTGTCAGAGGCAGATGAACCAAGTCATTTTTTAAAGCTTATTAGGTTTGTAAAAGAGCCATCGGCTCAACAAACCTGGCCAGTATGTACAATATATGTCTGTATGTTACTCTGGCAAATAAAAAATTGACTTTTAAAATTGACTTTGACGTTTCGGCACGGACATTTGGGCCATGGGCCACCAACCTGCGACGTTTTCAAGTGTGAAGTGTTGTGAAACTTACCTAACCTAACCTAACCTAACCTATGCCCCAAAAGCCCTAGGGTGGTGGCCCATGGCTCAAATGTCCTTGGCCCAAACGTCCGTGGCCGAAATATCCGAGCACGATATGAGAGAGAAGTGTGTGAGCTGTGAGCTGGGCAATGAAATGGTGGGGGACAGGGCGACATGGAGGCGATTTGTCTGTGGCCACCCCATACGGGATTAAGGTCTCTGGCAATAGATAGATATGTAAATAGATGCTGGTAGACTGCGTAACGCGCCAAAATCTGCATACCAATAAACGGCCTATTTATCATATTCCCCTGTGGCGGGGGGGACACAACCTGGCCGCACTATGGGGTGGTACTACTACTCTGCGGCCAGGTTGTGTTAGGAAGAATACTGCCACCGTATTCTCTGCGTGTCGTAAAAGGCGACTAAAAGGGGCGGGGTGAGGGGACTAGGGACCCCCTCCTCTGTTTTTTAGTTCCTAAAAAGAGACAGGCCAGAGAAAGGGATGGGGGATGGAGTTATCCCCGTACCCTGAAGATTGGGTCTATGAATGTGCGTGGATGTAGTACGATTGAGGCTAAAAGGGAGGAGATTGGGAGAATGTTTGTGAGAAGAAAGTTGGATGTGTTAGCTTTGAGTGAAACGAAGATGAAAGGGAAGGGGGAGTCTATGTTTGGAAGCGTGAATGGAAGATTGTCAGGTGTTGATAGAGGAAGGGCAAGAGAAGGTGTGGCCTTGTTAGTGAGTCCGGAAGTACAGCAATGTGTGATTGAATGGAAGGAGGTGTCATCGAGACTGATGTGGGTGAAAGCGAAATTTGAACGTGAGTTGTGGGTGTTTGTGAGTGCATATGGGCCTGGTAGTGAAAAGGATGAAGAAGAGAGAGAGTCTTTCTGGAATGATGTTGATGAGTGTCTGCAGAGTTTTGGAGCGAATGTGAATGTGGTAATGATGGGAGATTTGAATGCTAGAGTGGGAAATGTAGCAGCTGAAGGCGTAGTTGGTATGCATGGTGTGCCTGGAAGAAATGAAAATGGGGAACGAATGATAGCGATGTGTGTTGAGCGAGAGATGGTGATTGGGAATACGCTGTTTGAGAAGAAAGATATTTATAAGTATACATGGGTGAGACAGAAGGGTGGAAGGGTTGTTGATAGAGCTTTGATGGACTATGTGGTTGTGTCTAGGAATGTAATAGGAAGATTGTTGGATGTGAGAGTTCTGAGAGGGGAGGGTGGAGGTATGTCTGACCACTACCTGGTGGAGGGAAAGTTAAAAGCAGGTAAGAGATGGGTGAGAGCTAGGAGGGTTAGGTGTGGCAGGGAGGTTTTGAAAGTCAGTGAGTTGGATAAAAGAGAGAAAAAGATAGAGTATCAGGAGAAATTGAAACATGAGTGGAACGCAGTGAAAGATCGGGAAAATGGCAGCGTGGAGGAGGAATGGCAGTTGTTTAAGAGTGCTGTGGTGGGGCATGCAGAAGAGGTGTGTGGTGTGAGACGTGTGGGTGGTGGTGTAAGAAAAGGAAGTGAATGGTGGTGCGAGGAAGTAAGTATGGCTGTGGCTGAGAAGAGACGTGCATATGAAGTGTGGCTGCAGAGGAGGGATGAGATGTCATATGAAAGGTATAAGGAGAAGAGGAATAGAGCGAGAAGGGCTGTGCGTGATGCTAAAGTGGCAGCAGATGAGAGGTGGGGTAGGCGGCTGACAGAGAATTTTCAACAGAATAAGAAAATGTTTTGGAAGGAGGTGAAAAGGGTGCGAAAGGGAGAGTCTGGGAAGGAAGAACGAGTAAAAGCAGAGGATGGAAGGATGTTAATTGAGATGGATGCAGTAAGGAAGAGATGGGCAGAGTATTTTGAAAGATTGTTAAATGTAGAGGAGGAAAGGGTGGCTGAGATTGTGGCGGATGGAAGGGTGCAAGGAATAAATGTGTTGGGAGAGTTGAATGATTCTTTGATCACGAAGGAGGAAGTGGAGAAGGCAGTAAAGGAGATGAAAACAGGGAAAGCTGCAGGTATGGATGGGTGTGCTGTGGAACGCCTGAAGGGTGGTGGACTGACTATTGTTGACTGGTTAGTAAGACTGTTGAATGTGTGCTTTGAGAAAGGTATGGTGCCAATTGACTGGGCAAGTGCTTGTGTGGTCCCGTTATATAAAGGCAAGGGTGATAAGTATGAATGTACTAGCTTTAGGGGTATAAGTCTGTTGAGTGTTGTAGGTCAAGTGTATGGTAGAGTGTTAATTATGAGAGTTAGAGAGGGTACAGAGGGAGTGATTAGTGATGAGCAGTGTGGCTTTAGGAGAGGGAGGGGATGCATTGATCAGGTGTTTGCTGTCAGACAAGTGTGTGAAAAGTATTTAGCGAAAGGCAAGGATGTGTTTTGGGCATTTATGGATTTAGAGAAAGCGTATGATAGAATTGATAGGGAGGCTTTGTGGACTGTTTTAAGATTGTATGGACTTGATGGTAGGTTACTAAAAGGGGTGAAAAGTTTTTATGTAAATAGTAGAGCGTGTGTAAGAGTGGGAAATGCTGTGAGCGATTGGTTTCCCGTGAGAGTGGGGCTGCGACAGGGATGTGTGATGTCACCTTGATTGTTTAATATTTACATGGATGGTGTTGTAAAGGAGGTGAATGCAAGAGTTTTAGGTGGAGGTCTGAGTCTGGTGAATGTTGATGGTGGAGAGTGGAATCTGAAGCAGCTGCTGTTTGCAGATGATACCGCACTGGTGACTGATTCAGAGGAGAGATTGAGACAGTTGGTAGAGGAGTTTGGAAGGGTGTGTGAAAGGAGGAAATTGAAAGTAAATGAGAATAAGGGTAAAGTGATGAAGTGTACGAGGTTGATAGATGGTAGGGGGATGAATATAGTTTTGAATGGTGAGTTGCTTGAGGAGGTGGATTGTTTTAAAAATCTAGGGTCACATGTTGCTGTGGATGGAAGAATAGATGCAGAAGTGAAGTTTAGAATAAATGAAGTAGGAAAGGTGCATGGAGGAATGAAAAAAGTGTTTAAATGTCGTTCGCTTAGAATGGATGTAAAGAGAAGGCTGCATGAGGGTGTTGTGGTACCGACTGCGTTATGTGGGGCTGAAACATGGAATATGGGTGTAGCAGAGAGGAAAAGTTTGAATGTAATGGAGATGAGGTGTCTGAGGAGTATGTGTGGAGTGACGCGTATGGATCGGGTGAAAATGATGAAGTGCGAATGAGAACTGGAGTTGTTCGGGAGATTGCTGGTAGAGTTGAGCAGAGGGTGTTGCGATGGTTTGGGCATATGGAGAGAATGGATAATGAGCGATTGGTGAAAAAGATAACTAGATCTGATGTGAGAGGTGTAAGGCTGAGAGGAAGACCACGAATAGGATGGATGGACAGTGTGAAGAGAGCGCTGGATACGAGAGGGATGTCTGTTGAGCAAGGAAGAGTGGCTGTGCGTGACAGAAATAAATGGAGAGAAATTGTGGATGAATAAGTGATGACGCAGCCCTGAGGGGATATTCTCCCGCATTTGGTCTGATCAGCTAGTCAGGTCAGGTGCGGGTAAGGGGATGGGTCTGTTATGATGTGGCAGGGGTAAACCAGTTCTGCTGTCGGGCCCTGCTGCGGATGTCACTGATTGCATTGCGCAGTTGACCCTTGTGCGGTGTGGTGCGGTGAAGATCTGTCCGTTCTCCCCTTGGGGCTAAGATGCGAATGACTGTGTATGAATGGATGAGTAAATGAGGAGTGTGTCGTCCTGTCTCGGCAACCTCCCTTTCCTTGGGGGAAGCAGCCTAGGTATATAGATAGATAGATAGATGATCAACGTTAAACTATAGCTGATTTGGCACCATCATTAATCCATTTCATCTTAGCTTCCTGCCACAGTCCACTCTCCTCTACTGCATCACTTGTCTCCTATAGAGCCCCCCTCCCACCAGCCAGACCACTATTGCCCCCTCCACACCCACCTCCCTCCACCTGTCTCCCAGGCGCCCCACTCTGCCTCATCTGTGGCGCCACCTCTTATGAAATTGGGTCGGTTAGAGAGGTCTACCAGTTTCAGGTTAACGGTCAGGGAGGAGGGGGGTCACGGTAATTTTGTGATTATTATGATAAGTGTGGGAATGCAGATAATGTTATAATGACAAATGCTGGCCGACGGTAAATGTATGGTTCGTGATGATTGTCAAAAGTCACACTTACGAACCCTGTGTGTTTCATGTGAATAAAATTCGAATATGTGTGGTGTGAAACTATTTTATTACCATATTCACAGAACGTTATTTTCAGCATATTGTCAGGCGGGATACTGTTTATATACCACCAATAACTGCACAGCGGCAATAATCACCGCGTTCGGTTCGTCCCAGCGACCGAACGAAACCTGGTGAAGCTCCATACCTATCAGTGTTACCAGATGCGGAGAGCATTACACCACCTCGCTGGTGGACAGGGTGTTTCTGTTGATATGTTCTGAATTGTACAATTACTCTTAAAAGAAAAGACCTCTCCTGAGCGAGAGGCAATAAAATTCGCAGCTTTCAGTGTTGGTAACGGTGAATCTGACGTCAGGGATTTCGGGGGTGAGGAATGACGTGTCAGGAGAAGGAGGGGTTCTAATCTACAAGGAACGCTGCTTCGATTTACTATACATTTCGAGTGGCTTGTATTATGATGTCCTTCACACAAAACTTACTTTACCCTCATAATCATACACGAACAAAAGAACCCGCCAGTTAATGCCCTACATCTTCATAATCTCTCTCTCTCTCTCTCTCTCTCTCTCTCTGATCCGTTTAGCCGATGAGCCATATTACTGCCAACGAACACACGAGCACACTTGCATGAGGCGTGTGGCCACATCAGATACGCAGTATAATTAATTGCCAATCACGTAAAGATAAATAAACTCGATTCCTTAATTAGTTGACATCACTTTAAACTCTCCCAGACAGTGATTCCCACCAGAAATAGGGAGGGGAGGACTGGAAGGCACGGAGTGGTTCGTGACACTCAGGTCTGATATCAGGATCAAATGTTTTAGATTTTCACTGTTAGGCATCATTATAGATATTCCACCATAATGTATAACCACATAATACTCAGTCTAGTCTATAGTGAGTTTCTTACCAAACGAAACAGACTAACAACTTCCTTGCTGAACCTTGGTTTGCAGTGTGTGAGGGGGAGGGAGAATGGGGGCTTTCCGAGCCGTTGTGGGATATTGAAGAATGCAGGGAGGCAGTATATTATATGAAACACATGAAGCAAAATGTCGTACACGAAGAAAAAATGAGGGAATTAATAAAAGAAAATGTCAAAAAATGGAAGAGAAATAAAAAAATAAAATAAAATAAATCAGAAAAAAGATACGAGAAAGGATTCTGAAAAAAAAATATTAAAAGAAAGGCACAAGAAAGAGGTAAAGCCAAAGTAATAACTCAGAAGAAAGAGGGAAAGACAAAGTGAAAAACAGACAATAGAAAAGGAGAGTAAATGAGAAGGAAAACGGAGAGAAGAAAAAAAAAAAGTAAATGAGGAGCCGAATTTGAGAATAGGGTCGAACTCAGGACACTTTTGTCGGAGTCTCAGGCCGCTCCACCTTACTTCAGTTTGGCTCCTACTTCAGCTGTAGTTTAGTTGCTGGAATACAGTGAAGAAAGAAAAGACAGGAAGATAAGGAAGAAGAGAGAAAGACAACAGGAAGATAAGGAAGAAGGAAGAGGACAGGAAGGTATGGCAGAAGAAAGAGAAAGGGAAGGAAAGAAAGAAAAAAATATAGAGTGAAAAAGAGCGAGAAAGGAAGGTGAGAGAGAGAAGAAAACTGTGTGAAAAGGAGAAAGAAAAAGGGAATGACAGAAAAAGTAGGAGTGAAAAGGATAGAGAGAAAAAAAAACAGGAGTGAAAAAGAGAAACGAAATGGGAAGAAAAGAAAGAGAATAAAACATGAGTGAAAATGAGAAAGAAAAGGGGAAGGAAAGAAAGACATAAAGACAGGAGTGAAAAGGAGAAAGGAACAGGGAAGTGTGAAAGAAGAAAAAACGAGCAAAAAGGAAAGAATGAAAAAAGAATGGGCAAACAAAAGAAGGGGAAAAGAAGAAGACAGACGGAAAGAAAATAACAGAAACAAAATGAAGAAATGGAAAGCAGAGAAATATGTCGATAAGAGAAGAAAAATAATAAAGGAGGAAATGGACAGAAAGCAAAAGGATTTAATTCAGTACACCTGTAGACGATTCTCAGTGCCAGGTAGTGGTGATGATGATGATGATAATGATGGATTCTCAGTGCCAGGTAGTGATGATGATGATGATGATGATGATAATGATGGATTCTCAGTGCCAGGTAGTGATGATGATGATGATGATGATGATAATGATGGCAGTGGTGATGATGATGATGATGGGGATCATGATGATAATGATGAAAATGATAATGATGAAAATGGTGGCATTGGTTGTGACGATGTTAATGATAATGGTGATGTAAGTGGTTATAGTGATGATGATAGTGATGGATGTATTACTAGTGATGATGACGATGATGGAAATGGTGGTAGTGATAATAAAAATAATGATATGGAAGTGGTAGTCGTTGTAGGGATGATGACGATGACGATGATAATAATGATGACAGAAGCGACTGGGTTGGTGCTGATGAATGATGATGTATAAACAGTAGATTAGTGGTGATAATGATAACCTTATTCCATCCCTCCTCCTACCTCGTTTGTAGCTTGTGATGCTGTTAATATAAAGAAGACAGAAAGCAGGAAGAGACAGAAATAAAACAGACAGAAAAAATAGAAATAAATAACATGAAAAACTTCAAGACCAAAAAAGGTGAGGACTAAGAAAAAGTGATATAGATTTAGACACAGAAATATGCAAGAAAAAGAAAAGGAAAACAGAGAGGATAATAAGGAAAATAGATTAAAAACAAAATGAGGGATAGAGAAAGTAAGGAGAAACGAAAACGTGAAGAAAAAAGAAAAGATGTGTGAAATTATGGGTCGAACTCGGTACACCTGTAGTAGGGTCCCAGGCCGCCCCACCTTACTCCATCTTGTCTCCTACCTGTCTTGTAGCTTGTGATGCTGTAATATAGTTATGGTTTGATCCAATGCACCTGATGATGATGATGATGATGATGATGGCTATTTGTATTTACCGGCTGTGATAGCGAAGCAGGTACTGTTTTCAGTTTATGTGTGTGTGTGTGTGTGTGTGTGTGTGTGTGTGTGTGTGTGTGTGTGTGTGTGTGTGTGTGTGTGTGTGTGTGTTAGCACGATAATTTTGCGAACGCTCAAAATATCACCACAAAATTTTAAAACTGTTTAGTAGGGATGAAAAACTCCTGCGAGTATTGTTTTTTGTTTGTCTGTCTGTCTGTGTGTTTTTTTAATGCGAGGAAGAAGGAACCAAAGGCTGAGCCCGCAAAACAGTTCCTTCCAAGAAACAAACAAAACAAAACCAGTACAAAAGAGAGCCAAATTCAAGATCCGTTCATTTCGAGATGCCTAGACACACTGCGTTTGAAAGACTGGAGATCATGGGAAGTAGGAAATACAGACAGAGGGTGACAGTTCCAAAACTGACCTGTTGCATAAATGAAGGACTGAGAGTAACGGTTAACTCTTGCATTAGAGAGTTGGACAGAAAAGGGATGAGAGTTTGTTGCTAGACGGGTGCTACGCACTCGTAGAGGTGGAAGGATGCAAGCAGACAGTTCAGAGAAGCAGTGACCATTGAAGTAGCAATAGAAAAGAGACTAAGATGCAACAGTGCGGCGAAGAGATAGAGGTTGAAGGGAGCTAGTAGGAGAAGGAGAGTTGATAAGACGAAAAGCCTTTGACTCCACCCTATTGAGAAGGGCTGTCCGTGGGAAGCCTCCCCACAGGGGACGAATAAAACCGGTGTATGAAGTCAACTCCTGTGCAGGGGTAAAGAAGGCACGGAGTCGGCTTAGCACACCTAATCTCTTGGAAGCAGATTCTACAAGAGCTGCAATATGATCTTTCCAAGATAAGTCCGGAGTGAATGAAACCCCAAACATGTTCAAGGATGATTTTGACGGGTTGATAGGTGTAAAAACTGAGTCTTTGATGCATTAAAAACAGCAAGATTATTTTTACCCCAGTCAGAGATACGAGCCGAGTCAGACATTAGGTGTGCCATAGCTTCATCCCCTGTTTGTTAAAGTAACTGCTGAGATGAACGTTGCGGAAAGCAAATGGAAATGTGAAGAGTGGAATCATCAACATATGAGTGGATAGGGTGTGCCATAGCTTCATCCCTTGTTTGTTAAAGTAACTGCTGAGATGAACGTTGCGGAAAGCAAAAGGAAATGTGAAGGGTGGAATCATCAACATATGAGTGGATAGGGTTAAATGTACAGCTTAGGAGATCACTGATGAATAAAAGAAAGAGAGTTGGTGATAGGACAGAGCCCTGAGGAACACCACTGTTGATAGATCTAGGAGAAGAACGATGGCAGTCTACAACAGCAGCTATAGAACGACCAGAAAAGAAGCTATAGATGGAGGCAGAGATAGAAGGATAGAAACAGTAAGAGGGCAGTTTGGAAATTAAAGATTTATGCCAGACTCGATCGAAAGCCTTTGAGATGTCAAGTGCAATGGCAACCGAAATGAGGATGACCAGGAGTCTGAAAGGCAGGTGAGAAGATCGCCAGAGCAGCGTCCCTGACGGAACCCATACTGACGATCAGAAAGAAGGTTGTGATAGGAATGATGCTTTAACATTTTTCTATTAACAATTGACTCGAAAACTTTTGAGACACAGGATGTTAAAGCAATTGGACGATAGTTAGAGGATTGGGAATGGTCACCCTTCTTTGGGACTGACTGAATGAGAGCAAACTTCCAGCAAGAAAGAAGGGTACAAGTTGAAAGATAGAGGAAAAAGAGTTTACCTAGGCAGGGTGTAAGCACAGAAGCACAGTTCTTGAGGACAACAGGAGGAACTCCATCAGGCCCATATGCCTTGTTAGTGTTGAGGCCAGTGATGGCAGAAAATACATCAGCTGAAGATATATTAATGTCAGCCATGAGGAAGTCAAAGGGGGGGGTGGGAATGACGGAGGAACAGCACCGGAATCGTCTAAGGTGGAATTGGAGGAGAAAGTCTGATCGAAGAGGTCTGCTTTACCAGTAGGAGAAATATCTACAGAGCCATCACAGTAGAAAAGAAGAGGGACGGATGATGAGGTAAAGTTGTTAGAAAGGTTTTTGGCAAGGTGCCAGAAGGAGCAGAAAGAGTTCGAGTTGGAGAATTGAGAGCATTTAGTACGGATGAAATTATTTTTAGCAGTGCAAAGAACAGACTTAGCACGATTCTGGGCAGAAACATAAAAAAGATGTGATTCATGGGTGGGTTGGCTCCGTTACCTTTTAAAGGCCCTCTCCTTGTTGCGGACAGCATTAGAACAAGCGTGATTAAACCAAGGCTTTCGTGCATTAGTCAAAGGATATAAGAAAGGAATGTATGCTTCCATGCCCGAGGGAATAACCTCCGTAATGCACGAGGCACACTCAGATGGCTCCCGGCCATGGAAGCAATAATCATTTCAGGGAAAATAAAAAAGAGTACTGCCTGAGGGTCTCCCAATCCGCAGTTCCAAAGTGCCACAGACGACGTTTCCTTGGAGGATCCACAGGCTGTCCTGAAGCGATAGGACAGGTTAAGGTGATAAGGTATGTGTGTCTCTTAAAACGATAATTTCGCAACCGCTCAAGGTATCACCACAAAATTTTACAGGCTTGTAGTAGGGATGAAAATATCTTACATGTTCGAAACTGGTGAAAGTAGGTCAAGGTCAAGGCCATATTCACAGCCGCGCTATATATATGTATCGGCCCACGGTTTGTGTAATTCCCTCCTTGCGTGGTCCTCTAGTTATAGATTAGTTTTAATGACAACTGTATGTGTAAAATTGACGATGATGATGATTATTGTTGTGGTGGATGACTCTGACGTTTAGTAGGTTAATACTTTGTGGTAGGTGGGGGCGCTCACCATCCACTCACTGGATGTAGTGCTGATTTGGGTGTCTGCCCTTTCCTCTCTTCCATCCTTCTTTCATTCCATCCTCTTCTGTCTTTTTTTCCTTCAGTCTTTCCTTGCCCTTCTGCCTACGGGTGACTTTACACTCCTTCTTCTGTCTTTCTTTTCTTCATTCTTTCCTGTTCCTTCTGCCTATGGGTGACTCTACACTGAGGGACAAGCCAAATGGTTTCCTGTACGCAAGGAAACCATTTACGAAGTACTATGCTGGGTAGGAACCATATAAGCAAATTTTGGCGCCTGGTGGTTTAGTGGGTAATTACTGCCCTCCAATCGGATTGAGCCGGTGAAAGTTTATATCCAAGGGATGGTTCGGGGTGATTGTTCACGTAATGCCACTCAGGGATGAGTGAGGCTGGTCACTATCATCTTAAATGTCAGGACAAACTGCCTAGCCCCGGGTTCCTACGCTCCTTATAGGGGAAAGTAGGACTGAATGATAATGAATACTGATAATAATAGCCTAACTTCATATTGCCTTACAATTCTAATGTATGGAATGACAGAGAGAGAGAGAGAGAGAGAGAGAGAGAGAGAGAGAACTATAATGAGCACAAAAGAGATAAAAATATCTGGGAGAAAGAAGAAGAAACTTTAATAACAAAAATAAAAAGGAGCTTTCCACTACAAAGGGTGAAACTCCAGACACGATTGTTAGAATTTCAGGCCGCTCCACCTTACTCCACCTTGGCTCCTACTTCTCTTGTTGCTTTATTGCTTCAATATAGCGAAGAAAGAAAGAAAGAAGCAAAGGAGGAAAGAAATGACATAGGAAATGAAGAGAAATAAGAAAGAGATGAGAGAAACGAAACAAAAAGATGAAATGTATGAAATGGAAAAATTGGGAATGAAAGAAGAAAACAGATAATGGGCATTATCATTATAATGGAGATGATGATGATGGTGACGGTAGTGGTAATGATGATGAAAGAAAAGAGAGGGAAAAGAAATAGAAAGAAATGTTAAAATAAAAAACCTACAAGGCGATTAAGTGTGAACAAACAAAAACTGAAAAAGAACTGGAGAACCAGAAAAAGGAATGAAAATAGGAGTAAGAGAAATATTATTAATGAAATGGACAACACACGAAGAAAAGAAGGAAAGAAAACAAGAAGCGGTGCCAAGGCACAGCAAACCCGTCCACGGCAGTTTAGTGCTGACGTATAAACATAACAGGATATGTAGTCAAAGGTGCCACATATCAACTTTGAAGTAAATCGAGTGAAAATTGACAATATTATGCCAATTTGAAATTTTATGTCCGAACCATCTGACACTGACCTCCCTACCGCTAAGTGTGGAGTGACCCCGCCTGATGTAATGAGGGATGTTATAGAATGCATATTAGAAAGATGCACCTTTAGGATTTGGTTTCTTATCGATATTTGAATGTAGTTATGGCGAAAAAACGATTTTTGAACTTTTTTTTTTGACATTTTTGGGGCTTACCGCCATGGTCTTGGCCCAATTTGGCCCAAAATTTAATCAGTCGATCAGAAGGGCATATCTCACCATCCCGGTAATTTTAGTCAAAATCGCACAAGTAGCTTTCGAGTGGAGTTGTTGCTGCGCGCGCGCAGCATTAAACGTACACCCACTCTCCTTTCGCGGTCGAAGGTGTAAAAGAGGGGAAATGAGAATGATAAAAAATGTGTGAAAATGAGAGATATGAAAATGAAAAAAGGCAGCCGGCTGTTTCGGGTCGAACTCGAGACACCTCTGTTAGAATCTCAGGCAACTCCACCTTACTTCACCTTGGCTCCTACTAGACTTGTTGCTGTATGTAGGAGAGAGAGAGAGAGGGAGAGAGAGAGAGAGAGAGAGAGAGAGAGAGAGAGAGAGAGAGAGAGAGAGAGAGAGAGAGAGATCAAAATCAATGAGGAAAATGGGAATAAAAGGGTAAAAAGAAGACAGTGAAGGTAAAGGAATAAATATATATACGAAAGAAGAAAGAAGCGAAAATAGAACGAGAGCAAAAAGAACCATAAGGAGCATCAAGAAAATAATAAGAAATAACAAAAAAAAAAAAAAAATTAAAAAGAGCAACTGCGATGAATGGTGGAACTCGAGAAACCTTTGTCAGAATCTCAGGCTGCTCCACCTTACTCCACCTTGCCTCCCACTTCTATTGTAGTTCTACATCTACAAAAGAGTGAAGAACGAGAGTCAGGATGAAACAAAAGATGGGTGGAAGTTGAAAGCGCTCAGAGAGCTCATACCTCCTCTAGTGCAATTGCCATTAAAAATGATCCGGATTCGGATCCGTCCCCAAATTTCATAAATTCTGTCTTGTTCCATGGCCCACAGTTTCACAAAATTTAATTGAAATTCATAGAGAAGTCTTAGAGATATTGTGGGGAATCCTTCCTATCCGGATCCGGATCCGGATCCGCCTCCAAATTTAATCATTTCTTCCTTGTCCCATGGCCCACCCTTCCACAAAATTTCATCAAAATCCGTTCATAACGTCTTCAGCAATTCGAGATCCGGATCCAGAGATACAGGATCCTGATCCTGATCCGGATCAGCCCCCAAATTTAACCAGTTCTTTTTGGGGGCAATGGCGCATCTTTCCACAAAAATTCGTTGAAAATCACTGAGAAATTTTAGAGATATTGCGAGGGATACTCCTGATCCGGATGCGGATCCGGCTCCAAATGTAATCATTTATTCATTGGCTTATGGTCAACACTTCCACCAAAATTCAATATCCGTTCAAATCTCTTTGAGTAATCCTGTCAACAGTCAGACAGAAAGACAGCCAAACCAACCAACCAATCAACCCGGGGTTGACCATATACCTCCTGGCGGAGGTACATGAAATGGAGTAAGAGAGAAAAGGGAGAAAGGGAAAGGAAAGATAAAAAAAGGAAAAAAAATAGGGAAATAGGAAGAAAACCGAGAAACTAAAAAGAAGAGGAGAGCAAAATAAAAGATTATGGGACTCAGCAGAGAGAGAGAGAGAGAGAGAGAGAGGTATGGATTTAACTCAGTACACCTGTCGTAAATGTCCCAGGCCGCTCCACCTTACTTCATCTCGCCTCCTGTCTCTCCTGCATCTTGTGATACCTGAACATAATTGTGACTTTGATCTAATGATGATGATGACATGGAAATATGGTGGGGGTAGTAGTGATGATGATGATAATGATGACAATGGAAGTGGTGGTCGTGGTAATGATGATGATGATGATGATGTAAATTCGTGCAGTAAGTTAGTAGTGATGATAAAAACCTTACTTCATTCCGTCTACTACCTCATTAGTAGCTTGTGATGCTGTTAATATAAAGGAGAGAAAAAGGAGGAAAACAGAGATAACGAAAGAAGGAAAAAACATAAATAAATAAAAACAAGGCAGAAAATGTGACAACTAGGAAAAATATATAAACAACTGTTGAGGGAGAGGAGGAAAAAAGAAACGGGAAAAAGAAAGAGAAGATAACAAGAAAAAATGTATAACAAACGATGAAAAGATGGAAAGAGAAATAGAAAGACAAAAAAAGAAACAGAAACTGGGAAAGAGAAAAGAAAAGGAGACAGGAAGTAATGCCTGGGCCGAACTTTGTACACCTGTAGTAGAGTCCCAGGCACTCACCTTACTCCATCTTGTCTGCTACCTGTCTTGTAGCCTGTGATGCTGTAATATAGTTATGGGTTTGATCTAATGTACGTAGTGATGATGATGATGATGATGATGATAATTATTATTAAGTTAGTTTTAATGATAAGTGTATGGATAAAGTTGATGATGGTAATGATAATGATGATGATGATGATGACTGTGATGTTTAGTAGGTTAATACTGATAACAATAGCCTAACTTCATATCGCCTCCTACTTCTCTTCTAGCTTATGTTGTTGTAATGGAAAGAGAGAGAGAGAGAGAGAGAGAGAGAGAGAGAGAGAGAGAGAGAGAGAGAGAGACTCTCTTCTGGCTTATGAAGTTGTAACGGAGAGAGAGAGAGAGAGAGAGAGAGAGAGAGAGAGAGAGAGAGAGAAGAAAGACGAAACCAAAAGAGGAGAGGAAAAAAAGAACCATAAGAAGCATAAAAACAAAAAAAAAGATATGAAGGAGAAATAAGAAACTTTGATAACAAAAATAAAACGGAGCTTCAAACAGAGGGTGGAACTCCTGACAGCTTTGTTATATTCTCAGGCCGCTCCACCTTACTCAACCTTGGCTCCTACTTCTCTTGTTGCTTTATTGCTACAATATAACGAAGAAAGAAAAAAAACAAGGAAGAAAGAAAAGACACAAGGAATGAAAAGCAATAAGAAAGAGATGAGAGAAAGAAAATAAAGAGATGAAATGTATAAAATTAAATAATTGTGAAAGAAAGAAGAAAACAGATACTGGACATTATCATAGCACTGGAGATGATGATGATGGTGATGGTAGTGATAATGATGATGAAAGAAAAAAGAGGAGAAAATAGAAAGAAGTAGTAGATTAGAAAACCTACAAGGCGAAAAAATGTGAACAAACAAAAACTGAAAAAGAACTGGAGAACCAGAAAAAGGAATGAAAACAGGAGGAAGAGAAATATTAGGAATGAAATGGACAACACACGAAGAAAAGAAGGAAAGAAAACAAGAAGCGGTGCCAAGGCACAGCAAACCCGTCCACGGCAGTTTAGTGCTGACGGATATGTAGTCAAAGATGCTGCATATCAACTTTGGAGTAAATCGGGTGAAAATTGACAATATTATGCCAATCTGAAATTTTAGGTCCGACCCTTCTGACACTGACCTCCCTACCGCTAAGTGTGGAGTGACCCCCCCTGATGTAATGAGGGATGTTATAGAATGCACATTTGAAAGATGCACCTCAGGATTTGGTTTCTTGTCGATACTTGAATGTAGTTATGGCGAAAAAACGATTTTTTAACTTTTTTTTTGACATTTTTGGGGCTTACCGCCATGATCTTGGCCCAATTTGGCCCAAAATATAATCAGTCGAACAGAAGGGCATATCTCATCATCTCTGTAATTTTAGTCAAAATCGCACAAGTAGCTTTCGCGTGGAGTTGTTATCAGATAGACAGACAAACAGACAAACCGAGTGAAGTCAGTACTCGTCCCCTAGTCCCTCCGGGGCGGGGATGGGTAATAAAAGAGAGCAAAAGTGAAAGAGAAACGAAAAGGAGAGCAACGGGAGGCACTGGGTCGAACACGGTACACCTGTAGTACAGTCCCAGGCCGCCCCACCTTATTCCATCTTGTCTCCTACCTGTCTTGTAGCTTGTGTTGCTGTAATATAGTTATGGGTTTGATCTAATGTACCTAGTGATGATGATGATGATGATGATGATGATTGTGATGCTTAGTAGGATAATCCATCCATCCATCCATCATCCAGTCCTACATTGCCCCATGAGGAGCTTAGGAGCCCGGGGCTAGGCAGTTGGTCCCGACATTTAAGATGAGAGTGACCAGCCTCACTCATCCCTGAGTGGCATTACATGAGCAATCAACCCCAACCACCCCTTGGATATAAACCTTCACTGGCTCAATCCGATTGGAGTGCAATAATAATTAGCAAACTTCATATCGCCTCCTATTTCTCCTCTACCCTATTATGCCGTAATATAACGATGGTGTGTGTGTGTGTGTGTGTGTGTGTGAAAGAGAGAGAGAGAGAGAGAGAGAGAGAGAGAGAGAGAGAGAGAGAGAGAGAGAGAGAGAGAGACGATGAAATAAAACATAACGGAGAAAAAACAAATGCAGAAAAGAGCAGATACGGGCAAAAGGAATTAAAAAAAAAAAAAAAAAAAGGAAAGACAAGGAGAGAGAACGAGGGAAAGAAAAGACCTATAGGTAGGCTAAAAAGAAAAAAATAAATAAGAAGGAAAAAGAAGAAATAAGAGAACGATAAAAATGAGAAGTTTTCAATAGGGTGGAGCTTGAGACACCTTTGTTAGAATCTCAGGCCGCTCCACCTTACTCCACCTTGGCTCCTACGTCTCTTGTTGCTCTATTGCTATAAAATAGTGAAAAAAGAAAGAAGGGAAAAAACATCAAAAGAAGCAATGACAAAGAGTAAGAGAAAGAGGAGAGAAGGAGGAGAACAAAGGAACGATAAAAATGGAAAAATCGGGAAGAAAAAAGAAACTGACAAACTGTTGATGATGATAATGATGATGATGATGATGATGATGATGGATGTGGTGGTAGTAGTAGTGATGTTGATGGTGATGTGTATAGGGTACAGAAGGTTAGCAGCGACGTTCATACTCTTACTTTATCCCGCCTCCTACCACTTTTGTACTTTGTGATGCTGTTAATATACTCGTAAAATAAAAAAAATGAGAGAGAGAGAGAGAGAGAGAGAGAGAGAGAGAGAGAGAGAGAGAGAGAGAGAGAGAGAGAGAGAGAGAGAGAGAAGGCGGAGAGAATAAAAATAAGTAAATAACAGGAAAACTACAAGCCAAAGAAAAGTGAGAAGAAAAAGCAGTGCCAAGGCACAGCAAACCCGTCCCCGGCAGTCATTTTAGTGCTGACGAATACACACAATATAATATCCAGCCAAAGTTGTCAAATATCAAATTTGGAGTAAATTGGGTGAAAACTGATGATTTTATGTTTGTCTGAAATTTTAGGCCCGACTCACCTGACACTGACCCCTCTACCGCTAACTGGGGGGAGGGGTTGACCCCCTTTATGCAGTGAGGCATGTTATTTGATGCAGATTTGAAAGATGCACATTTAGGTTTTGGTTTCATGTCGATATAACAAATTTGATGGGGGTTATAGCGAAAAGACGATTTGTTTTTATATTTTTTTAGGCCTACAGCCTGGGCCTTGGCCCAATTTGGCCCCCAAATTAATCAGGTGATCTGAAAGTCATAGCCCATCATCCCTGTAATTTTAGTCATAGTCCACCAGTAGTTTTCGCATAAAGTTGTTAACAGGCTGATAGACAAACAAACAAACAAACAGGCAAACCGAGTGAAAACAATAACCGTCCCCGAGCCCCTCCGGGACGGGGACGGGTAATAATGAGAAACAACAATTAAAAAAAAAAAAGGTAAACAGGAGCAAAGTTCCACGAAGGGTGGAACTGGAGACACCTTTGTTAGAATCTCAAGCCGCTCCACCTTACTCCACCTTGGCTCCTACTTGCCTTGTTTTATTGGTATACTATACTGAAAAAGAGTGAGAGGGAGTAGAGAGAAAGAGGAAAAAAGAAAGAAAGGATCATTAAGGAAAACTGGGCAAGAAAGAATTTTGAGAAACTGATGATGATGATGATGATGATGATGATGATGATGATGATGATGATGGCTATTTGTACTTACCAGCCGTGACAGAGAAGCTGGTATAGTTTTCAATGTGTGTGTGTGTGTGTGTGTGTGTGTGTGTGTGTGTGTGTGTGTGTGTGTGTGTGTGTGTGTGCTCGATAATTTCGTAACCGTTGAAGATATCGTCACAAAATTTTACAGGTGTGTATTATGGAAAAAAATCGATCACGAGTTCGAAAGTGGTGGAAGTAGGTCAAGGTCTGAGTGCCTGTTACCACGATTACTTTGCAACCGCTTAAGATATCACAAACTTTTACAGGTGTGTAGTAGGGATGAAAATCTCCTGAGAGTTCGAAATTGGTCAAAGTAGGTCAAGGTCAAGGTCATATTCCAAGCCGCGCTAAATATGAATCGGCTCGTGGCCGGTGTGATTCCCCCCTTGGGTGATCCTCTAGTTTTAGATTAGCTTTAATGACAATTATATGTATAAAACGATGATGTTGATGATGATGATGGTGGTGGTGGTGGTGGTAGATGACTGTGATGTTTAGTAGGTTAATACTGATAATAATAACCTAACTTCATATCGCCTCCTACTTCTCCTGTAATGGAATGGGAGAGAGAGAGAGAGAGAGAGAGAGAGAGAGAGAGAGAGAGAGAGAGAGAGAGAGAGAGAGATTGACAATACTACAGATTGCGAGTTCGAGACAGTACCAAAGAATGTGAGTTCGAGAGTGAAATGAAACAAGAAAAAGGATTAAAAGGAAGACGGAGGCAATATAAATAAAAAAAATATGGAGAGAGAGAGAGAGAGAGAGAGAGAGAGAGAGAGAGAGAGAGAGAGAGAGAGATCCATCAGGAGAATAAAAAAAAAAAAAAGAAATAGGGGAGAAAGAAGAAGAAACTTTAATAAGAAAAATGAAATGGAGCTTTCCACTAAAAAGGGTGGAACTCCAGACACCTTCGTTAGAATCCCAGGCCTCTCCACCTTACTCCACCTTGGCTCCTACTTCTCTTGTTGCTTTATTGGTACAATAAAACGAAGAAAGATAAAACGAAGTAAGAAAGAAAAGACACAGGGAATGAAAAGCAATGAGAAAAAGATGACAGAGCGGGGGATGATAAAAATGAAAAGTACAAATGGGAAAAATTGGAAATGAAAGAAGAAAGCAAAATTCCCTAATGACGATGATGATGATGGTGATGAATTGATGATGGTGATGATAATGATGGTGTTAGCAATGATGATGATGAAGAAAGAAAGGAGGGGGACAAATTGAAAGAAATGTACGGAGAGACCAGAAAAACTACCAGCCGAAAAAGTGTGAACTAAGAAAAATATAGAATTGGAGATAAAAATGTGCAAAAAACAGGAAAGAAAATAGGAAGAGGGGAAATATTAGCAAACAAATGGATAACAAGGCAAGAAAAACAGGAACGAGAAATTAAATAAGAAATAAACAAAAGAACGGAGAAAGGAAAAGAAAAGGAGTTGATGGAGGCAATGAGTCGAACTCGGTATACTGGTAGGCGAGTCCCAGGCCGCCCCACCTTACTCCATTTTGTCTCCTACTTGTCTTGTAGCTTGTGATGCTGTAATATAGTTATGGGTTTGATCTAATGTACCTAGTGATGATGATGATGATGATAATGAAGATGGAGGTCGTTATTAGTATTTTGAGATTAGTTTTAATGATAAGTATATGGATGATGATAATGATAATAATGATGATGTGTAGAAGGTTAAAATCATAAGCTAAATTCATATCGTCTCCTACTTTTACTCTGGCCTATGATGTTGTAAAATAATGGAGAGAGAGAGAGAGAGAGAGAGAGAGAGAGAGAGAGAGAGAGAGAGAGAGAGAGAGAGAGAGAGAGAGAGAGAAATAATATAACAAATAATGGATGATCCACAGGATAAAATAACAAAGGAAAAAGGGAAAAAGTATAATGGAGTAAAAAGAAGACAGAGAGGAAAAATGAGTAAAAAAAATGCGAAAGGACAGTGAAGAAAAGACAAGAAGAAAAAACGAGACGAGAAAGAGAACCATAAGGAGCATTAAAGAAAAAAACAATGAGAAAGAAGATATACAAAAGACAAAGGTGCGATTCTCAATAAAGGATGGAACTCGAGACACCTTTGTTAGAATCTCAGGCCTCCACCTTAATCCACTTTGACTCCTACTTCTCTTGTTGTTTTACTGCTTTAATAATGAAGAAAGAAAGAAAGAGAGAAAGGACAGAAGGAATGAAAAGGAGTAATAGAAATGAAAGAGGTGGAAGAAGAAATGATAAAAAATGAAAAATCGAAAAAGAAAGAAAAAATGTGAGAAACTAAAATAAAAAGGAGTGCAAAAATAAAAGAATATTCGACGTGTTGGAGAGAGAGAGAGAGAGAGAGAGAGAGAGAGAGAGAGAGAGAGAGAGAGAGAGAGAGATGGTAAAGGCTCTAACTCAATACAGTTGCCGTAAATGTCCCAGGCCGCTCCACCTTACTTCATCTCGCCTCCCATCTCTCCTGCATCTTGTGATACTTGAACATAATTGTGACTCTGAGCTAATGATGATGATGATGATGATAACGGAAGTGGTGGTCGTGGTAGTGATGATGATGATGATGATGTACTCTATATACGTAAGTTAGTAGTGATGATAAAAACCTTACTTCATCTCGTCTACTACTTCATTAGTAGCTTGTGATGCTGTTAATATAAAGGAGAGAAAAAGGAGGAAATCAGAGATAACGAAAGAAGGAAAAAACATAAATAAATAAAAACAAGGCAGAAAATATGACAACTAGGAAAAATATATAAACAACTGTTGAGGGAGAGGAGGAAAAAAGAAACGGGAAAAAAAAAGAGAGGATAACAAGAAAAAATGTATAACAAACGATGAAAAGATGGAAAGAGAAATAGAAAGACAAAAAAAGAAACAGAAACTGGGAAAGAGAAAAGAAAAGGAGACAGGAAGTAATGCCTGGGCCGAACTTTGTACACCTGTAGTAGAGTCCCAGGCACTCACCTTACTCCATCTTGTCTCCTACCTGTCTTGTAGCTTGTGATGCTGTAATATAGTAATGGGTTTGATCTAATGTACCTAGTGATGATGATGATGATGATGATGATGATAGTTATTATTATTAAGCTAGTTTTAATTATAAGTGAATGGATAAAGATGATGGTAATAATAATGATAATGATGATGATGACTGTGATGTTTAGTAGGTTAATACTGATAACAATAGCCTAACTTCATGTCGCCCCCTACTTCTCTTCTAGCTTATGATGTTGTAATGGAGAGAGAGAGAGAGAGAGAGAGAGAGAGAGAGAGAGAGAGAGAGAGAGAGAGAGAGAGAGAGAGAGAGAGGGGAAAGACGAAACCAATTGAGGAGAGGAGAAAAAGAACCATAAGAAGCATTTAAAAAAAAAAAAAAGATATGAAGGAGAAAGAAGAAACTTTAATAACAAAAATTAAAAGGAGCTTCACATAACAGAGGATGGAACTCCAGACACCTTTGTTAGAATCTCAGGCCGCTCCACCTTACTCCACATTGGCTCCTACTTCTCTTGTTGTTTTATTGCTACAATATAACGAAGAAAGAAAGAAACGAAGGAAGAAAGAAAAGAGACAAGGAATGAAAAGCAATAAGAAAGACGTGAGGGAAAGGAAAGAAAAAGATGAAATGTGTAATACTGAAAAATTGGGAATGATAGAAAAAACAGACACTGGTCACAATCATGATAATAATGGCGATGATGATGGTGATGGCAGTGAGAATGATAATGAAAGAAAAGAAGAGGAGAAAACAGAAAGAAATATTAGAATAAAAGAACTCCAAGGCGAAAAAGTATGAACAAACAATAACTAACAAAGGACTGGAGATAGCAGGAAACAAGAAACCGGAAAGAAAACAGGAATAGGGGAAATTGTAGGAAAGAAATGGTGCATTTACAGGTGTATGGTATATAGGAGGACCGCTGGGCCTTGGGAGGAGACTGTAAAGCCTATGCCCAGAGTCAGACACATAAAACAAAAAAAGTGAAAAAAACAGGAAAGTGAACATGAAGCAGTGCCAAGGCACAGGAAACCCGTCCCCGGCAGTCATTTTAATGCTGACGCATAAACACAATAGAATATCTAGTCAAATATGTCCATATCAAATTTGGAGTAAATCAAGTGAAAATTGGCGATTTTCTGCCCATTAGAAATTTTAGGGCCAACCCACCTGACAATGACCCCCTACCACTAACTGGGGGGGTGACTCCCCTGATGTAATGAAGCATGTTATAGGATGCAAATTTGAAAGATGCACCTTTAGCTTTGGTTCCACGTCGGTATGACGAATTTGAAAGGAGTTATGGCGAAAAAAAAAAGAGGATTTTAACCAAGCCCTGTTTTTCTTGCTTTCTTTCTTTTCTTATCTTTTTTTTTTATTTTTTTTTTGTGCCTACATCCTGGGACTTGGCCCAGAATATAATCAGGTCATCAGAAGGTGATCAGGAGGTCATAGCCCATCATCCCTGTAATTTTGGTCAAAATCGCACCATTAGTTTTCGCGTCAAGTTGTTAACAGACGAGCACAAACAGCTAAACCGTGTGAAAACAATATCCGTCCCCGAGACCCTCCGGGGCGAGGACGGGTAATGATGCTGATGAAGATGACGTTTATTTCTGGTAGTTTTAATGATAAAGAAAATTGTGTGGATAAAGATAATGATTGTGATGATGATAATAATAATGATGTTGATGATAACAGTTATTTAGGTTAGTACTGATGATAATTGTATGGACGATGATAACGATGATGATGATAATGGCGGTGATGGTGGTTGTGAGGCTTTGTATGTTAATACTGATAATAAAAATCAAACTTCATATCGCCTCTTCCCCTCTACCTTATGATACTTTAATATAATGGAGAGAGAGAGAGAGAGAGAGAGAGAGAGAGAGAATGGGAGACTGAAAAGATTAAATAAAACAGGAAGAGGAAAAACGAAAATGGGGTGAAGAGAAGACAGGTAAACGGAATTTAAAAAGACGAAAGAAGAGAAAAGGAAAGAAAAGAGAAAGAACGAAATGAAAAACAGAACCATAAGGAGAATAAAAGAAAAAAATAAGAAGAAAGAAGAAAAAAACTAATAAAAATGAGAAAAAGGAACTCAGAACTCTTCAGGGTAGAACTTGAAACACCTTTGTTAGAATCTCAGGCCGCTCCACCTTATTCCACGTTGGCTCCTCCTTCTCTTGTTGTTTTATTGCTATATTTACAACAGAAAGAAGGGAAGAAACAAAGACAGAAGGAATGAAAAGGAGTGCGAAAGAGAAGGGAAAGAGGTGAAAAAAAAAATGTCTATCTATTACCAGACGCCATACTCCCGTACGGGGTGGCCATTTGACTTTGAGTTATTTGTTTTACGAGGAGGGGCACTAACTCTCTACCAACCCACTTGTTGACACGTAGGGAGCACGGATGGTTTGGTTATCAATAAAAGAAAAAAATCGGGAAGGAAATAACACTGAAAAACTGATGATGTTGACGGTGATGATGATAATGACGGAAGTAGTGGTCTTGCTGGTGATGATGATGGTGATGATAGATGTGGTGTTCGTGGTAGTATGATGATTATGATGATGATGGAAGTGGGCGTCGTGGCAGTGATGATGATGATGATGATGGAAGTGGTGGTGGTTGTAGTGAATGATGGTGATGTATATACAGTATGTTAGTAATGATGAAAAAACTTAACTTCATCCCGCCTGCTGCCTCTTTTGTAGTTTGTGCTGCTGTTAATATAATGGAGAAAGAAAGGAGGGTGAGAGAGAAATAAACCAGAAAAATAAAAATAGAAAACAAGAAAACTACATGACAAAAAAAAAATGAGAACTAAGAAAAAGTGATACAGAATTGGAGATATAGAGGGGCAAGAAAAAGGTAAAGGAAACAAGAAAGAGAGGAAATAATAAGAAACATATGGAAAACTAGAAGTCACTCAGACAGCACATACCTCTGCCAATGCCATTGCCATTAAAAAGATTCCGGATCGGATCCGTCGATATAAGATCCGGATCTAGGTCCGGATCTGCCCCACATTTAATCGATTCTTTCTTCCATCTTTCCACAAAAGGTCATTGAACTTCACTGAGAAATTGTGGGGATATTGTGAAGGGATAATCAGGAACCAGTTGCGGATGCGCCCGAAAAATTAAACATTTCTTCCTCGGCCCACGGCCCACCTTACCACAAAATTTCATCAAAATCCGTTCATAACTTTTTGAGAAATCCCGGATCAGAATACGTGGATATAGGACCCAGATCCGAATTAGGATCGACCTCAAAATTTAATCATTTTTTTCTTGGTTGATGGCCCAGATTTCCAAAATTTTCATTGAAATTCACTGAGAGTTTTGGAGATATTTTGAGGAATATTCCGGAAAAGGATCCGGATCTGACCTAAAATTTAATCATTTCTCCCTTGGCCCATGGCCCACTCCTCCACAAAAACTCATCAAAACTCGTTCATAACTTCTTGAGTAATCCTGCTAACAAACAAACAAACAATCCAACGCTGGGTAAACCATAACCTCCTTGGCGTACGTAATGAACAAAGAAAAGAGGGAAAGCGATAGAAAGGAGAAAGAAAAACGGGAAGAGGAAAAAGAAAAGGAGACGAGGTACGGACTGGGTAGAACTCTGTACACGTAGTAGAGTCCCAGGCCGCCCCACCTTACTCCATCTTGTCTCCTACCTGTCTTGTAGCTTTTGATGCTGTAATATAGTTATGGGTTTGATCTAATGCACCTAATGATGATGATGATGATGGTTTTTATTATATTTAGGATGGTTTTAATGATAACTGTATGGATGATGATGATGATGATGATGATGATGTTTGGAAGGTTAAAATGATAAGCTAATTTCATATCGCCTCATACTTCTACTTTTACCTGTGATGTTGTAAAATAATGGAGAGAGAGAGAGAGAGAGAGAGAGAGAGAGAGAGAGAGAGAGAGAGAGAGAGAGAGAGAGAGAGAGAGAGAAGCAAATAATAGTGATAATATGACATAATGGATGATCCACAGGAAAAAATGACATGGGAAAAGGGGAAAAAATGAAATGTAGTAAAAAGGAGACAGAGAGGAAAAAGGAATAAAGCACACGAAAGGAGAGTGAAAGAAAGACAAGGAGAAAGAACGAGAGAAGAAAAAGAACCATAAGGGGCATGAAAAGAAAGAAAAAAAGGAGAAAGGAGAAGAAACATAAAGACAGATAAAAAGACTAGGTGGAAATCGAGACACCTTTGTTAGAATCTGAGGCCGCTCCACCTTACTCAACCTTGGCTGCTACTTCTCTTATTGTTTTACTGGTATAATAGTGAAGAAAGAAAGAATGGAAAAGGGAGAAGACAGAAGGAATGAAAAGGAGGAGGAGAGAGGAGAGAAAGAGGAGGAAAAAGAAACGATAAAAATGGAAAAATCAGGAAAGAAGAAAACTGGGAAACTAAAAAGAAAAAAACAAAAATGAGAGAACATGCGACATGTACAGAGAGAGAGAGAGAGAGAGAGAGAGAGATGAATGGCAAAGTATTTAACTGAGTACTTGCTGTAAATGTCCCAGGCCGCTCCACCACACTTCATCTCGCCTCCTCTCTCTTGCATCTTGTGATACTTAACTTGAATATAGTTGTGACTTTGATGTAATGTAGCTAATTGTCATGCTGCTGCTGCTGATGATGATGATGGTATTAAAAAATCATCTTGCATCCTAACTCCTACACTGATGGCGTAATATGTTACTGAAAAAAATTAAGAAGATGGATAGAAAGTGGACGGAAAAGAAAGAAAGAAAACGTGTGAGAAAGAAGAAAATGAATAAGAAAGTAAAGAGAGGGAAAAGAATGTGAATTTAAGAAAATAGGAGAGAAACAAGAAAGAGAAGAAGTTAAAAAGAAAAGAAAAACGAAAAAGATACTTAAAAAAAAAAAAAAGGAGCGGAGGTCGATCACAGGGTGGAACTCGAGACACCTTTGTTAGAATCTCAGGCCGCTCCACCTTACTTCACCTTGGCTCCTGCTTCCCTTATAGTCTTCTTGCGGTAAAATAGTGAAAAAAAAGAAGAAAATAAACAAAAATAAAAAACTGAAAGGAAAAACAAAACTAACAGAAAAATTAAAAACTGAAGGGAAAAAAGCGGAGAGGAAACAGAAAAAAACTAATAGGAGAAAGAATGAATAAAAAGAGACAAAGAATCAAAACAATAGGAGCGAAAGAGGACAATGCAAAAGGAAGGATGGAGAATGAGAGAAAAAAACTGAGGAAAAGGATTATAATGAAACAAAACAAATAATTAAGGAGATGAAAGAAAATAAATGAAGAAAGAAGAAAAATGGTTCATAAATGGAAGGGTGTTAATTCTGTACACCTGTAGTAGAGTCCCAGGCTGCTCCACTTTACTTCATCTCGACTCCTACCTGCCTTGTAGCTTGTAATGCCGTGAGTTGATGGCGAAGTAAGCAGAAGAGAAGAGGAATGAGAAGAAAAAGGAGAAGGGAAGGGTTAAGAGAGGAAAAAGGAACGTTAAGGAAAATATATAACAGGAAACGAAAAAGATGAAAAATACATGTAAAAGGGAGAGAGAGAAAAGTAAATATTGTAGAATGATAATGAAGAAAATGGAAAAGGAAAAAAAAGAAAACGGGAAACAAATAAAAGGTGAAAGAGCATGAACAAAATGAGAGAGAAATAGAGAAAAGGAGACGGACGCTGGAATCAGAGTGAAAGATTGAACTGTATACACATGTAGTAGAGTCCCAGGCCGCTCCACATTACGGTATTTCATCTTGTCTCCTACATTTCTTGTAGTCTGTGATGCTATAATGTAGTTGTGGCTTTGACCTACGGTATATTATAGCTAAGAGTGATGATGATGATGATGAAGTTGATGATGATAATGGAAATGATGATGATGGTGGTGGTGGTGGTGGGAGTGGTGAGCTTTGCAATAAATAAATACTGTATTAATAATGATGATGGTGACGAGAGTGATGTCGGTGGTGAAGGTGATATATCTAAATGATTTTTTTTATGTGAGGAAGAAGGAACCAAAGGCTGAGATCGCATGAACATTCCTTCAAGAAAGAAAAAGAAATAATAAAAAAGAGCCAAATTCAAGATCCATTCATTTCGAGATGACTGGACACACTGCGTTTGAAAGACTGGAGATCATAGGAAGTAGGAAATACAGACAGAGGGAGACAGTTCTTGAGTTGACCTGTTGAATAAATGAAGGACTGGGAGTAACGGTTATCTCTTGCATTAGAGAGTTGGACAGAAAAGGGATGAGAGTTTGCTACTAGAGGGGTGCTACGCGCCCGTCGTAGAGGTGGAGGGATGCAAGCAGACAGTTCAGAGGAGCAGTGACCATTGAAGCAGCGATAGAAAAAAGATAAAGATGCAACAATACGGCGAAGAGACAGAGGTTGAAGGGAGCCAGTAAGAGGAGGAGAGTTGATGAGACAAATAGCCTTTGACTCCACCCTATTGAGAAGAGCTGTATGTGGGGACCCTCCCACACATGAGAGTTGTACTCTAAACAGGGGCGAATTAAACCCGTGCATAAAGTCAAAAACTGTGCAGGGGTAATGAAGGCAAGGAGTCTCCTTAGCACACCTAATCTCTTGGAAGCATATTTAACAAGAGGTGGAATATGGTCTTTCCAAGATAAGTCCCGTGTGAATGAAATTCTAAGCATGTTCAAGGATGATGCAGGATTGAGCTGGACATTATTAAACATTAGTGGGTACTCCTGTGGAAGATTTTGACGGGTTGATAGGTGTAATAGCTGAGTCTTTGATGCATTAAAAACAACAAGATTATTTTTACCCGAGTCAGAGATACGAGCCAAGTCAGACATTAGGTGTGCCATAGCCTCATCCCTTGTTTGTTGAAGTAACTGCTGAGATGGAAGTTGCGGGAACCGTATGGAAAGGTGAAGCGTGGAATAATCAGCATACGAGTGGATAGGGTTAGATGTACAGCTTAGAAGATCATTGATGAATAAAAGGAAGAGAGTTGGTGACAGGACAGAGCCCTGAGGAACACCTCTGTTGATAGATCTAGGAGACGAACGATGGTCGTCTACAACAGCAGCTACAGAACGACCAGAAAGGAAGCTAGAGATGAAGGCACAGATAGAAGGATAGAAACGGTAAGGGAGCAGTTCGAAAATTAAAGATTTATTCCAGACTCGATCGAAAGCCTTTGAGATGTCAAGGGCAATGGCAAAGCTTTCACCAAAGTCTCGAAAGGAGGATGACCAGGAGTCTGAAAGGTAGGTGAGAAGATCGCCAGAGGAGCGTCCCTGACAGAACCCATACTGACGATCAGAGAGAAGCTTGTGGTAGGAAGGATGCTTTAAAATTTTTCTGTTAAGAATCGACTCAAAAACTTTTGAGACACACGATGTTAAAGCAACTGGACGATAGTTAGAGGGTTGGGAATGGTCACCCTTCTTTGGGACTGGCTGAATGAGAGGAAACTTCCAGCAAGAAGGAAAGGTACAAGTTGAAAGACAAAGGCAAAAGAGTTTACCTAGGCAGGGTGTAAGCACAGAAGCACAGTTCTTGAAGACAACAGGAGGGACTCCATCAGGCCCATATCCCTTGTTAGTATTGAGGCCAGTGATGGCAGAAAATACATCAGCTGAAGAAATTTTAATGTCAGTCATGAGGAAGTCAGACGGGGGAAGTGATGGAGGAACAGCACCGGAATCGTCGAAGGTGGATTTGGAGGAGAAAGTCTGAGCAAGCAGATCTGCTTTATCAGCGGAAGAAATTGCTACAGAGCCATCAGAGTAGAAAAAGGAGGGAAGGATGATGAGATAAAGATGTTAGAAAGGTTTTTGGCAAGGTGCCAGAAGAAGCAGGAAGAATTCCAGTTGGAGAGTTGAGAGCATTTAGTACGGATGAAATAGTTTCTAGCAGAGCGAAGAGCAGGCTTAGCAAGATTATGGGCAGAAACAAAAGAAAAAAAAAATGTGATTTAGGGGTGGGTTGGCTCCGGTACTTTTTATAGGCCCTCTCCTTGTTGCGGACAGCATTAGAACAAGCGTTATTAAACCAAGGCTTTCTTGCATTAGAATAATGAACACTATATATTTAGTGGTAGTGGTGGTGCTGCTGATGATGATTGGTTTGGTGACGTAATTTACCACTGATAATAAAACGTTACTTTAATTTGGTCTCCCATTTTTTTTAGCTTGAATTGCCGTAATGTAATATATATATACAAAGAAACGAGGAAGAATTAGCACTCATGAAAGCAAGAAAATGAGGGAGAAAATATAAATGGCAAAGAAACAATACTAATATTGAATTATAATTGAAAATAAACATAGAATTATAAAATGGGACAAGAAGGGAAAACGAAATAAAACCATTAATGTGAATTTAAGAAAAAGGGATAGAAACGAGAAACAGAAGTTAAACAGAAAAAAAAAAGAAATCATCATCATCATCATAATCTTGCAGGTAGGTGGGGATGCTCACCATCCACTCACTTGATGTAGTGTGCTATCAGGTGTCTGCCCTTTCCTCTCCTCCATCCTTCTTTCCTTCCATCCTCTTCTGTCTTTCTTTCCTTCATTCTTTCCTCGTCCTTCTGCCTACGGGTGACTTTACACTTCCTCTTCTGTCTTTCTTTCCTTCATTCTTTCCTCTTCCTTCTGCCTGTGAGTGACTCTACGTTGAGTGAGAAGCCAAATGGTTTCCTGTACTCCAGGAAACCATTTACTACGCTGGGTGGTACCCATACAACCAAATTATGGTGCCTGGTGGTTTAGTGGAAAATTACAGTGCTCCAATCGGATTGAGCCGGTGAGGGTTTATATCCAAGGGATGATTGGGGTTTATTGGTCATGCAATGCCATTCAGGGATGATTGAGGCTGGTCACCCTCATCTTAAGATACATAAAAAAAGGAGCGAGAGTCTCGTTGGGGTGGAACTCGAGACACCTATGTTACAATCTCAGTCCCGCTCCACCTTACTTCACCTTCGCTCCTACTTCCCTTATAGTCTTCCCGGAGTAATATAGTGAAGAAAGAAAACAAAGAAAATAAAGCAAAAACAAAAACTGAAAGGAAAAATAAACCTAACAGGAAAAGGAAAATTGAAGGGAAAATATTGAAAATGAAACGGGAAAACTAAAAGGAAAAAGAAAGAATGAAAAGAGACGAAAGGAATAAAAACTAAAATGGAAATGAAAGAGGACAAATAGAAAAGCAGGAAGGAGAAAGAAGAAAACTGAGGAAAACAATTATAATGAAACAAAACAGAAACAGGGAGATGGAAGGAAAGAAAGTAAAGGAAGAGAAGAAAAATGACGCATAAAAGGAAGGTTTTAATTTTGTACACCTGTAGTAGAGTCCCAGGCCGGTCCACCTTACTTCATCTCGCCTCCTACCTGTCTTGTAGCTTATGGTGACGATATGACGAGGAGAAAGAAAGGAGGAAAGGAATGGAGTAGGAAAGAAAACGACAGAGGAACGAAAGAATCCAAGAGGAAAATACAGGAAACGATAAAAAAAACAAAGAAAGTTATTGAAAATGAAAATTAAATAAGAAAAACAGAAGGCAAATTTTTCAAAAACAAGAGAAAATTAGAGAAAATTAAAAGAACAACAGGGAAAACAACATATAAAGAAATGGAGAAGAAGATGACAATAATAATTACAGTAACAAGAAAAGGAAAGAATTAAGAGGACGCCTAAAAAATCAGAGATGCAAAGAAAAGATGAAATGAAGAAAAGGAGACATCTAGAGAAATTGGTGCAGGATTAAACTCTATGCACTTTTGCTGTAGTAGAGTCCCAGGCCGCTCCACCTTCATCTTGTCTCCTACTTCTCTTGTAGCTTGTGATGCTGTACTTAGTGAAGGAAAAGCAAGGAAAAAGCAATAGAGTAAGGAGAAAGATCAATACTGAGCAAGGGGAAATAGGAAAAAGATACAATGGATAAATACATGATAAGATTTGCATAGGAGTGCAATAAGAATGGGAAAATGAAATATGGAAAAGCAGAACTAAGAAACAGAATTAAAGAACTCAGGAAGGAGGAAAGGAAGGAAAGGAGGAACAACAAGAGAGAACGCAAAGAAGGAAGGAGGAATAGAAAGAATAACAGACTTCAAATAGAAAATGGAAAAAAATGGGAGTAAACAAGACAAAAACCGCAAAAAAAACAAAAAAAAAAGGAGGTAGGACGAGAAAGTAGAAAAGTTGGGAGAGCAAATGTGGTTCAAACTCAAGACAGAAAGGTCTCAGCAGACAGAAAAGACAAGCAGAAAAATAGAAAAAAAGAAGGAAGGAACAAGAAACATAATAAGAATAAATGGAAAACGAAAATAAGAAAAAACGAAAAAAGAAGAAAAAATGAATAAAAGGAGCAACAGCAGCAATATGGGGTCGAACTCAGGACACCTATATTAGGATCTCAGGTCGCTCCACCTTATTCCACCTTGGCTCCTACTTCTCTTATAACTGTATTGTTATAATATAATGAAGAAAGAGGAGAGACTGGGGAAAAAAAAGGAAAAAAGAAAGAAAAGAGAAAGAGAAAAAGAGGCAAACAAAATAATATCACCAAAGAAAAGGAGAAAGAAGAAACGGTAAAAAAAGGAAGGCGAAAGAAAAGAGAAAGATCAAAAGGAAGAGAGAAAGGAAAACGAAAAAAAAAAACTAAAAGTCAGAAGGAACGAAAGCAGTTAAAAGAGAAAGGAGGAAGTAGAAATGAGAAAGAAGGAAAAGAGGGAAAAAGGAGAGAAGGAAGGATTAAACAAAGGAAAGTAAAAGAGCGAAGGAAGTAAATATACGGCAATAAATATTAAATAAATGGAAGAACACGACATGAAAAAGAGAAACCCGAAATAAGCGAAATTTGCTGTAATATGAGGGAGAAAGAAGGGACAAAACATGGAGTCAAACAAAGAAACTGAGAAAGAAAGAATCGGTAACAGGAATTAGTAGACTGTAGCACCAGTGGAGTAGGGTAGTACTCCCAAGGTGGATGGAAAGCTGATGACAGGGAGAGCTGAAGCTCCCTTTTCATTAGCCCTCGCGACTAGTTCCTAACCATGCCCCTTTGCTGAACTTTTTCAGTGTTTCAGTAGTAGGCCAACATGCTGTCCAATACAAGTTTCTCTAATTGTCAACATCAATTTACTGTACACGCACAGTACACACTACACTACCTTTTCAAAATTAAAGAAAATTGGCGAACTGTAACCATGCCTTGGAGTCCTCGGGGGGTGGGGGGGAACCATAAATACCTCCACCATCCGCTCCTCTCCCGGTGTTGACTATACATGCCTGGAACCACTGTCTGACTCACTTCTTCATTTCTGCAACATTCGCGGCCTTTCCTCTAACCTTCTCTCTGTTGAACACAACCTCTCCTCCTCTAAACCTCACCTTCTCTTCTTAACAGACTCAGCTGTCTGAGGCAACTGACAGGAAACCCTTTCCTGTATCCTCCTACTTTCTCTATACTCATTTCAAAGCCAAAGGTGGCTGTTGTGTATACGTACACAACGACCTATCTTGCTCCTAAGTTCCTGAACTTGATTCTTCTGAATTCTCTACTTCCTGGCTTCGGCTCTCCTGTCATTCTCTGACTAAATATATCTGTGCTGTTTACTTATCTCCTAATTCTACTGACTATCAAAAATTCTTCGATTACCTTACTTCTACGATGCAACACAATCTATCCATTTCTCCTTTCTCTGATGTCTCAATGTTCACCACCACCTATGGCTCTCCTCTCCCTTCACTGATCCACCTGGTAATCAAGCCCACATCTTTTCTATCCTTAATGACCTAGAGGAGCTTGTACAGCACCTTACCCGTATCCCTGACCGCCTTGGAGAGAGCTCCAACATACTTGACCTCTTCCTTACAACTAATCCTTCTGCTTACACTGTTAGTCTTTTCTCTCCGTTGGGCTCATCTGATCATAATCTTATTACCTTAACCTGCCCAATCGCTCCGGTATGGCCAGTGGACCCTCCAAAGAAACGTCGTCTGTGGCACTTTGGAGCTGCATATTGGGAGGCCCTCAGGCAGTACTTCTTTGATTTTCCTTAGAAAGATTATTGCTTCCGTGGCCGGGAGCCATCTGAGTGTGCCTTGCGCATTACAGAGGTTATTCTCTTGGGCATGGAAGCATACATTCCATTCTCATGTCCTTTGACTAATGCAAGAAAGCCTTGGTTTAATCACGCTTGTTCTAATGCTGTCCGCAACAAGGAGAGGGCCTATAAAAGGTACCGGAGCCAAGCTACTCCTGAATCACATCTTTTTTATGTTTCTTCCTGGAATCGTGTTAAGTCTGTTCTTCGCTCTGCTAAAAATAATTTCATCCGTACTAAATGCTCTCAACTCTCCAACTCGAATTCTTCCCGCTTCTTCTGGCACCTTGCCAAAAACCTTTCTAACAACTATACCTCATCATCCTTCCATCCTCTTTTCTACTCTGATGGCTCTGTAGCTATTTCTTCTACTGATAAAGCAGATTTCTTCAAGCAGACTTTCTTCTGCAGTTCCACCTTAGACGATTCCGATGCTGTTCCTCCATCACTTCCCCCCTCTGACTTCCTCACGGCTGACATTAAAATTTCTTCAGCTGATGTATTTTCTGCCATCACTGACCTCAATTCTAACAAGGCATATGGGCCTGATGGAGTCCCTCCTGTTGTCAAGAACTGTGCTTCTGTGCTTACACTCTGCCTAGGCAAGCGCTTTTGCCTTTGTCTATCAACTTGTACATTTCCTTCTTGCTGGAAGTTTGCTCTCATTCAGCCAGTCCCAAAGAAGGGTGACCATTCCCAACCCTCTAACTATCGTCCAATTGTCTCAAAAGTTTTCGAGTCTGTTCTTAACAGAAAAATTTTAAACCATCTTTCCTATCACAACCTTCTCTCTGATCACCAGTATTGGTTCCGTCAGGGACGCTCCACTGGCGATCTTCTCACCAACCTTTCAGACTCCTTGTCATCCTCCTTTCGGGACTCTGACGAAAGCTTTTCCATTGCACTTGACATCTCAAAGGCTTTCAATCGAGTCTGGGAGAAACCTTTAATTTCCAAACTGCCCTCTTACGGTTTTTATCCTTCTATAAGTGCCTTCAACTCTAGCTTCCTTTCTGGTCGTTCTACAGCTGCTGTTGTAGACGGCGATCGTTCTTCTCCTAGATCTATCAACAGTGCTGTTCCTCAGGGTGCTGTCCTATCACCAACTCTCATTCTTTTATTCATCAATTATCGTCTAAGCTTTATATCTAATCCTATCCACTCGTACGCTGATGATTCCATCCTTCACCTTTGCATTCGGTTTCCTCAACGTCCATCTATGCAGTTGTTCAACAAACAAGGGATGAGGCTATGGTACATCTAATGTCTGATATGGTTTGTATCTCTGACTGGGATAAAAATAATTTGGTTTTAATGCATCAAAGAGTCAGTTTTTACACCTATCAACCCGTCAAAATCTTCCACAGGAGTACCCACTAATGTTTAATAATATCCAGCTCAATCCTGAGTCATCCTTGAACATGCTTGGAGTTTCATTCACTCGGGACTTATCTTGGAAGGTTCATATTGCATCTCTTGTAAAATCTGCTTCGATGGGATTATGTGTGCTAAACCGACTCCGTGCCTTCTTTACCCCTGCACAGTTGTTGACTTTATACACGGGTTTTATTCGCCCCTGTGTGGAGTACAAGTCTCATGTGTGGGGAGGCTCCCCACATACACCTCTTCTCAACAGAGTGGAGTCAAAGGCTTTTCGTCTCATCAACTCTCCTCCTCTTACTGGCTCCCGTCAACCTCTATCCCTCCGTCGCACTGTTGCCTCTTTATCTCTTTTCTATCATTAATTCAATGGTCACTGCTCCTCTAAATAGTCTGCTTTCATCCATCCATCTCTGCAACGAGTGCGTAGCACTCTCTAATGCAAGTGTTAAATGTTACTCCCAGCCCTCCATTTATGCAACAGGTCAACTCTGGAACTGTCTCCCTCTGTCTGTATTTCCTACTTCCAATGATCTCCAGTTTTTCAAACACAGTGTGCCCAGATATCTCGAAATGAACTGATCTTGAATTTGGCTGTCTTTTGTGTTGTTTCTTTTTTTTTTTTTAAGGAATGTTCATGCGGACTCAGCCTTTGGTTCCTTCTTCCTCGCATAAAAAAAGCATGGGTAAATAAACATAACACATATAAACAAGTCAGACTCGGAGACAGACAGGAAAATGCAGAAAAAGAACGGTGATAATACAACAGAGAGGAGAAAGGACTAAATATAAGAAAGAAATGAGAAAGAAGGAAGGAAGAAATAGGCGAAATAAGGAAAATTAAAGAGAAAAGGAAAGAGAAAAGAAGAAAATCAAAATCAGATAAGACTAAACAGCTCTCAAAGAGTGTATACCTTCGCCAATGTCAGTGCCATTAAAAAGGATCCGGATCTGCCCCCAAATTGAATCAATTCTTCCTTGGTCCATTGTCCACTTTTCCACAAAATTTAATTGAAATTCAAAGAGAACTTTTGGAGATTCTGTGCGGGATACTGCAGATCCGATCATTTCTTCCTTGGCCCATGGCCCACCCTTCCACAATATTTCATCAAAATCACTTGATAACTTTTTAGTTAATCCAGGACCCAGATCCGTGAATATAGGATGCGGATCCGATTCTCCCAAAAATTCAATGAATTCCTTCTTGGTCCATGGCAAATCTTTTCACAAAATTTCATTGAGATTCATTGAAAACTTTCTGAGATACTGTGATGAATGCTCCGGATCCGGATCCGGATCCTGCTCAAAATTTAATAATTTCTTCCTTGGCCCGTAGACAAGCCGTCCACAAAATTTCATCATAATCTGTTAATAACTGTCAACAGACAGACAAACAGACAAACCAACGAACGCGGGGTAAAACATAACCTCCTTGACGGAGGTAACTAATAAAAAATGAGCCTTACAAGTACTTGCGTTGTGCGTCTGACACCTTTGTTAGAATCTCAGGCCGCTCCACCTTACTTCACCTTGGCTTCAAGTTCTTTTGTTGCTCTGTTGCTGTAATATAGTGAAGAGGGAATAGCGTTACAAAAAAGAGAAGGAAGAAAGAAAAAGACTGAAAGGATGAAAAAAAAAATCAAAGAAATGTAAGGCACGATGAAGACAAACGATAAAGAGAAAAAAATAAGAAAGGAAAGGACAAAGATAAAAGGAAGACAGAGGGAGAGAAAGGAAACTGTGATGAAAGGATGAAAAGGAGAAAGGGAATGAAAAACAAGGTATGGAAGGGAAGGATGAAAAGGAGGAAGAAAATTAATCAAAAGGAGAAGGAAAGAGAGAAAGTGAAGAAGAGGAAGGTTGAAGTATAAATGGTAAAGGAATTTAGGTAGACTTACAGTAGAGTCTCAAGTCTATCTACCTAATATCATCTGCCATCCTACCGCTCTTGTACAGTAGCTTGTGATGTATTATAGTACCAAAGTGTGTGTGGCTGATTATGGTGCTGGCAGTGATGATGATGATGATGATGATATGATGATGATGATGATGATGGTTATGATGATGATGATGGGGGTGGTGGTGGTGGTGGTTATACGGGTATACTGTAAGTTACTACAGTTACTAACGACTTGCGACTTAAGTGGTACCTTTATCGAATCTTGCTGTTGATGATGATGATGATGATGATGATAGTTACGGTGACGGCTTGAAAAAATTGAGTGAACCCACCAGCCAACCTTTTAATGAGACAATAAACAAGGACTGGATAAAGTTGGTACTCACGCAGGTAGACCAGACAGGTACTGCACAACTCCTTACCTGAAACAATAGACCATATTATACAGACTGCATTATTGGATTACACAAGAATATATGACAAGGTAATAAATGAAAAGGGAGAGGTAGGAAAGAAAATGAGTTGCAAACGGTAATGGTGATAACTGTGTACACCTGTAGTAGTCTCAGACCGCTCCACCTTACTCCATCTTTTTGTCGACCTCTCCTGTAGCTTGTGACCATGCAGCATTGTGGAGAATGGAAGATGAAGAAGAAAATGAGAAGGAAATAAGAGTTAAGAGACGGAAGAGACACAAGGAAAGAAAATGATAGAAAAGGGAGAGAAGAATAAACGGTGAGAGACGGGATGAATGAAAATGAGCAATTCAGAAGTTTAAAAAAGAAAGAAAGAAAGAAAGAATGAAAGGCAGAGTACAATGAGAGTGAGATACAAGGCAAGAAAAGGAGACAATCCCAATTATGGACAGAACTCGGTACACCTGTAGTAGAGTCCCAGGCCGCTCCACCTTATTTCTACTCGTCTCCTACCTGTCTTGTAGCTTGTGATGCTGTAATACAGATGTGGCTTTGATCTAACGTAACTAAAGGTGGTTATGGTGGTGATAGTGATGATGGTGATTAAGATTACTATTGGGGATGATACTAAGAATTTTCTGTTTGATGATGATGATGATGATAATAATGATTGGGATCGTGCTAGTGGTAGTGATGATAATGGTGATGTACTTTATTATTGACGATGATGACTTTACTTCAGCTCGCACCCTACCTCCTTGTTGCTCGTAATGCTGTAATATAAAATGGGAAAAATAAGGGAGAGAGAGAGAGAGAGAGAGAGAGAGAGAGAGAGAGAGAGAGAGAGAGAGAGAGAGAGAGAGAGAGAGACAGACAGACAGACAGACAGAGACAGAGACACAGACAGAGAGAGAGAGAGTTGAAATTAAAATCAAATTAAAAATTAAAATTAAAAAACTTTATTTCCACAAAAAGTGGTTATTCTTCTTACATTGTACTTGCATGCTAACAGTAAACATAACGATACGGTACATATTGAACATGCAGTATATGGTTGACAACAGTACTTTGAGGCAGAGTTGTTCTTTTGTTAATTGTGAGGCCAGTCAATTGAGTGTTGCTTAGTAGTTAGTTTTTTAGTTTTGCTTTAAATATATGAAGGTTAAGGGACTTTAATATATGATGGCAGCTCATTCCATAGTTTAGAACCTGCTACTGAAAGTGATCTGGTCCCCGTGTCTGTGTTAACTTTTGGAACATATAAATTATTTCGTTGCCTGGTTGTGCTGCAGGAAATATTGTTGACGGTCGGGAGAGACAGGATGTGCTCTGAGAGGAGATTATGTAATTTTTTAAATATAGTAACTGCTAGGTTAAGTTTAACCTAGCAGTTAGATTACCTAAGGTTAACCATTGAAGTTCTCTAAGAATGGGGGTAACATGATCATAATTCCTGGCTCTTCCGTTTGCAACTTTTGCAGCAAAGTTTTGTAGTTTTTGTACTTTTACAATCAAAGTGGTTTTGGTTCTGCCTCATATAATGTTACAATAGTTTAAGTGACTTAATGCCAAAGATTTGATTATGATTACACGAGTATCTTTATCAAAATGATGTTTTATTCTATTAATATATATATTAGAGCTCCCATCACTCAATTGCTTATTTCATATATGTGACTATCAAAGGTTATATAACGGTCCACATAAACGCCGAGGTTCTTCACAGTGTCAATTGGTTGGAGTGTGGTGTCATGAAAATGAATGGGTGTGCCATCAGGTGTTTGTGATATTAACTGGTGAGTACCTATGAAGATGCATTGCGTCTTGTTTGTGTTTAGCAGAGTCCGTTTTGAAGGAAATACATTCTGGCTTTCCTCAAAGTTTCTTCAGTTTTGTGTAATTTCATTTACTGAGCCACTGTGAAGGAACTGGGTATCGTCGGCGTATTGCACTGGGGTACTGTTATTAAACTGTTCTTGCATGTTATTTACATATATACTGAATAAAATCGGCCCTAAAATAGAGCCTTGAGGGACCCCATATGGCACATTTAGTTTAGAGGATATTGTAGTATTTATACGAACTGACTGTGTTCTGTCTGCTAAGTAGTTATCAAACCAAAAAATGTCTTCATTTACCTTCTTTAATTTTTTAAGGAGGATGTCATTACTGACGCTGTCAAATCCCTTGGAAAGATCAAGCGAGATATACGTTTATTATCCATGTTGTTATAAATTTTATCGGTTACTACAGCGACAGCTATTTCTGCTGACAATTTTGGACGGAAGCCATGCCGGTTATTAGATAGGTGTTTGTTGGTTTCCAAACAATCCAGGAGTTGATTAGAGACAATTTTTTCGATAATTTTGGAGAAGACTGGTTGAAGTGAGATGGGGCGATCATTAGTGATATCATTCTTGTCTCCAGCTTTATAAAGGGGAGTAACAATGGCGTGTTTCCATGAATTGAGAAAGAGATCAGTGACAATTGAAGTATTTATTATTTTAGTTAAGTAGAATAAGACTGAATATGAAGAGTCCTTAGAGAGAGAGAGAGAGAGAGAGAGGCGGAAAACAAAAAAAAAACAACGAGAAAGAAGTCACGTAAAAAAAAAAAAAAACTGGAAGAGTTATACATGAATAAAAGAAGCTACAACAAAGAAAAAATAGTATTATATTGATAGAAGGAAGAACAAAAAGAAATAAATGATGAGAAACAAAAGAGAGTTAGAAACAAAGGTATAATAGATGGAAAAGAGATAATGAAACGATGAAGACAAGAAAAAAGAAGTTGTTAAGATTAGGCTCAAACTCCGGACACCTGTAGCAGAGTGCCAGGTCGCTCCACCTTACTTCACCTCATCCCCTATCTTTCGTGTAGCTTATTATGATGCATTATATTAATGGGTCTGATCTAAGGCAACTAATGATAATGGTGGTGGAAGTGGTGGTGAGGGAGGTGTCTGTTAGTTTCTGGGCTAACCTTTGTCTGCTAAAATATTACTGGCCATCAATAAATACAGCAATAACTAAGGTGGTACTTATGAACTGTGGTGGAGAGCGGTCATCACGGGTAGTATCATCCATATGGTTTAAATTCCACCTCTGACACTATGTTGAGTCCGTTTGGCAAACTATCATATTAACTGTATGCAGTAATAGGAAAGAAGACAAAACGAAAGAATGAAAGGAGACAGGTAATGAGAAAGCAAGCATGAAGAAAAGAAAGAATGATAAGTTGTCAAAAAAGAGAACAAAGAAAAGAGGCAGAAAATAAGAATGAAAGGCCGTAGAGAAGTAAAATATAAATAAAGAAAAGGAGGACGTACTACGCAGTGTGGTGAAGCTTTGAACTCAATACACCTGTAGTGGAGTCCCAGGCAGCTCCACCTTACTTCATCTCGCCTCCTGCCTCTTTTGTAGATTATAGTGATGCAATATAGTTCTGGATTGGTTTAAAGTAGGTAAATGGGTAGTGGTGGTTATGGTTATGATGGTGATGGTGATGAAGATAATGGTGATGTCTGTTAGTTTTAATATAAATAATGAAAGCAGTATTGATGATAAAAATTGTGTTGGTGATGGTGGCAGTAGCTGTGGCAGTGATGATGATGATGATGAGGGTGATGATGACGATGTACAGTTCATTAAAAAAAAAAAAAGTATGGCACATGAGGGTAGGATATGTGAAATGCTCAATAAAACCTGTGAAGTTGTAAGACCATTGATCTGTTAGCATCTGAATATGCAAACATTAACAGCGACCAGAAAACGTCACAAACAAGCGATATATGGCATCCTTATGTAAGCAGGGTTACCAACATGGGCAAAAATCATCCAGCATTTTCCAACAGCCAACGTCCGTGGCGTCAAAGTGTTTGGCGCCAAGTGTGCACCGATACTTTCTGGATCCAGTGTACAGTAGGTTAGTAGTGAGGATAAAGGCACCCCTTCAACTACCCTCTTGCCTCTCTGCTACCTGCTGACACTGTAATATCAGGGAGTAAGAAAGTAGGATGGAAGTGAAAAATAATGGAAACGGAGAAAAAAAAGGTCACAGCGATATGGATCGACGACAAAAAAACATGAACAGAACTAGATCACTGAAAAATTGTCCATGGACAATTTTTATAAAGAAAAACTCACCTCAGCTGTTGCCTACTGGAAGCCGATGTATAAAGAGATCTTGTCAAGGTCACGGATTTTGTGCATGTCACCTTATGTCATTACAGTCTATAAGTCCACCAGGTTTGGCGGCTCTAGCTTTATTCCTTCATGGGAAATTAGGTGATATCCGGAATATTAAGAAAAGTCTCAGTTTTTGAACCCGGGGATGTCATGAGAATAATCAACCGATTGGAACCATACTCCTTGCCGGACACTGTCCGCCTTAAGGCGGTTCTTGAGATAGCGTGGCTGACTCACTTTTCTGTGTTCCGGATGATATCCGTATATCAGGCTAACGGATTGCCATCGAATTTGGTCCAAAGAAACGTACAGCTGTCCTACTGAGTGGACCAAGTTTGAACGGTCTAGGCTGAATCGCCTATGAAATATCGAAATGTTAAAATAAGTAATAATAATAATAATAATAATAATAATAATAATAATAATAGTGAAAACACTTTCCAGAGGGATGTGGGAAGCTTTAATTAATAAACACAGTCACGATGAGTGTGAGGAATGAGAAAATTAATTAGAAAAAAGGCACAAGGAAAGCAGTAGGATGAAAGAACTATCCATCCATCCATCCACTGCCAGACGCCATAATCCCGTAAGGGGTGGCCATTTGACTCTGAGTTATTTGTTTTACAGGGAGGGGCACTAACCCTCCACCAACCCACTTGCTGACACGTAGGGAGCACGTTTGGTTTGGTTATATGGTTACCATCCAGCGTTGTAAATAGTTTCTTGGCTTACAGGAAACCATTTGACTTGTCACTCAATGTAAAGCCACCTGTAATGGAAAGAAAAGCAATAAGAAGTGACAGGAAAGATGGGAGAAATAGGAAGAGAGGAGGGCAGGCACAGAAAAAGAATGATAAAGGCTAAGGAAGAAGTAGGCAGCACTACATCAAGAAAGTGGATGATGGTCGCCACCACCTACCACTATTAAGAATGGAGAAAGAAAGAAAGGAAGACAGGGAACAGGACGAAAGACGAGTAAGAAACAAAAGGGAAATACACAGGAAATGGGGCAAAAAGACGACAGAGGCACAAGAAATACACAGGAAAAGAAAGATGGGAGTGGGATATGAGAAATCCTCGTAAACATACAAAAGGAGCTGCGGCGTGAAGTAGGTGGAACTCAAGACACCTTTGTTAGAATCTGAGGCCGCTCCACCTTACCTCACCTAGGCTCCTACTTCTCTTGTAGTTTGTTGGTGTAATACGGTGAAGAAAGAAAGGAGAGAGAAACAAAAGGAAGGAGAAACAAAACGAGATAAGGGATAAATGGAATGAGATGATGGAATGAAAAGAGGAAACACAGAAAGGGGAAAAAATAAGTGAAAGGAAAAAGAAAGTATGAGGAAAGGGCAAAGTAACAAGGCAAATGAGAATGGAAGAAGGAAGTATAGGAATGAAACAAAACATGATATACGAAGGAATAAAGGAAAAGGAGAAAGAGAAAACTGATGCCTCACTGGCAAAGGTGTTAACTCAGTACACCTGTCATAGAGTCCCAGGCCGCTCCACCTTACCTCACTTTGCCTACTACCTGTCCTATAGCTTGTGAGGATGCAATAAATTTGAGGATTTAGTATAATACAGCTTATGTTGGTGGTGATGATGATGATGATGATGATGGAAATTTAGGTTCGTCGTGGCAATACTAATGATACTTCAATGGATGAGGATGATGAAGATAATAATGAAAATGGTAGTTACTAAATGGATAATGATGATGAACATAATAAAGGAAATGGCAGTAACGATGATGGAATCTAACGATAGTTTTCATAATAATAATGATAGTTAAATGGATGATGATGATAATGATGATGATGTACTGTATATGGTAGTGATGATGATGATGATGATGATAATGGTGGTGATACAAAGTAGATTATTATCGATGTTAATAAACTTACTTCTCGTCTCCTACCTCTCTTATGGCTTGTGATGCTGTAATATCATGAAGGAATAGGAGGGAGAAATAATAAATATACTGAATTAATGAAAAGAACAAAAAAAAAAGAAAAGAGTTTGAAAGAAGATAGAGAAATGACAGGTTTAATAAAGACATGGTAAAGAACATGACACAGAAAGACTAAAAAAAAAAAAAAAAAAAACAGAAAAGGAGAGAGAGGACACAGGAATAAAACAAAATAGGTGAGAAAATAAGGGAAAGAGAAGGCCAAAGGATAAGGAGAAGAAACGAAAAAAGAAAATAATGAGAGATCGACGGAATGAAATAAAACAGCAAAATGGAAATTAAAAAAAAAAAAGAAATGGGGTAAAAAGACGACAGAGGCAAAAGGACATTTAAAAAGGCGAACGAAAAGGAAAGGAGAGACAAGGACAAAGAACGAGAGAAGAAAATGAACCAAAAGGAGCATAAAATGAAAAAAAAAAAAAAAAAAAAAAGAGAAAGAATAATAAAGAAAAGATGAACAGGAGCTTCTACCAAGGAACTCGAGACACCTTTGTTAGAATCTCAGGTCGCTCCACCTTACTCCACCTTGGCTCCTACTTCTCTTATTGCTTTATTGCCATAATGTAGTGAAGTAAGAAAGAACGGAAGAAAGTGGACACAGAAAGAGTAAAAAGGATTAGGACAGAGAAGAGAGAGAGAGAGAGAGAGAGAGAGAGAGAGAGAGAGAGAGAGAGAGAGAGAGAGAGAGAGAGAGAGAGAGAGAAAAGGAGAAAAAAGAAACAATCAAAAGAACAATTGAGGAAAAAAAGGAGAAAACTGAGGAACTGGTGGTAGTGATGATGATGTAAGTGGTGGTCGTGGTAGTGGTGACGATGATGGTGGTGGTGGTAGTGTTAGTGATGAATGATAGTGATGAATATCCAGTAGCATAGTAGTGATGACAACGTTACTTCATCCCGACTCCTTCCTCTTATGTAGCTTAATATGATGCAAATATAAAGGAGAAAGAGGGTAGGAAGAGCGAGAAATAAACCAGGCGGGAACAATTAAAATAAAAAAAAAGCGAAAAAGAGACAATAAGAAGCGGTCCCAAGGCACAGCAAACCCGTCCCCGGCAGTCATTTTAGTGCTGACGTATACACACAACAGGACATTAAATTAAAGATGTCACATACCAGATTTGGAGTAAACTGTGAAAATTGATGATCTTATGCCCATTTGAAAAATAGGCCCTACCCACCTGACACTGACCCTCCAACCGCTAACTGGGGGGATGACCCCCTGATGTAATGAGGCATGTTATAGCACGAGGGTTTGAAAGATGTACCTTTAAGTTTTGGCTTCATGTCAATTTGGCATATTTGAAAGGAGTTATAGCGACAAAATGATTTTTTGTACATTTTTTGGGCCTTGAGCCTGGGCCTTTGCCCAGTTTGGGCCAAAATTTAATCTGATGATCAGAAGGTCATAGTCCGTCATCCCTATATTTTTATTGAAAATCGCACCACAGGTTTTCAGTAAAGTTGTTATCAGACAGACACAGAGACAGACAGACAGACAAACAACAAACAGACAAACCGAGTAAAAACAATATATACCAGTCCCCGAGCCCATCCGGGGTAGGGACGGGTAACTGAGAAAAAGTGATAAAGAATTGGAAATAGAAAAGAACAAGAAAAGGAAAAAGAAAAGGAAAGGGGGGAAGGAAATGAATAATGAAAGAAAATCATTCGGGAGCCGAATCCTAATCTCCGTCAGAATATACTGTTGACCAAGTCCAAGATTTAGGCCATATCTTGATACCCTGAAGGTTTCATGTTGATAGCTCAAGCCGTTCATAAAATATAATGGTGCTAAAGGTGGGCTACAAAAGCTAGTTGACCTTTGCTCGCCATTTGGGTGACCTTGACATTGCCCCCGAATGCCCATTTTCGAACTCGGCCAAGATTTTGGCCATATCTTGAAACCCCGAAGGTTTCACGTTGATAGCTCAAGCCGTTCATGAGATATAATGGGAACACACACACACACACACACACACACACACACACACACACACACACACACACACACACACAGAGGCAGGCCAAAACATTACTGTTCCGACTTCTAAAGGCGGGCGATAACAAATGAAGAAAACAGGGAAAAGGAAAGAAAATAAGGAAGAAAAGGAAAATGGGAAGGAAAAGAAAAGGAGAATTAACCACATTATGGGTAGAACTCGGTACACCTGTAGTAGAGTCCCAGGCCGTCCCACATTACCGCATCTTGTCTCCTACCTGTCTTGTAGCTTGTGATGCTGTAATATAGTTATGGGTTTGATCTAATGTACAGTATGTAGTGATGATGATGATGATGATGATGATTATGATGATGATGATATGATGATGATGATATGATAATGATGATGATGATGATGATGATGATGATGACCACGGTTACTTGGGTTAGTTTTCATAATAATGATAATGGGATGGATACAGATGCTGATGATTCTGATGATGATGACAGTAATTTCTGATAGTTTTCATGATAATGATAAGTGTAAGGACAAAGATGGTGATGATGATGATGATGATGATGATGATGAAGCTAATAATCATAACATAGGTTAATTTGGATGACAACTGTACGATACTTTTATGGTAAAGATGAAGATGATGATGGTGGTGATGGTTGTTTAGTTTTGATGATAATGAGACTTGTGCAGACGATGATGATGGTAATGGAATCAGTGACGATTGTGATGTTTAGTAGGTTAATATTGATAACAGTAACCTAACTTCATACCGAGTACAACTTGTCTTCTAGCCTATGATAGCAGTAGCCGCGCGCGCGCGCGCGCGCATATGTGTGTGTGTGTGTGTGTGTGTGTGTGTGTGTGTGTGTGTGTGTGTGTTGGGCAGACGAAACTTCACATTCAAATCGCACCAAAATTGGCACAAAAAACGCAAAAAATTCGCTGATGTGAAAAAACTTGGTCCCATCACAATTGAAAAACTTTTACTATATTTAATGAGCGATCAAAGTTTGACTGAAAAATGCCGCTCCCGCCGTGAGTGCGTGAAAGTAGGGTAGCGTTCACCGTAGAGTTTTTGACGACTCTCTCGATTGATGATTTTTTATTAGAGTTAAGAGCGATCAAAGTTTGGTTCGGAAAACAGTTCATTCGGTACTAGGACTTATAGAAATCAAGTCTGCTCGAGCCATGTGCCACGACCCTATACTTTTTAGACGATCACAGCCGCCGAATTGAGTGTTTTTACTGTGCGTTTCTTGCACTGTTGCACTGGTGGTTGTTAAGACTAGAACAGCACATAAACGTGACTCGGATTACATGAAATGATCGCAACGCGCGCGCGAAGGGCGAGGAAACGAGTGAGAAGCACGAGGAAACCAGTGCGCTGCACTTGTCTAGCCTATGATGCTGTAATGTAGGAGAGAGAGAGAGAGAGAGAGAGAGAGAGAGAGAGAGAGAGAGAGAGAGAGATGGTAAAGGATATAATTCAGTACACCTGTCGTAAATGTTCCAGGCAGATCCACCTTACTTCATCTCGCCTCCTGTCTCTCCTGCATCTTGTTGAACATATTTGTGACCTTGATCTCATGATGATGATGATGATGATTATCATCATGAATATGATGATGATGGAATTAGGGTGGAGGGAGTAATGATGATGATAGTTTTGATTATAACTGAGGTGGTGGTGATGGTAGTGATGATCATGTATCTACGTGCAGTTATGGTCCTTTCACAGCAAGAAGTCCGTTCAGGGTGTGGCAGAAGTTGGGATTTTCCCGAGTGCGACGTTGCCAATTTGACCACCAATTATCGGATTATCACTCTGTCTCCCTACCTACCCCCATCACACCTGTTTCTCTCTCTCTCTCTCTCTCTCTCTCTCTCTCTCTATATATATATATATATATATATATATATATATATATATATATATATATATATATATATGTATATATATTTATATTGTATATATTTATTATATATTTTCAATTTTTTTTTCTACACCACTTACGAGGTAAAAGTCTAGGCGTGTCTTATTTTTAAGAGGTTTCCCCTGTAGGCCTAATCCTCTCTCTGATCTTTAAACATAATCTTCTTCGTCATCAGAACTTTGTTATATTGACGAGAGAGAGAGAGAGAGAGAGAGAGAGAGAGAGAGAGAGAGAGAGAGAGAGAGAGAGGGAGAGAGAAACAGGTGGGATGGGGGTAGGTAGCGAGCCAGTGATAATCCGATAATTGGTGGTCAAATTGGCAACTCTACGGCGTGGCAACATGGGAAAAAAGCTCTGCCACGTGTCATAGAATTCATTCAAATCGTTGTTATAATTCTATAAAGTGATACTCAGTGTACTATATAGCTTCCTTTACTATATACAGAATATAAAAAACAATTTCAAATAGCACATAGATGGGAAATAAGAGAGAGAGAGGCATGTACTACGGTTGATTTGGCAACATCGCTAGAGGTGATTCACCATGTAGGCCCCACCCTGAACGGACTTCTTGCGGTGAAAGGACCATAGTAGTGATGATAAAAACCTTACTTCATCCCGTCTTCTACTTCGTTAGTAGCTTGTAATGTTGTGAATATAAAGGATAAAAAAAAAGAAGGAAAAGAGAGAGAACGAGGGAAGGGGGCAAAAAAAAAAAAAAAAGAAAAGAAAAGAAAAAGGAAATGGGAAAGAGAAAAGAAAAGGAGGCTAGACTACACGGTTGGGTGGAACTCGGTACACCTGTAGCGGAGTCCCAGGCCGCCCCATCTTACTCCATCTTGTCTCCTACCTGTCTTGTAGCTTGTGATGCTGTAATATAGTTATGGGTTTGATCTAATGTACAGTAACTAATGATGACGATGATGATAGTTATTATT
>NC_137018.1:9870484-10117984 GCF_032717465.1 Coenobita brevimanus | reverse complement strand
TTCTTACTTCAGCTCGCCTCCTGTCCCTCTTGCATCATGTGATACTTAAACAAAATTGTGACTCTGATCAAATGATGAAGATGATGATGATAATGATGATGATGATGGATGTGGTGGTAGTGACAGTGATGATAATGGCAGGTTAGTAGTGATGATAATAACCCTACTTCATCCCGTTTACTACCTCACTTGTAGCTTGTGATGCTGTTAATATAAAGGAGAAAAAAAGGGTGAGAAGAATGAGAACGAAGGATGGTAGAAAAAAAAATTAAGTAACAAAAAATACAAGGCATAAAATGTGACAACTATGAAAAAAAGATAAAGAAATGGTGAAGGAAAGGAGGAAAAAAGAAAAGGGAAAAAGAAAGAGAGGATAATAAAACAACAAATGTATAACAAGCGATGAAAAGATGGAAAGAGAAATAAAAAAACAAAAGAGAAAGAAAAAGAAGATGAGAAAGAGAAAAGAAAAGGAGACCGGATTTACCTTCTGGGTGGAGCTCGGTACACCTGTAGTAGAGTCCCAGGCCGCCCCACCTTACTCCATCTTGTCTCCTACCTGTCTTGTAGCTTGTGATGCTGTAATATAGTTGTGGGTTTGATCTAATGTGCTTAGTGATGATGATGATGATGATGATGATGATGATAGTTATTATTATTAAGTTATTTTTAATGATGTGTATATATAAATATAATACACGGAGGCCAAGATAGATATATCCCTTTAAAACCGTTTAGAACGAATAATTCAGAACCAAGATGGTTAAACAACAGATTAAAATCTCTCATAGGACAAAGGAAAGGAATATATAGAAAAATAAAACGTGGAGAGGAACACTTACGTAACCGATACACGATTTTCAATAGAGAAGTAAAGAGGGAGATAAGAAAAGCAAAGAGAAGATATGAAATTAAGGTTGCAAGTGAATCAAAAGAAAACCCCAAGGGTTTTTATCAAATGTACCGAACGAAAAATAAAGATAGGATAGGACCACTCAGAACAGAGTCAGGTGACATTACCAGTGAAGATAAAGAAATGTGCTCCATCCTAAATAATTATTTCATATCAGTATTCACCAAGCAAAATCTAGACCTGGTCCCTCAAGCAGCAAATATTTACGATGAGAATACGGAAAATATTCTTAGTAAAATAACCATTAGTAAGGAGGACGTATTGAAAGAAATTAATAGGTTAAAACCTCAAAAATCGCCAGGTCCGGACGATATATATGCAAAAATTATAAAAGAAACCAAAGAAGAATTATGTCAGCCACTTTTAACATTATTTAATGACTCTTTAAGTTCAGGAGAAGTTCCCGAGGCGTGGAAGACCGCAAACGTAGTGCCCATCTTTAAAAAGGGTGATAAATCAGCTGCGTCGAATTATCATCCGATAAGTCTAACGTCAATAGTAGGAAAAATGTTAGAGTCAATTTTGGCAAATAAGATTAGAGAACACTTAGAAACATTTAATCTTTTAAACGAAAGTCAGCACGGATTCAGGCAAGGACGATCCTGCCTCACAAACATGTTGTCATTCTACTCGGAGGTCTATGAGGCAGTAGATAGCGATAAAGCTTACGATGTTATTTATCTGGACTTTAGTAAAGCTTTTGATAGGGTCCCACACGAAAGGTTAGTTAGAAAGGTTCGAGCACACGGTATAGACGGCGATATCTTAAAGTGGATAGAATCCTGGCTGAAAGGACGAAAGCAGAGAGTATTAATAAATGGAATTAAGTCGGACTGGGGTTTAGTAACTAGCGGTGTACCACAGGGTTCAGTACTCGGTCCCTTATTATTTATTATATATATAAATGATCCAGACTTAGGAGTCAATAGCAGCATCAGCAAATTTGCCGACGATACAAAAATAGGGCGTATCATTAACTCGACTGACGATTGCCATAACTTACAAAAAGACCTCGATACATTGTCCAAATGGTCTAAAACTTGGCAAATGGAATTTAACGTTGAAAAATGTAAAGTACTTAACGTAGGCAAGACCATTGGAGATACTAAATACAGCTTAGATAACAAAGAAATTAGCAAATCGGAATGCGAGAGAAATCTAGGAGTTATGATTAGCAACGACCTTAAACCAAGACAACAGTGTATTAATGCGAGAAATAAAGCAAATAGGGTCCTAGGATTTATTTCGAGAAGCGTGAGCAGTAGATCATCTAAAGTAATACTGAAACTTTATCTAGCATTAGTAAGGCCACATTTAGACTACGCAGTACAATTTTGGTGTCTCTACTATAGAATGGATATTAATTCGTTAGAAAATGTACGGAGATGAATGACAAAAATGATGCATGACGTCCGGAACCTGTCATATGAAGACAGACTGAAAAGACTAAGTCTGCATTAGCTAGAGAGGCGTAGAGTAAGGGGAGACTTAATTGAGGTGTTTAAGTGGATGAAGGGTATAAATAAGGGAGATATTAGCAAGGTACTTAAAGTGAGCATACAGGATAGAACTAGAAATAATGGTTTCAAACTAGAAAAATTCCGTTTCAGTAAGGAAATAGAAATTGGTTTGGTAACAGAGTAGTAGACGAATGGAATCAGCTACCTAGTAAAGTAGTTGCTGCCTCTTCCATTGAGAGTTTCAAGCATAGGCTAGATAAGCATATGACAAATAAGGGGTGGATATAGAAAAAAGAAAATCTTATAACCAATACTAATTCATAATTTTTCCTTTTCAGGTTACACTATGATAGTCTCTATTCTCCTTTCACACTTTCCTGTAAAATGTCCACGCCAGTTTTTCTATACTGCGTGGTGTTCTTTCTGACTTTTTCCTGCCGGCTTCGGCTGGAGGGTTTGGAGGGCGGGGGAGAGCCTTCTTCTTTGCTATCCTTATCTCATTCTAGTTGTTCAGTTACTCTTCTAGGAGCTGCCTAGCATGGGTCAACCGGCCTACTGCAGTTGTCCTCTCTTCTTATGTTCTTATGTTCTTATATTGATAAAGATGATGGTAATGATAGTGATGATGACTGTGATGTTTAGTAGGTTAATACTGATAATAGTAGCCTAACTTCATATCGCCTCCTCTTTTAGCTTATGATACTGTAATGGAGAGAGAGAGAGAGAGAGAGAGAGAGAGAGAGAGAGAGAGAAAATCAGATATAAATGGTAATGGATTGAACTCAGTCCACCTATTGTAAATGTCCCAGGCCGCCCCATCTTACTTCACCTCGCCTCCTGTCTCTCGATCACCTTTTGATACTTGAACATAGTTGTTACTTTGATCTTATGTAGCTAATGGTGATGATGATGATGATGATGATGATGATGGAGAAGAAACGGAAATAAGAAAGAGCAAAAAGGAGCTGCCGTTCTTAAATGGTCGAACTCGAGACATCTTTCTTAGAATCTCAGACGCTCTACTTTACTTCTCCCTCACTCCAATTTCTCTTGTAGTCTGATTAATGTAGTGCACGGTAGTTAAGAACGAGACAGAAAGAAGGGAGTAGTTTGAGTGATGTAATGTAGTGAAATGAGACAGAAAGGAAAGAACAGAGAAAACGAAAGACAGAAGGAAACAATACGTGAAATACAAGAGGGGAAAAAAAAGGAGAAAGCAGTAAAGGTTAAATGGAAGAGAAGCGAAAGAAAGAAAAATAGAAAGAATTGGACTGACAAAGAAAAAGGTGGAGCTGAAAGAAAAAAGGTAGAAAGAATGAAAGTGACAGAGAAAAAGGTGGGGATGAAACAACAACAACAACAACAAAAAACGACCGGAGGAGTCAACAAGCGCAATAGAAGAAGGAAAATACGTAGAAATTTAACTACAAGTGACAGAAAAGGAAGTAAAATTGTGAGAGAGAGAAAAGAAAGTAAAATTGGGAGACAGAAAGAAAAGAGAGGCAAGGATGAAACAAAAGGTAGACACAAACAACACCAGAAAAACGAGCGAAACAGCAGCAGACAGAAGGGAATAATAAGAAAAAGAAAACGAGAAAGATACAAGGAAAAAAAACGAAAAACGAGACGACGTTAATGAGGTGTGGTTTTAATTCGGCACAGTGATAGCCGAGTCCCAGGCCGCTCCACCTTATATCACCTTGTCTCCTACCTCTGTAGTTGCTTGTGATGTTGTAGTGTTGTTATGAGTTCAAGGTTCCTAATGTTGGAGGTGGTGGTGAGGGTGGTGGTGATGGTGGTGGTGGTGGAATGGTGATATAGGCTACCTTTGATAAAAAAAAATGAAATTGCATGGGCGATGATGATGATGATGATGATGATGATGATGATAATGAATGATGATAGTAGTGGCTGTAGTAATGATGATGATGATAATGATGAATGTTGATGAGAGTGGTGGCTCTAGTAATGATGATGATGATGAATGATGATGATCACAATGATGATGAATGATGATGAATGATGATGATGACAATGATGATGATGAATGATGACGATGACAATGATGACGATGATGATGATGATGATGATGATGATGGTAGTGATGGTTGTCGTCGCAATGATGGTGATGGCACCGTACAAATTACTTTTCACGATAAGCTCAAAACGACAACAATCGCGTGTAATACCTCCATTACTTACTTAAAATAACTCCTCCGTCCCCTTGACTCCTTCGTTGTCATCCGCACGCCCACTTGAAGTCACACCCCCCTTGATTCCAGTATTAAAATTCTTGTTCTTCTCTTCACACATGCAAACACACACACACACACACACACACACACACACACACACACACACACACACACACACACACACACACACACAAAAACGGACACCCAAGGGCAACACACTCAAAGAGCAAAGAGTCAGTCACTATCTGGGAAACAGCAGCTCATAGCCGGCAAGTGTCCCCAGATGAGGTTGCCATTATTTGTTCAACTGATTTAAATAAAGACTAAAACACACAGCCACGACCCTTCCTGCCTTTCTACCGACACAGTTTCATCTGCATTACTGTCTACCTCAGTATTTTCTAGAGACGCTGAGGATTAGTTAGTAAAAAATATATGCATGATATTTATTAATGGTATCTGCGTATATATTTCACGGCTTCTCGCCACTCCCGCTCACTCACAGTTCATTTATCAAGTGTCTTAATAAACCTTAGTTACCTACAAGCTTCAAATTACACCTCCACCATTAACTGCTATATACAATACCAGGAGAAGTGAGAGAATATCTGTACATTTGGGAGCATCATAAAATCTGACCATTTCCCCTACGCGCATCCAGATATCACGCATCTCCTCCCATCCCCCAAACCAGCCCATCCCCACCTCCCTCATCCCCCCCCTGCCCCTCCTCCTCATCGCTTCACTCCCCCCCCCTCCCACCTCCATCTACTACCACTCAGCAACCCCTCTTATGAACCTGGTGACCTAAAAGTTTGGTGTGTTTAAATTCAGGAAAGTTTCTAATGATTAAACAGCCAAGTAAAGAACATTGTGATGTGGCTGAATGTGTTGTTGTGTGTTAAGAGTCAGGCAAGTTTGCGTTTCTATATTTTCAGTGCTTTCCCTTTCACTGCCCACCTTTCTCTCCCTCTTCTCATCGCATCCCCCCTCCTCCCTTCCACCTCCCCCACCTCCCTTCACCCTCCACGTCTCGTCCCTCTCTTAACTTTAGCCGACGAAAGATGTGTGTGTGTGTGTGTGTGTGTGTGTGTGTGTGTGTGTGTGTGTGTGTGTGTGTGTGTGTCACACACACAACTGTAAAAATTAAACCCCTTCAGTAAAAGACCTCCCTTCCCTCTCCAACTAAATCATCCGCAGGTAAAACGAACACACACACACACACACACACACACACACACACACACACACACACACACACACACACTTCTAAGTCATTTACAGGCTGCACATCGCCAAGTCTATCTTTCTCAGTATAATCCTGCCAAATATTTCCCTCTTGCTGCTTCAGACAATTATATTCGTCTTTCGCGAGACAAATCATAATGAAGTAATTAGAGGCAAACTTCACTATGCCCTTCAGTTTGGTCTCATTTATATTCCGTTGGCAAGTTTTTTATTTGTTTTTAATATAAATAATAATGGTAAAATAATAATAATAATAATAATAATAATAATAATGATAATAATAATAATTATAATAATAGTAATAATAACAATAATAACAATAAAGTAATAATCATTTTTTTCATTCATTCATTGCCAGACGCCATGTATCCCAAACAGGGTGGCCAAGGGCTTAGAGTTAATTGTTTTACAGGGAGGGGCACTAATCCTCCACCAACCCCACTTGACACGTAGGGAGAACGTTATGCCAACAGCATCTGGTGTTCCCAGGCGGTCACCCATCCAAGTACTAACCAGACCCAACGTTGCTTAACTTCGCTGATCGGGTAATAAACATCAACATCATCATCATCATCATCGCCCAAGAGCCCGTCAGGGAAGTGGCAGAAGGTGGCTCTCCAATGAGAGCATAAGGGGGACAACGACGACTGGCAGAGGAGGCAGCAAAGGCAGGGAAGGGCCATGAGAAGGAGGGCAGGCAAGCACAACGATGGTCGTGGAGGGCAGGGCGAGATCTGCAGAGGTAGACAGAGGCGCGGCGCCGAGTGGAAGGCGCCGAGGAAGAACTGCAGGTGGAAAACGCCCCGCCACTGCCCTCAACCCCCTTGCCCTGGGTGGAAAAGGGAGGTAACGACACGCCCAAGCCCCGTAGCAGATGGAGACCAAGGAGGGAGGCCCGGACACGGTCGTAGGGAGGGTAGGCCCTGGTCCAGGTGGGCGGAGGGAGGAAAACTGCTCTCTCGACCTCCGGGTGGGCAGGTCCTAGGCCGACGTCCTCCTGGTGGATGGAACAGGCCAATTCTCCTCGGTGATGCTAAGGGGGGCTGGTCCCGCCGGGAACAGCGGTGGAGGTGTTGCCTCGGCGAGAGGTGGGCTACGAGTCTGTCTTTCTTTCCATCTTTCTTTCCTCGTCCTTCTGCCTAAGGGAGACTTTATATTCCCTCTTCTGTCTTTCTTTCCTTCATTCTTTCCTCTTCCTTCTGCGTGTGGGTGACTCCACATTGAGTGACAAGCCTAATGGTTTCCTGTACACCAGGAAACCATTTACTACGCTGGATGGTGACCATATAACCATATTTTAGCACCTGGTGGTTTAGTGGGTAATTACAGCGGTCCAATCGGACTGAGCCGGTGAAGGTTTATATCCAAGGGATGGCTGGGGTTTATTGCTCGTGTAATGCCACGCAGGGATGAGTGAGGCTGGTCACTCATCTTAAATGTCAGGACCAACTTGCCTAGCCCCGGGCTCCTACGCTCCTCATGGGGCAACGTAGGATTGGATAATGGATGGATGGATGGATGATAATATTAATAGGAACCTTACTAGCCAATTCGATGTATTTTTAAATTTTACACTCACTATTTTTTTTTTTCCAGAATAACAGTCAAAAGCACACACAAAAAAGCCTTTCTATGATATTGGTCTCATTAAGAATTTTCCCTTACTCATAAACCATTTTTTATTTTCGAGTGAAGCCCCGTAATTATAAGGCTAAAGGAAAAAAAAAAAAAAGGGCTTCAAGTAACCCTTTTCTAGGCTACTTGTTTATCTGGGAATATTCTCTCTGCTGATACATTACGATTTTATTTTTCAGTCAAGAGACAGACAAGCTATCAAAGGGCTACCATTATTATTATCATTATTATTATTATTATTATTATTATTATTATTATGATAATTACAATTTTAAAAATGATGATGATAATAATAATAATAACAATAATAATAACAATAATAATAATAATAATAATAATAATAATAATAATAATAATAATAATTGTTATTATTATTATTAATTATTATTATTATTATTATTATTATTATTAATATTATTATCATTATTATTATTATTTGTTATTATTATTATTATTTTTACTGTGTCCGAATCTACGTACAGACTCCATAGCTTGTTGCCTAAGGCCCACATTCTCCAGCGTTAAGGAATGTCCCTAACACCTTTCCCTACGCGATATATTTTGCTTATTACACCTTACTCTCCTGTTCTGTGTTACATAAATCCTTCCAATATAACCATACTCTGCATAAATAACAGACAAAAGGATATTAACCAGCCATATCCAAAAACAAATCGCTAAAGAAGAAGTGTTAGGGAATACAAGCTCGAGCGCCGGTGCTGACGTGTTTAGAAAAGATTTATCACATTCGAAGACGGTGTTATGTAGAGATCAGTGAGAGAGAGAAGGATGGCGTGATGGGTATCGGTTATGGTAGTGGTGGTGGAGATATGGTGGAGGTATGGTGGAGGTATGGTAGTGGTGGTGGAGAAATGGTGGAGGTATGGTAGTGGTCGTGGAGAAATGGTGGAGGTATGGTTGTGGTGGTGGAGATATGGTGGTGTGGTGGTGGTGGTGGAGAAATGGTGGAGGTATGGTACTGGTGAGAGAAATGTCGGATGTACCCTATGGTACTGGAGATGGAGAATTGTTGGAGGTATGGTGGTGGTGGTGATGGAGAAATGGTGGTGGTATGGTAGTGGTAGAGAAATGGTGGTGGTATGGTAGTGGTGGAGAAATGGTGGAGGTATGGTAGTGGTGGGAGGGTTAGGGTATCGGTTATGGTACTGGTGATGAAGAAATGGTAGAGGTATGGTACTGGTGGAAGGGTGGGGGTACTGGTTATGGTATAGGGGATGGAGAAATGGTGGTGAAAGATTGCTACTGGTGGAGGGATGGGGAGGTACTGGTAATAGTATTGGTGACGGGATTAGGTTTCTACAGGAAGAACTAAACAAAGGTAGATTTGGGGCCCCTTTCCTTGATCATCCTACAGAAAACAGTTATAACCTGCTGTAATTTTTGTACCATAACTTAAGATTTATTGATGAAGTTAGAACAGGACAGAGGAAGATTCTCTAGCCTCCTTGTCCCTCCTGCATATCAAAACCTGACTTACGACAGGAAATTAATCGTAAGTGTGTTTGTGTATCTCTATCCAGGTGAGCATCAGACGACTTGGCTCACCTGAGAGGAAGCACAGACGTCAAAGGGTCAGCAGTGGTAATATGCTTCTAAGTTACAATTAGTGATGTGTCGTGAAGGACGGCATGAGTGTCGGTAGGGCAAATTTATAAAACACTACTAGTATATCGTAGCGGTACACTAGGGCAATGTCGAATCAATATCCACTAACTAATGTATATTACAAAATAGTACTCATGGTTTAGGTGGGGGCGCTCATCGTCCACTCACTCGATGTACGGCAACCTCAGAGTAACTCTGCACTAACAAACGAAATGATTTCTTGTTGGGTGGTAACCATATAGCCAAATGACGCCTGGTGGTCGACGGGTTTAAGATGCCCCAGCCACATAATGCACAGTCACTTTTACATCTCAGGGATGGGAGTTTGGGGGGTATTGCTCAGATGTTACTCAGGGGCTAGTGAGGCTGGTTATCCTTGCCTACATGCCGGGAGTGAATAGCATCTCTCACTCTCTCTCTCTCTTTCCGTATAATATAAAATATAGGGCTGCTCAAGGTGGGACAAAAGAGGACTGGAAAATAACTGGATGAACAGAATAACGTCATGATATATTTTTTTAGTTTATTATCAGTAGGTAAAATACAAAGGAGTGACAAAACTTACTACTGAACTAGGAATTAAGGATCATGTCTTAGGTGGCATAAGAAACTCTGTCTTGCGTCTTTCACAGCGATTTACTGTACTGCGTCTTCTTTTATAAATTACTTATACCACTTCTACTGGCAAAGTTATTTGACTACGTATGGTAAACGAGGGTGAAAAGGTGTAATAAGCAAACAAATTCTTGTTAGTAAAGGCGGAAAGAATAACAAGAAAGAACGCTAAGGGAAAGGAGAGAAAAGCGGGAAAATAGGTAAATAATAGGAGAGAATGAAAAAAAGAAAGGAAAAAAACGAAAAAGAAAAAGGAAAACGGGACAAAAGCGGGAAAGAGAAAAAAAGTAAGAAAGAAAATGAGACAGAATGGAAAAGGAAAAAACAAAGGAGACAAACTAAAAGGCACAATGAAGGAAACATAATGACGAGAGAAATATATGAAAAGAACCTGGGCGATGAAGGTCTGAACTTGGTACACCTGTAGCAGAGCCCAAGACCGCACCACCTTACTTCATCTTGTCTCCTACCTCTGTTGTAGTTTGTGATGCTATAATGTAGTTGTGGCTTTGACAAACAGTGTAATACAGCTAATAATGATGACTGCGGTTATCATGACAGTGTTGAGCTTTGAGAAAAATAACTATACGGATAATGATGATGGTGAAGAAAGTGATGATGGTAGTGGTGCTGGTGATGTAGTCACACGATGATGAGAATAATAACTATATAGTGTTAGTTAATGATGATGATGATGATGACGATAGATTTGGTGACGTAATTTACTACTGATAACTGAACCCTAATTTAATATTGTCTCTTATTTGTTTTGAAGATTTTATTGCCGTAATGAAATATACAGTAGTATGATGCGAGGAAGAATTGGAACTCAAGAAATGGAAAAGAAAGAAAATGAGGGAGGAAAAACATATGGCAAGGAAACAATATTAGGAATTAGAAATGAGAATAAACATAGAATTACAAAATGGGACAAAATAAAGCAAAAATAAACGGTAAAAGTGATAAATGGTAGAACGGAAAAAGAAATAAAACCATGAATGTGATTTTCAGAAAAAGGGAGAGAAACAAGAAGCAGAAGAAGTTAAAAAGAGAAGAAAAAAAAGATGCATGAAAAAAAAGGAGTCGATGACAGGATGGAACACGAGACACCTTTGTTAGAATCTCAGGCCACTCCACCTTACTTCACCTTGGCTCCTATTTATCTTATATTCTTCTTGCAGTAATATAGTGAAAAAACAAAGCAAAGAAAATAAAGCAAAAACAAAAAATTGAAAGGAAAAACAAAACTAACAGAAAAATTAAAATCTGAAGGGAAAAAAAGTTGAGAGGAAACGGGAGAAAAGTAAAAGGAGAAAGATTAAATAAAAAGAGACCAGAAATCAAAGCAAAAAAAAAAAAAAGAAAAGAAGAGAAAGAGGACAATGCAAATGGAAGGATGGAGAATGAGAAAAGAAAACTGAGGAAAAGGATAATAATAAAACAAAACATGCAATTAAGGAGAAGAAAGGAAATAAAGTAAAGGAAGAAAGAAGAAAAAAGGATGCATAAATGGAAAGGTGTTACTTCTGTACACCTGTAGTAGAGTCCAAGGCCGTTCCACCTTACTTCATCTCGACTCCTACCTGGCTTATATCTTGTGATGCCGTGAGTTGATGGAGAAGTAAGTAGAATAGAAGTGGAGTGAGAAGGAAAAGGAGAGGGTAAGGGATAAGAGAGGAGAAAGGAACGTTAAGGAAAATATATGATGGGAAACGAAATAAAAGGTAAAATAAACATGAAATGGAGAGAAAGGAGAGTAAATAGTGTAGAATGAATAACAAATGAAACAGACAAAAAAACAAAAGGGGAAACAAAGAAAAGGTGAAAGAGGATCAACAAAACCAGAGAGAAATAATGAAAAGGAGACGGACCCACATATCAGAGAGAAGGATTGATCTCTACACGTGTAGTAAGAGTCCCAGACCGCTCCACCCTACTTCATCTTGTCTCCTACCTTTCTTGTAATTTGTGATGCTGTATGTAGTTGTGGCTTTGACCTACGGTATGATATAGCTAACAGTGATGATGATGATGATGATGATGATGATGATGACGACTACTGTTATGATGATAGTGTAAGGAAAAATAACCCTATGGAAAATGATGATGGTGAGGAGAGTGATGATATTGATGAATGTGACGTAGCTGAACGCTGATGAGAGTAATGAACCCTTTTAAGTCAATGGTAATGATTATGATGATGATGATGATGATGATGATGATGGGTTTGGCGATGTAATTTACGACAGATAATAAAACCCCAATTTAATTTGGCCTGCTATTTGTTTTGTACCTTGTACTGCTGTAATATAATACAAGAAGAAGAGATGAATTAGCACTCATGAAATGGAGAAGAAAGAAAATGGAGAAAATACAGATGAGAAAGAAACAATATTAGGAATTAGAAATGAGAAGGAAAATAGAATTATAAAATGAGATAAGGAAAGAAGGATATAAATGAGAAAAGGTGATGAACGATAGAAGGGAGAAAGAAATAAAAAATATGAACGTGAATGTAAGAAAAAGGGAGAGAAACAAGAAACAAAGGATGCTAAACAGAAAAGAAAAAAAGAAAGAAAAATATATATAGAAGAGAAAAATAAAAAAAGGAGTCAGACTGGAGACGGGGTGGAACTGGAGACACCTTTGTTAGAATCTCAGGCCGCTCCACCTTACTTCACCTTGGCTCCTACTTCTCTTATACTTTTCTTGCAACAATATAGTGAAGAAAGAAGACAAAAAAATAAAGCAAAAACAAAAACTGAAAGGAAAAACAAAACTAAAAGGAAAAGGAAATTTGGGGGGAAAATTGGAAAGGAAACGGAAACTATAAAGAGCAGAGAAGAATGAAAAGAAACGAAAGGAATCAGTACAAAAATGGAGAGAAATAGGACAACGCCAAAGGAAGGAAGGAGAATGAAAGAAGAAAACTTAGGAAATGGATTATAATGAAACATGACAAGGAATTAAGGAGATGGAAGGAAAGAAAGTAAAGGAAGAGAAGAAAAATGACGCATAAAAGGAAGGTGTTAATTTTGTACACCTGTAGTAGAGTCCCAGGCCGGTCCACCTTACTTCATCTCGCCTCCTACCCGTCTTGTAGCTTATGGTAACGATATGATGAGGAAAAAGAAAGAAAGGAATGGAGCAGGAAAGAAAACGAGAGTAAGGGACTAAAGAGAAACGAAAGAGTCCAAGAGGAAAATTCAGGGAATAAAAAAAACACAAAGAAAAAAGAAAGGTAGAAAGGAATGGAGCAGGAAAGAAAACGAGAGTAAGGGACTAAAGAGAAACGAAAGAGTCCAAGAGGAAAATACAGGGAATAAAAAAAACACAAAGAAAATAAACTTAAACAAAAAATAAAGAAATTAGAAAAACACAAGGACAAATATATTAAAAAAGGAAGAAATTATAGGAAATGAGAAGAACCACAAAGAAAACTATTCATATAAAGAAAAGGAGAGCGAAAGGACAACCGTAATTATAGTACCAAGAAAAAAAAAGAGGAGAAAAAAAAAGAAACAAAGAGAAGGAGAAAGAGGATCAACAAAATGAGAGAGAAATGAAGAAAAGGAGATGACCAGAAAAATCAGTGAAGGGCTGAATTCTATACACGTGTGCTGTAGTCGAGTCCCAGGCCGCTCCACCTTATTTCATCTTGTCTCCTACCTGTCTTCCAGCTTGTGATGCTGTAATCAGTGAAGGAAAAGCAAGGATAAAGCACGAGAGTAAAGACAGAGAAAACAATTGAGCAAGGGGAAATAGGAGGAAGATACAAATGGATGAACAGATGATAAGATTATTAAAAAAAAGTCTGGAATTAGAATGGGAGGAAGAAATATGGAACAGCAGAAACAAGAAACATAATTAAAGAAACAAGAAAGAAGGAAAGGATGAAAAGAAGAACAGAAAACAAGAAAGAACGCAAAGACGGCAGAAGGAATAGAAAGAATAACAGAATCCAGAAAGAAAGAAATGAAGAAACTGAAGAGAACAAGAAAAAAAACACACAAAAAAGGACGAAAAGATAAAAGAAAAGGTGGGAGAACAAATATGGTTCAAACTCAAGACACAAAGGCCTCAGCAGACAGAAAAGACAAGCAGAAAAAAAAAGAAAAAAGGAAAGAAGAAGAAACAAAATAAGAATCAATGGAAGAAGTAACAAAAAACGAAAAAAGAAACAAGAAAGAATGTTTGGCGCAACAAAGGATTTGAGGGTCCTACTCAGGACTCCTGCGGTAGGATCTCAGGCCGCTCCACCTTACTTCACCTTGGCTCCTAGTTCTATTACAGCTTTATTGCTATAATATGGTCAAGAAAGAGGGGAGACTTAGGAAAAAATGGAGAAAGAGAGAAAGGAAAAGGAGAAAAAAAGACAGTAAAAATGAAATTGACCGAGAGAAAGGAGAAAGAAGAAACTGCCAAAAAAGGAAAAGGGAAAGAAAAGAGAAAAAAAAGACCAAAAGAATGAAATAAAGGAGAACGAAAAAAACTAAAAGTTCGAAGGAATGAAATGATTTAAAAAAGAAAAGAGGGAGCAGAAACGACAAAGAAAGAACAAGCGGAAAAAAAGGAAAGAAAGGAAGGATTAAACGAATGAAAGTAGAGCATAGAGAAAGAAGTAAATATATGCCAGAAAACATGGAATGAAAGGAATAATACGAAAGAAAAGGAGGAACAGGAAATAAAAAAAAAAAGCTGTAATATAAGGTAGAAGGAATAAAGGAATACAAAATGGGGTTAAACAAAGAAAATGAGATAGAAATATTAAGAGGATAAAACCAAGGATAAATAAACTAGAAACAAAAAAGCAAGAGAGACTCGGAGACAGGAGGGGAAATGGAGAAGAAGAAAGGTGATATTATTATACAAAGGAGAAAGGACTAAAATAAGAAAGATGTGAGGATGAAGGAAGGAAGAAATAGTCAAAGAGACGAAAGTAGTAAAAGAAAACTACAGGAGAATAAGCGAGAAGAGGAAAGAGAAAAAAGGAAATCAAAATGAGAAAAAACTAACTAAAAAGGAGCCGTGAAGTAGCCTACTAGGTTTGTGCGTCAGACACCTATGTTATAATATCAGGCCGCTCCACCTTGCTCTACCTTGGCTCCTTCTTCTCTTGTTGCTTTATTACTGTAATATTGTGATGAAGGAATGGAGACAGAAAGGAAAGGGAAAAAGAATATATGAAAAACAGAAAGAAGAAAAGTAAATGAAAGAAATATAATTGCCAATTGTAGAGAAATAAAAGGAAGAAGGAAAAGAAAGGTCAAAGAAGAAAGGAAGAGAGGAGGGGAGAAAGAAGGAAATTGTGAAGCAAGGATGATAAGGTGAAAGAGAATGAAAGAAAACAAGGAATAGAAGGGAAGGAAGAAAAGGGAGATGAAAATGAATCAAAAAATGGGATAAAGGAGAAGGAAGGAAAGGGAAGAAGAGGAAAGCTGAAGTATAAATGGAAGGGGTATTTCTGTAGACTTACAGTAGAGTCTCAGGCCTATCTCGCTAATTTCATCTACCCTTCTACCTCTCTTGCAGGCTGCGATGTTGTATTATAGTACCTAAGTCTGTGTGGCTGATTATGGTGCTGGCGGTGATGATGATGATGATGATGATGATGGTTATACAAGTTACTGTTGTTTACAATGACGTTACTTAGCTTGACTCCTATCTCTTTTCTAGGATGTTACTTTGTATGTAGTAACTTTAATGTAGCTACTGGTGATGACGATGATGATGATGATGATGGTGATAATAGTTAAGGAGATGGCATGAACAAATTCAGCGAACCAACAAACAAATCTTTTAGCTCATTTGCGCCCAGTGTCCTCGACATAGGACGGAACTGGGCATTTTCAAACTTAATGATGAAGGGAACCCCGCGGTAGGGACCTATGAGCTTAGCGACAATGAACCGGTAGGCGGAGGGAGGTACGCTTAGGCTCTTCCAGCACAATCCCTCACGCAGGAACCCTGGGAGCTAATGGGTTAATGAGACAATAAACAAAGACTGGATAAAGTTGGTACTCACACAGGTAGACCAGACAGGTACTGCACAACTCCTTACCTGAAACAATAGACCATACTATACAGACTGCATTATTGGATTACACAAGAATATATGACAAGGTAATAAATGAAAAGGGGAAGGGAAGAAAGAAAATGAGTTGCAAATGGTAATGGTGATAACTGTGTACACCTGTAGTAGTCTCAGACCGCTCCACCTTACTCCATCTTTTTGTCGACCTCTCCTGTAGCTTGTGACCATGTAATATTGTGGAGAAAGGAAGATGGAAAAGAAAATGAGAATGAAATAAAAGGAAACAGATTGAAGGAAGGAAAATGATGGAAAAAGGGTGAAAAAATAAGCAGTGAGAGACGGAATGAATTAAAATGAGTAATTCAAAATACAAAAAAGAAAGAAAGAAAGAAAGAAAGAAAGGCAGAGTAGAAAGAGAGAGAGACGCAAGGCAAGAAAAGGAGACAAGCAAAGGCAATGAACAGAACTCAGTACACCCGTAGTAGAGTCTCAGGCCGCTCCACCTTACTTCATCTCGTCTCCTACCTGTCTTGTAGCTTGTGATGCTGTAATACAGATGTGGCTTTGATCTGACGTAACTAAAGGTGGTTATGGTGGTGATAGTGATGATGGTGATGGTGATTTACATTACCACTGAGGATGATACTAAGAACTTTCTGTTTGATGATGATGATGATGATGATGATCATAGGGGTGGTGGTAGTGGTAGTGGTCGTGATGATGATAATGATCATGATGATAGGAGTGGTGGTAGTGGAAGTGATATTGATGATGATGATGATGATGATGATGATGATGATAAGGGCGCTGGTTGTGGTGGTGATAATGATGATGATGATAGGGGTGGTTATAGTTGTAGTGATAATGATGATGATGATGATCAGGGTAGTTGTAGTGGTAGTGATGATGATGATGATGATGATGATAGGGGGGGTGGTAGTGGTATTGATAATGATGGAGACGATGATGATGATGATGATAGGGATGTGGTAGTGGTAGTGATAATGATGATGATGATGATGATGATGATAGGGGCGGTGGTAGTGGTATTGATAATGATGGAGACGATGATGATGATGATGATAGGGGTGTGGTAGTGGTAGTGATAATGATGATGGTGATGATGATGATGATGATGATGATGATAAGGATGGTTGTAGTAGTAGTGATAATGATGATGATGCAGATGATGATGACGATAGGGGTGGTGGTAATGGTAGAGATAATGATGATGATGATGATAGGGGTGCTGGTAGTTGTAGTGATAATGATGATGATAGGGGTAGTGGTAGTGGTAATGATAATGATGATGATGATGATGATGATGATAGAGATGGTGGTAGTGGTGCTGATAATGATGGAGACGATGATGATGATGATGATAGGGGTGGTGGTAGTGGTAATGATGATGATGATGATAATGATGATGATAAAGGTGGTGGTTGTGGTAATGATGATGATGATGATGATAGTGAAGATGATAACGATGATAACGGTGCTGGCAGTGGTGGTGATAATCATGATGATGATGGTACGGGTGGATGACGATGATGATGATAATGAAGAAGATGATGATTGTAGGGGGATGGTTGTGGTAGTGATAATGATGATGATGATGACAGAGGTGGTGGTAGTGGTAGTGATAATGATGACAGAGGTGGTGGTAGTGGTAGTGATAATGATGATGATGATGGTAGGGGTAGTGGTAGTGGTAGTGATGATGATGGTGATGTACTTTATTACTGACGATGATGACTTTACTTCAGCTCGCACCCTACCTCCTTGTTGCTCGTCATGCTGTACTAAAGAGAGAGAGAGAGAGAGAGAGAGAGAGAGAGAGAGAGAGAGAGAGAGAGAGAGAGAGAGAGCAAAAAAGAAAGTAATAACGGGAAAGAAATAATATGTAAAGAAAAGAAATAACGAGAAATGCAAGAATATACGTAGGTACGACTAAGAATAGAAAGAGAAGGGGGATTGAGTTATCCCCGTGCCCTGAAGACTGGGTCTACTGTATGAATGTGCGTGGACGTAGTGCGATTGAGGCTAAAAGCGAGGAGACTGGGAGAAAGTTTGTGAGAAGAAAGTTGGATGTGTTAGCTTTGAGTGAAACAAAGATGAAAGGGAAAGTGAGTCTATGTTTGGAGGTGTGAATGGAAGGATGTCAGGTGTTGATAGATTAAGGGAGAAGGAAGGTGTGGCCTTGTTAGTGAGCCTGGAAGTGCAGCAGTGTGTGATTGAATGGAAGGAGGTGTCATCGAGACTGATGTTGGTGAAAGCGAAATTAAAACTTGAGTTGTGGATATTTGTGAGTGCATATGGGCCAGGTAGTGAAAGGGATGCTGAAGAGAGGGGGTCTGTCTGGAGTAATGTTGATGAGTGTCTGCAGAGTTTTGGAGAGAATGTGAATTTGGTAATGATGGGAGATTTGAATGCTAAAGTGGAAAGTGTAGAAGTTGAAGGTGTAGTTGGTATGCATGGTGTGCCTGGAAGAAATGACAATGGGGAACGAATGATGAGAATGTGTGCTGAGCAAGTGATTGGAAGTACCTTTTTTGAAATTTATAGGTGTACATGGGTGGGACAGGAGGGTGGAAGGTTGTTGATAGAGCATTGATGGACTATGTGGTTGTGTCCAGGAATGTAATAGGAAGACTGATGGTGACTGGAAATACCTTGTTTGAGAAGAAAGATATTTATAAGCATACATGGGTGAGACAGGAGGGTAGAAGGGTTGTTGATAGAGCATTGATGGACTATGTGGTTGTGTCCAGGAATGTAAGGGGAAGACTGTTGGATGTGAGCGTTTTGAGAGGGGAGGGTGGAGGTATGTCTGACCACTACCTTGTGGATGGAAAGGTGACAGTAGGTAAGAGATGGGTGAGAGCTAGGAGAGCTAGGTGTGGCAGGGACGTTTTGAAAGTGAATGAATTGGATAAGAGAAAATGATTGTGTCAGGACAAATTGAAAGATGAGTGGAACGCAGTGAAAGATCAGGGAAATGGTAGTGTGGAGGAGGAATGGCAGTTGTTTAAGAGTGCTGTGGTGGGGGATGCGGAAGAGGTGTGTGGTGTGAGACGAGTGGGTGGTGGTGTAAGAAAGGGAAATAAATGGTGGTGCGAGGAAGTATGGCTGTGGCTGAGAAGAGACGTGCAAATGAAGTGTGGCTGCTGAGGAAGAATGAGGTGTCAAATGAGAGATATAAGGAAAACAGGAATAGGGCGAGAAGGGCTGTGTGTGATGCTAAAGTGGCAGCAGATGAAAGGTGGGGTAGGCGGTTGACTGAGAAATTTCAACAGAATAAGAAAATGTTTTGGAAGGAGGTGAAAAGAGTGCGAAAGGGAGAGTCTGGGAAGGAAGAACGAGTAAAAGCAGAGGATGGAAGGATGTTAACTGAGACGGATGCAGTAAGGAAGAGATGGGCGGAGTATTTTGAAAGATTGTTAAATGTACAGAGGAAAGGAAGGCTGAGATTGTGGCAGATGGAAGGGTGCAAGGAATAAAATGTGCTGGGAGAGTTGAATGATTCTTTGATCACGATGGAGGAAATGCAGGAAGCAGTAAAGGAAATGCAAGCAGGGATATCTGCAGGTATGGACGGGTGTGCTGTGGAATGCCTAAAAGGTGGTGGAACAATCATTGTTGAGAAATTAGTAAGATTGTTGAATGTGTGATTTGTGAGAAATATGGTGCCAACTGACTGGGCACGTGCTTGTTAGGTTCCACTGTATAAAGGTAAGGGTGATAATTATGAATGTACTAGCTTTAGGGGTATAAGTCTGTTGAGTGTTGTAGGTAAGGTGCTAAGAGAGTTAGAGAGGGTACAGAGGGAGTGATTGGTGATGAGCAGTGTGGCTTTAAGACAGGGAGGGGATGCGTGGATTAGGTGTTTGCTGTGAGACAGGTGTGTGAAAAGTATTTGGCGAAAGGAAAGGTGTTTTGGGCGTTCATGAATTTAGAGAATGCATATGAGAGAGTTGATAGGGAGGCTTGGTGGACTGTTTTAAGATTGTATGGACATGATTGCTAAAAGGAGTGAAAAGTTTTTATGTAAATGGTAGAGTGTGTCTAAGAGTGGGGAATACTTTGAGTGGTTGGTTTCCCGTGAGAGTGGGGCTGCGGCATTGATGTGTGATGTCGCCTCGGTTGTTTAATGTTTATATGGATGGTGTTGTAAGGGAGGTGAGTGCAAGTGTGTTAGGTGGAGGTTTGAGTCTGGTGTATGCTGATGGTAGAGAGTAGAGTCTGAATCAGCTGCTGTTTGAGGATGATACTGCACTGGTGGCTGATTCAGAGGAGAGATTGAGACAGTTGGTAGAGGAGTTTGGAAGGGTGTGTGAAAGGAGAATAAATGAGAATAGGAGTAAAGTGATGAAGTGTACAAGGTGGGTAGATTGTAGGAGGATGAATATAGTTTTGAAGCATATGGCAGTGTGGATATTCAAGGATTGTGGAAAGTATTAAGAATATATGGACTAGATGGGACGTTGTTCAATGCTGTGAAGAGCATGTATGAGGATGCTAAGGCTGCAGTGCGTGTAGAGAGTGAACTGAGTGAATTTCTATTTGAAGGTTGGATTGAAACAGGAATGTGTCATGTCTCCATGGCTGTTCAATCTGTACATGGATGTGGTTATAAAAAAGATACAAGGTAGGGCAGTAGATGTTGGAATGGACCTAATGAGAGAGGGCAGTGTTTGGAAACTCCCTGTACTGTTGTTTGCAGATGATACTGTGTTGTTAAGTGAAGACGAAGGAGAGCTGCAAAGCTTGGTGAATGAGTCTGGGAGAGTGTGTAAGAAATGGAATCTAAAGGTGAACCTAGGGAAGAGTAAAGTTATGGTCTTCGAGAGAAGTGAAGTCAGTGAATGTATAGTTAGGTTGGATGAGCAGGAAATGGAAAATGTGAGTACGTTTAAGTACTTGGGTCGTGTGATGAGTAAGGATGAAAGTTTGGAGGATGAAGTGCTTGAAAGGGTACGACAAGGAAGAAAGGTTGCTGGTTCCTTGAAAGAAGTGATAAGAAACATGGAAGTGAGCATGGGAGTGAAAAAGTTATTGCATGACAGTATTGTGATACCAACTCTAACGTATGGAAGTGAAGCTTGGACCTTGTTGGAGGGGTCAAGAATGAGAGCAGTGGAAATGAGTTATTTGAGAGGAGCATGTGGAGTCACATGGAGAGACAGACTGACAAATGAGGTTGTGAAAGAGCATTGTGGTGAGGATGTGGATGTGACTGGAAGCGTTTGGAGAAACACACTGAGGTGGTTTGACCATGGGGAGAGGATGGAGAGTGAGAGACTGACAAGGAGAGTGTATGTGAGTGAAGTGGAGGGGGAGAGAGGGAGGGGGAGGCCAAGGATGAGATGGAGGAATGAAGTGGAGAGGTATGTGATAGAGGGGGGTGCGAGCTGGGAGCAGAGCAGTGAAATGGAGGGGGAATGGGCGACATGAAGGCGATTTGTTTGTGGCCATCCCGTATGGGATTAAGGCGCCTGGCAATATATATATATATATATATATATATATATATTCTTCTATATATTTAAATATAGATATATATATATATATTTATAAATAGAGAGAGAGAGAGAGAGAGAGAGAGAGAAATATTACAAATCATGAAAGACTGACACGATGAGATGAAACAGGAAAAAAGGAAAAAAAATAGTATAAGTAAAACAGAGGCAAAAGGAATAAAAAAAGAACAAAAAGAGAGAAGAGAGAAGGAAAGACAAGGGGCAGGAACGAAAGAGGGAACATAGAAACACAAGTAGCATAGAAAAAGACAAGTGCTCGTGTGCCCTTCGGGCCCGAGTAGACTCGATTTCTAAAAGTCCCGGTACCGAATGAACTGTTTTCCGAACCAAACTTTGATTGCTCTGAACTCATAAAAAAAAAAAAAAAAATCATCACCTGAGATGGGACCAAGATTTTCGACATCAGGGAATTTCTGCGATTTTCATGCCAATTTTGGTGCACCAGGAAGCTTCTGTACCGAAGAAAGGCGCCCTCACCTCGCTTCGGGAATGGAACCCAAGTTGTCCGAACGCAAGTCCGAGATATTAACCACTCGGCCACGGCAACCGACCGGGCGTCGGAAGCGGCGTTTTTTAGTCAAAATTTGATCGCTCATTAAATATAGTAAAGGTTTTTCAATCGTGACGGGACCAAGTTTTTTCACATCAGCTAATTTTTTGCGATTTTTGTGCCAATTTTGGTGCGATTTGAATGTGTAGTTTCGGCTGCCCAAAATACACACACACACACACACACACGGCTACTGCTATGGTGTATTAGAAACTAAAGAGAAGCAGGAAGACGAGGAAGATGAAGAAGAAGAAGAAGAAGAAAATGAAAAGAAGCGAGTTCCGGGATAGGGTGGAACTCGACACCTTCATTAAAATCTAAGGCCGCTTCAGCCATAGATATATATACATGGATGCCGCACGAAGAGGCAAAACATGCGTCAGCTTGGTCGCCATGTTAGAAAGGTCAAGAGCACGTCGTCTGCTATGGTCTGCTCTACAACTGTACAGCCTTTAACTTCTCTGTAATGCCACAGTGTTACACTAACGAGCGAATATTGGCACCAGACATCAGGGAATAAGTTTTCATGGGTAAGTATATACAATTTGTACTACAAAATAAATACAAACGTCATACTGAGTGCACTGCTGGGACTGATGCATGCTGACGTGAAGTACTTCCACACTTGAGAGAGAGAGAAAGAGAGAGAGAGAGAGAGAGAGAGAGAGAGAGAGAGAGAGCATAAAAGAAAGTAATAACAGGAAAGAAATAATACGTAAAGAAACGAAATAACTGAACGAGAAATACAAGAACAAAAATAGGTAAAACTGAGAAAAAAATGATATGTCGAGAGGAGGAAGAAGAAAAAGAAAAAAATAATAAGAAATAAATTAGAACAATAAACGAAAGGATAAAAGATGGAAAAAAGCAAAGAGAAAGAAGAGAAAAATGACGTGAGCAAAGTAAAGAGGAATTACTGTCAAGGCCGCTCCACCTTACTTCACCTCATCTCCTACCTCTCGTGTAGCTTATTAGGATGCAATATTTTTATGGATTTAATCAAAGGAAACTGATGATGAGGAGGATAATGATGATGATGACAGTGATGGTGGTAGTGGTAGTGGTGGTGGTGGTGGTGGTGAGGGAGATGTCTGTTCGTTTCTGGGCTAACCTTTACCTGCTAAAATATTACTGGTCATCAATAAATTTAGCAATAACTAAGGTGGTACTTATGAACTGTGGTGAAGAGCGGTCATCACGGGTAGTATCATCCATATGGTTTAAATTCCTCCTCTGACACTATGTTGAGACCGTGTGGCAAACTATCACATTAATCTAATGCAGTAATAGGAAATGGCAGAGTACAGGAGGAGTTAGAGTCAGTGAATTGAAATGAAATGGATCTGGACAGCCTGTGGAATGCATATAGAGATTCCTTAGTTTGGAATGCTGAAGCGGTGTGTGGTGTGGCAAGAGTAACAACAAAGAAGAAAGGCACGGCGTGGTGGGACAGGGAGGGTATGAGAGCAGTAGAGGAAAAGAGGAACAAGTGACTAAAGTGGTTACAGGACAGGGGTTCAGTTGAAATATGATCAGAATATAGTGAGAGCATGAAGCACATAAACAGACTAGTGAAGAGGAAAAAGAACGAGGTAAATGATGATCAAGGAAGAAAAATGAATGCAAACTGGTCTGAAAATAAGGTTATTCTGGAAAGAGGTGCGGAAATGTAGAAGTGAAAGCGGAAAGAAATGTGAGTGGGAAGGATGTAGGTGGTAGATTATTCCATGGTGATGAAGTAAGGACCAGATGGAAAGAATATTTTGAAAGCCTGATGAATGGGAATAGAGAATGCAGAACAGCTGTAAACATGATTGATTTTGGGGGTGTGCAGGGAAGGAATGCAATGCCAGGAGACGTGACACTCGCACAGGTGAGAAGTGCTGTGAAGCTGCTGAAAATTGGGAAAGCAGCTGGGGTTGATGAGGTGTTTGCAGAGATGCTTAAGTGTAGTGGAGAGAGTGGAATGAAGTGCTTGTTGGAGATATGTAAGAAGGCATGGATGAGTGAAACTGTGCCTGCAGTGTGGAAAAGGCTGTGACTGTACGCCTGTACAAGAATAAAGGTGACCGAAGTCAGTGCAAGAATTATTGTGGCATAAGTTTATTGAGTGTGGTAGGGAAGGTATATGGAAGATTTATTATAGGGAAAGTAAGAGAGATATCATCACTCCTAATGAGTGATGAACAGGGTGGCTTTAGGAGTGGCAGAGGATGTGTGGATCAAATATTTGCAGTGAGACAGATAGCAGAGAAAGCTTGAGAGAAGGACCATAAGGTGTTTATGGTATTCATGGATCTGGAAAAAGCATACGACAAAGTGGACAGAGAAGGATTGTGGGAAGTTTTGCGCATGTACGGTGTAGATGGTAAGCTGCTAGGTGCCGTCAAGGGTTTTTATGATGGTAGTGAAGCATGTGTAAGGGTTAATGGGCATCTAAGTGAATGGTTCACGATCGGTGTGGGCATGCGACAAGGTTTTATGACGTCTCCATGGTTGTTCAATATATATATGGATGGGGTGATGAGAGAAGTAAAAATACGGGTAACGGAGAGAGGGATAGCGTTGGCAATGAATGGAGATGGATGGAATCTCTCAAATTTGTTGTATGCTGATGATGCAGTACTGCTTGCAAGTATCGGACAAGAACTTGGTAGGCTAGTGCAGAGTTTTGCTGATGTCTGTGAGCGTCGTGCCGTGACAGTAAATGTAGAAGAGAATGAAGTGATGGTTATTGAGAGAGAACGTGACTCCCTGTACGATGTCACAGTGAATGGAGAGAGATAAATCTGGTGAGAAAGTTCAAATACTTGGGTACAGTGATAGAAAAGAGAGGAAAATGTGCAAAAGAAGTTGGAAGCAGAGTGACACAAGGAAAAAAACTAGCTGGTGCAATGAAGGCCTTGATAAGAAACAGAGGCTTGAGTGTTGCAGCTGCACGAAGCTTATATGATGGAGTGTTAGTGCCAAGTTTAACATATGGGTGTGAGACTCTGGTGTGGCATGAAAATGAAAAGTCAGGAGTAAGAGCATTGGAGATGGGACTGCTGAGGAATGTATGTGGAGTACAGAGGGTGGATAGGATACAAATTAACGTGATCAGCGAAAGATGTGGAGTGAGGAAGTCTGTGGACACCATAATCGAAGAAAGTGTACTGAGATGGTATGGTCATGTGGAGAGAATGGATAACAATAGAGAGGTGAAAAAGATGTATTTGAGCAAATCTGAAGGAGGGAGGTGGCGAGGTAGACCAAGGAGAAGGTGGAGAGATATAGTGGATGAGTGTGTGAGGAAGAGAGGTTTGGAAGTCGGTAAGGCTAGGGAACAGATAAGAGATCGAACTGGCTGGATGAATATTGTAAGAAGTGCATGATCAGAATAAAGCTGTTAGAATCATTAACAACCCTGCCATTACATATAAACTACCTCCCTGCAAGTAAGAAGGAATGTTGCCTCCCTTGCATTATTTTACAGATATTTTTTTGGCAAATGCTCAGACGAAGTTGCGTCCATGGTGCCACCTCTCCATGCCTTCCCTCGTGCTACACGGGCATCTGGTAGCGCTCATGACTGGAATGTCACTCAACCATATTGCAGAACTTCTGCCTATCAGAATTCTTTCATTCCCCGAACTGCATCTCTCTGGAACTCGCTTCCCCAGAGTTGTTTTCCTCCAAATTTCAACCCACAACTGCTCAAGTCTAACTGTTACAGGTATTTTATGAATAGAGGACACCAGTAATCTGGTGTATGGATTATTTTTTTTTCCCCATTTATTTTTCCTTCCTCCGTTGTTATTAAAAAAAAAAAAAAAATCTGGGATTTGGCATCCCTTTTTAATGTGGCAGCGTCCAGACTGACTCAATCGGATACGTTTATGTGGAGCTACAGAATGTGGAGAAGGCTTTCGGCGTATCCGATAAAGCCAGGATTCCGGGGGCTTGACTGATGAGAGAATGGAAGGGTGGCCCATTGGACTGGGCAAATCTGGGCTGTCTGGAAATTGCTACTCCTCACCCTGCCCTAGGGTGGGAAAGGAGGTCCGGATGATGATGATGAGTAATAGGAAAGAAAGAGTAAAAGAAAGAAGGGAGACAGAAAAGGAGAGAGCAAGAATGAAGGAAAGAATGAATGACAAACAGACAATGAAGACGACAAAGAAATGAGATAGAAAATCAGAATGAAAAACCATAGAAAAAGTAAAATACAAGTAAAGAAAAGGAGGCCATTTCATATAGGGTAAAAGTTTGAACTCGATACACCTGTAGTTGAGTCCCAGGCCGCTCCACTTTACTTCATCTCACCTCCTGCCTCTTTCGTAGAATATAGTGATGAAATATAGTTGTGGATTTGGTTTACAGTAGGTAAGGGGGTGGTGTGGGTTATAGTTATGATGATGATGATGAAGATAATGGAGATGTCTTTTAGTTTCAGTATAAATAATGAAAGCTGTACTGTTGATGATGATGGTTTTGGTGGTGATGATGAGTATGGTGGTGGTGGGGGCAGTGGTTGTGGCATTGATGATGATAATGATGATAATGATAATGTACAGTCGATAAGAAATGTATGGCACAAGAGGGTACGATGATATGTGAAATGCTCAATAAAACCTGTGAAGTTGTAAGACCATTGATCTGTTATCATCTGAATATGCAAACATGAACAACAACGACCAGAAAATTTCATAAGCAAGCGGTATATGGCATACTTACGTTAGCAGGTTACCAACGTGGACAAAAATCATCCACCATTTTACAACAGCCAACGTCCGCGGTGTCAAAGTGTTTGGCGATACTTTCTGGATCTAGTGTACAGTAGGTTAGTAGTGAGGATAAATACACCCCTTTAACTACCCTCCTGCCTCTCTGTTACCTGCTGACACGTTAATACCAAGGTGCAAATGAGCAGGATGGAAGTGAAAAAGAAGGAAAGGGAGAAACAGAAATGTAAAAAGACAAAAATGTTAAATAAAAGTTATGTACCGTAAGAGGAATAAAATGAGAAAATGAACAATCACAGCTACCAAGAGAAGGGGGGAACAAGAAAATGAGTATGAAAGGAGTTAAACAGAAGATAGAAAGAATAAGTAATAATATTAAGAACGCAGAAAGAAAGAAAGTAATATAAGGCAGACGGAGGAAGGAACATTAAGAAACACAAGGAGAATAAATGGAACATGAGAGAGAGAGAGAGAGAGAGAGAGAGAGAGAGAGAGATCTGGGTGAAACTCTAAAAACATATCACAGTTGATGGAGGCAGAGAGAAGAAATTACTGTGGAAAAAGAAAAAATAATAAAAGGAAAAAGAATTAGAGATAAGAAAGGAAATGAGAAAGAACAGAAGGAGTGAGAGGGGTTGACTGGCACAGAATGGCAGATCAGTAAAAGAAAGGACGAAAGGGGAAGAAGAAACAAAATAAGAATAATGGAGAAAAAGGGAAAAGAGAAAGAAATATAAAAAGGAGCTGAGGCTGAATCCGCGTGGATCTCCAGACACCTTTGTTAGCATCTCAGGCCGGTCCACCTTACATCACCTTGGCTCCTACTTCTGTTTATTGCTGTAATATTGAGAAGAAAGAGAAGAAGCAATGAGATGGAGAAAGAATGAGAGAAAGGAGAAAAATAAAGAGCCAGAAGGGATGAAAACATGAGAGAGAAAGGAGAAAGAAGAAAAGGGAAAGGGAAAAAAGGAAAATGAAAGGATAAAAAAAGAAACAAAAGCTTAAGGAAGGCAACATAAGTCGGAAAATACGAAATAAATGGAAGATTACGAAATAAAAGAGGGAATAGGACAGCAATTAAGGTATAAGCCCAATATAAAGTCCCAGGCCGCTCCACCTTACTTTACTTCGCCTCCAACCTCTATTGTACCTTGTGATGACGTAACACAGTTGAAAAGGAAAGGAAAACAACTGAAAAAGAGTAAGGAAGTAAAGATTATGTAAGAAAAGTTACAGAAGAGAAGAAAGGAACGGGTTAGTTTTGATGAGAATGCTGATAAATGTATGTGTGATTGTGGTAGAAAGAAAAAAAAAAGAAAAAACGAGAAAAAATGAAAGAAAATTTGAGTAAATAAGGTAAGAGAAGTAAAATGAAGAAACAAAAAGGGAAGAGAGAAAGAAAGACAGTAAGAACGGCAAAGAGAGAAAAGAAGAAAGAAAGAAAGGAAAAGAGAGAGAAGATGAGGCATGAAAAATAAAAGGAAGGTCGTCTGTCACGTGGTTTGGTTTGAACTCGGTACACCTGTTGTAGAGTTCCAGGCCGCTCCACCTTACTTCACCTCGCCTCCTACGTCTCTTGTAGCTTGTGATGTTTTAATATAGATCTGGATTGATCTTATGTCGCTAAAAATGCTGCTGATGATAATGATAACGATGATGGTGCTGGTGGTGATGATGTTAGTGAAGTTATGGTAGTTTTGTGGTAAAGACAACTGTGTGGATAATGATGATGATGACAGTACTGATAATGATGATGATAATGATGATGACGACTGTACTGGTGTCAGTGGTAATGACGGTGACAGTACTGATAATGATAATGATGGTGATGATGATGACTACTGGTGGTGGTGGTAATGATGATGGTGGCAATGACAACTGTGTGGATAATGATGATGGTGACAGTACTGAGGTGATGATAATGATGACGATGATGAAGACGTACGGCACTTGTGATGATAACAATTTTACCTCATCTCTCTTCCTATCTCTTGTAACCTGCTATGTTGTAGTAATGAAAGGAGAAAGGAGGGTAGAAAGATAGACCAGAAAAAGGGAAAATGAGAAATAAATAAATAAGTAAGGATAATGAATGACAAAAAGAAGGCAGAAAGTGAAGACAAGAGAAAAAAGGAGGAAGAAGGGGGAAAAGGGTGAAGGTTTGAACTAGGCACACTTGTAGTAGAGTCGAGGCCACACCACTTTACTTCATCTCGCCTCCTACCTCTCTCGTAGCTAGTGATGCTGTAATATTATGAAGAAAGAAGGAAAAACTATGAGGAAGACAAGGAAGAATGAAAGAGGGAGATACAAAATAAAGGGGTCCAGGAAGAAGCTTTGAGAGGAAAAGGAAGTATAGAAAAGGGGACAGGAAGCAGCTTGAGGTTAGAACTCATTACACACACAGCAGTCCCAGGCCTCTCCACATTACTCCATCTTATCTCCTACCTCTGTTATACATGCAGTGCTCTATATACGTATATACTGAACAACTATGTAGGTGATGCTGAGAGAGAGAGAGAGAGAGAGAGAGAGAGAGAGAGAGAGAGAGAGAGAGAGAGAGAGAGAGAGCACTGTCGAAGAAATGGTCAAACTCGAGACACCTTTCTTATCATCACAGGCCGATCCACCTTACTTCACCTTGGATTCTACTTCTCTAGTAGTTATATTGCTGTAATATCGGGAAGGAAGAACGGAGAAAATTGACAAATGAAAGGACAAAGAATTAACGAGAAATCAGAACGAAAGAAGGGATACAGAAAGAAAAGATGGGAGAAAACTGAAGGGAAAGGAAAGAAAAGAAGACAGAACGAATGAAAGTGGAGAATACAGAAAGGAAATAAAAGATATGACAAGGAAAAAAGGAATCAAGCGAGAAAAAAATCAGATAAAGAAACAAGGGGCGAAGGAGGGCGAGAATAATCCATAGCGTGATGCAAAGAAGACAAGAAACAAAAGGAGAAGCAAGGAAGATTAGGAATAAACAGTAAAGGTGTTAACTCGGTACACCTGTAATAGTCACAGGCCGCTCCATCTTACATAATCTACCATCTCGCCTCCAACCTGCTAATTATTTTATGATGTAACGAACTGGAGAAAGAAAGAACGAAAATGGTAGAAAATGGGAAGGGGGCAAATATGGAAGGTAGGAAAGTGAGAAATAGAGAAAAAATGAGACACTAAGCAGTGGGAAAAAGAATGAAAAGGAAACACAGCGATTAAGGTAGAACTCAGTACACCTGTAATAAAATCCCCGGTAGGTTCACCTTATTTAATCTTGTCTCCTACTTGTCTTGGTGATTGTGATGCTGTAATATAGTGATGGATGTGATCTAAAGGTGCTAATGGTGATGATGTTGATTATGTTGATGGTGACTTAACAGAGCTTTGATGATAACTAAATAAGCAAATGAGGTATCAGTGGCAAAGGTGTTAACTGGGTACACCTGTTGTAGAACCTCAGACCGTTTCACCTTGCTTCATCTTTTTGTGGACCTCTCCTGTAGCTTGTGACCATGCAATATTGTGGAGAAAAAATGAAGGAACGATAAGGGGAGAAAGAGAAAAAAGGTGAGAGACGGACGAAAGAAAAATGAGAAATTCTGAATGAAAAATGGAAAGAAAGCAAGGCAGAGTAGAAAGGGAAGGAAAGAAAAGGAGACCAGCAAGGAGAGGGTAGAACTCGGTACACCTGTAGTAGAGTCCCACGCCGCTCCACCTTACTTCATCTAGTCTCCTACCTCTCTTGCAGCTTGTGATGCTGTAATATAGATGTGGGTTTTATCTGTAGTTGCTAAAAGTGATGGTGGTGGTAGTGACAATGATCATGGTGATTTAGATTAGCTCTTACGATGATAATAGGAATTATCTGCTTGATAAGGATGATAATGAGCTGGAGGAGGTGGATGATGGTGACATTAACAATACAATCCAGCTCAAATCCTAACTCTTTATTGACGGTGAGGTATAATATCATATGGAAAAAATTAAGATGGAAATACTGTAAAGTGGACGGGAGAAAGGTTAAATTGAATAAGAAGCTAAAAAGATACAAAGAAAAAAAAAACAATGTTAAAATAGGAGAAAAAAGGAATGAAAGATGGCCCGAAGTAAGATTAAGAAACAGAAGAACAATAAACGGAAAATTGGAGAGAGAGAGAGAGAGAGAGAGAGAGAGAGAGAGAGAGAGAGAGAGAGAGAGGGAGGGAGGCTGTAACAGGCTCTAACTTGAAACACCTTTTATAGAATCTCAGGCAGCTCCACTTTACTGCACCTTGGCTTCTACATATCCTGTAGTTTGTTGCTATAATACAGCGAGGAAAGGATGGAGAGAGAAAAAAAAGGAAGTAGAAAAAAGAACAAGATATGAAAAAAAAAAGGAGGAGAAGGAATCAAAAGAAGAAAGACAAAAAGGAGAAAAATTTTGGGGAAGGAAAAAGAAAATATTAAGAAAGGGAAAGTAACAAGGAAAATGAGAAAGGAAAAAGGTTGTAAAAGAATGAAACAAAACATGAAATAAAAAAGGAAAGAAAGTAAAGGAACAGGTGAAAAAAAATGCCCAATTGGTAAAGGTGTTAACTCAGCACACCAGTCACAGAGTCCCAGGCCGCTCCATCTTATTTCGCCTCGCCTCCTACCTGTCTTATTGCTTGTGACCAATAATGGAGATGGGGATTTAATATAATATAGACAATGGTGATGATGATGATGATGATGATGATGATGATGATGATGATGATGATGATAATGGTGATGCAAATTTACGTTAGTTTTCATAATACTAATAAAACTTAAATAGATGATGATGAAGTTATTGATGCAAATGCTAGTATAGATGAAAATAACACTTCTTCTGACAATAAATGAAAGTTTAATGGATGATGGTGATAATGATGATGATGATGATGATACATATTGTAGTGACGATGATGATGATGATGATAGTGGTGGTGATGAAAAGTAGATTAGTACCGATGTTAAAAAGCTTACTTCATGTCATCTCCTAAGTCTTTCTAAGCTTGTGATGCTGTACTATCATAAAGGAAAATGGGGGAGGAAAGAGAAATAATATAGGAACCATTAATTAGAAGATGAGAAAGAAAAAAATAATAGAAAAAAAAGGAAAAAAGGCAAAGAATAATGACAGGTTTAATAGACATGGTAAAGAACAAGACACAGAAAGACTAAAAAAAAAAAAAAAAAAAAGAGAAATGGACAGATAGGAGACAGGGATAAAAGAAAGGGGGGTGAAAAAGTGCGAAAGACTAGGAGAAGGGACGAAAGAAAAAAAGAAAAATTGAAAAAAGAATAATGAAATGAGAAGAAGGGAACAGAAAAAGAACGGTACAAGAGGGATGGGTCGAACTCAAGACATCTTCGGTAAAATCTCAGGACGCTCCGTCTTACTTCGCCTTGGCTCCTAATTCTCTTGTATTTTAAATGCAGTAATACAGCGATGAGAACAAGGACAGAAGAAACGGAAGGAGAAGAAAGAAGAGAAACGAGATATAATGAATCTTGTGATACTGTAATATAATGGAGGGAAAAACAAGAAGGAACAGAGAGAAATGCAATGAGGTAAACAGGGAATGAGAAGGATGGAAAAGAAAATGACTGTACTGGAAAAAATCAGAAGAAAAGTTAGAAATAAAGACTATGACAAGGAATGTAAGGAAGATTAAAAACACACAAAGAGGGATACAGGAAGAAAGAGAAGAGAAAGAAAAAATATGAATAAAGGAGAAAGAAAAGAGGAAGGAGAAGGAAAGAGGACGATTGAAAGAACGTAACAAAATGCGAAAAAGTAAAAAAAAAAAGAAAAGAAAAAGAAAGGAGTCAGGTTACTAATTAGGGTAGAACTTAAGATACCTTTGTTAGAATCTCAAGACGCTCCACCTTACTTATCCTTGGCTCCTATTTCTCCTGTTACTTCATTTCTGTAATATAGTTATGGCAAAAAGGAGACTGGAATACAGGGAAACAGAACGAAAACCAAACATGATTAAGAAAGAAAAAAGCCAGAAGAAACTGAAAAGGAAAACAAAGAAAGAAAGAAGAGCAAAGAAAGAAGAGAGCCAGAAAAAAACTGAAAAATGAAAGAAAGAAATAAGAAAAAAGGCAGGGAAGGAAAAGAAGAGTGGTAGCGACATGAAGGAAAGAAGGAAGTTGGTAAGCAAAGGAGAAAAAGAGCTACAGCATGAAGCATAATGTGAACCATGAGACAAGGAAAGAAAGGCAGGGGGAAAGAAATAAAGTGAGGCATAACTGAGAAAGGTGCAAACTTAGAACACGTGTATTAGATTCCTAGGCCGGTCCACCTTACATCATCTCGCCTTCTTCCTCTCTTGTAGATTGTTATGCCGTAATAAAGTTAAGGAAAGATAAAAGGAAAGGCGTGAAACAGAAATGGAAAAAGTATGGGAAGACAGGAACGGGAAACACCCAAAAGGAAAAAACAAAAAAATTGTCAGAAATAACTAGCTGGAAAAACTGCTATAAAGACAAAAGGATTGAGATAGGTAAAAAACTAGGACAGTTGAATATAAAAGAAATAAATGAAGGTAAAGAAGAAATAAAGAGATAGGAAAAGGACAAAGGAAAAGAAAAAGAAGCCAGTGAAAGGGTTAAGGTTTGAAATCGGTACACCTGTAGTAGAGTCCCAGGCAGCCCCACCTTACTCCATCTTGTCTGCTACCTGTCTTGTAGCTTGTGATGCTGTAATATAGTTATGGGTTTCATGTAATGTACTGTAACTCGTGATGATGATGATACTAATACACTACTACTAATGATGATCAAGATAATAATAATAATAATAATAATAATAATATTGATGATCACGTTTACTTAGATTAGTTTTCATAATAATGACATTAATTGGAAGGATTTAGATGATAATGAATCTGATGATGATGACGGTTCTTTGTTAGTTTTAATTGTAATAGAAATTCTGTGGATAAAAATGATGATGATGACAATTATTTAGGTTAGTTCTGATGATAATGATACTTGTGTGGATAATGATGATGATAATGAAGGCAATGACGACTGGTTCTTAGTAAGTTAATACTGATAATAATAACTTCAAATCGCCTCCTACTTCTCTTCTAACTTAAGATGCTGTAATACTGTACATGGGACCTCAAACCACTCACCCCCACCACCGTCTGGTCTGACACAGTTGCCAGACTTGTGAAGCTATCCCTGCTGCTTCGACTTATCTGTTCGAATTTATACGGGGTTCGGAACGATGACACGACTTTTTTGGCTGACTATGCACCTGTCATAGAGTCCCAGGCCGCTCCACCTTACCTCACCTCGCCTCCTACCTGTCCTATAGCTTGTGAGGATGCAATAAATTTGAGGATTTAATGTAATACAGCTAATGGTGGTGGTGATAATGATGATGATGATGACGATGATGACGATGATAATGGATATTTACGTTCGTTTTGGTAGTACTAATGATGCTTAAATGGATGATGATAATGATGAAGATAATTATGGAAGTGGTAGTTACTTAATGGATGATGATGATGAAGATAACAATGGATGATGATGATCTATCTATCTATAGCCCGACGCCCTAATCCCGCAAAGGGTGGCCGGTGATGATGATGATGAAGATAATAAAGGAAACGGTAGTAAGATGATGGAAACTAATGCTAGTTTTCATAATAATGATGATAGTTAAATGGATGATGATTATGATGATGATGCTGAAGATGTATATGGTAGTGATGATGATGATGATGGTGATAGTGGTGGTAATGCAAAGCAGATTAGTATCGATGATAATAAGCTTACTTCATCTAGTTTCCCACCTCTCTCAGTAGCTTGTGACGCTGGAATAGCATGAAGAAAGAAGGGGGAAGAAAGACAGATATACTTAATCCATGAAAAATGACAAAGAAATAATAGAAAAAGCTTTGAAAATAGATAAAGAAAAATGTCAGCTTTAATAAAGACATGGTATAGAACAGGACACAGAAAGACTAAAATAAAAAAAAAAAATAGGGGAAAAGGACAGAAAGGACAGAGGAATAAGATAAACAGGGGAGAAAAAGAGGGAAAGACAAGGCCAAAGGATGAGAACAAGAAACAATAAAAGAAAATGAGAAATCGATGTGAAGAAATAAACAGGAAAAAGGAAAGAACACGAAATGGAGTAAAAAAAAAGACATAAGAAAAAGGGAATTAAAAAGGCGAAAGGAGAGAAAAGGAAAAACAAGCAGAAAGAAAGAGAGAAGAAAAAGACCCATAAGGAGCATAAAAAGAAAAAAAGGAAAAAATAATAAAGAAAAGATGAACAGGAGCTTCTACCAAGGAACTCAAGACACCTTTGTTAGATTCTCTGGGCGCTCCACCTTACTCCACCTTGGCTCCTACTTCTCTTATTGGTTTATTGCTATAATGTACTGAAGTAAAAAAGAAAGGAAGAAAAGGGGAGACAAAGAGTAAAAAGGATTAGGACAGAGAAGAGAGAGAGAAAAAAAAGAGGAGAAAAAGAAACAATCAAAAGGATAATTGGGGAAAAAAGGTGAAAACTGAGGAACTGGTGGTAGTGTTGATGATGATGAAAGTGGTGGTAGTGATGATGATGATGATGAAACTGGTGGTAGTGATGATGATGGTGATGATGAAACTGGTGGTAGTGATGATGATGATGATGATGAAACTGGTGGTAGTGATGATGATGATGATGAAAGTGGTGGTAGTGATGATGATGCTGATGAAACTGGTGGTAGTGATGATGATGCTGATGAAACTGGTGGTAGTGATGATGATGATGATGATGAAACTGGTGGTAGTGATGATGATGATGATGATGATGATAAAAGTGGTGACAGTGGTAGTGATGAAAACGATGCTGATGATGATGGAAGTGGTGGTCGTGGTAGTGGTGATGATGATGGAGGTGGTTGTAGTATTGGTGATGAATGATAATGATGAATGATGATAACCTCACTTCATCCCGACTCCTTCCTCCTATGCAGCTTAAGATGCTGTAAATATAAAGGAGAAAGAGGGGAGGAAGAGAGAGAAATAAACCAGGCAGGAAAAATAAACATAACAAAAATAAAGCAGCGAAAAAGAGACAAAAAGAAGCGGTGCCATGGCACAGCAAACCTGTCCCCTGCAGTCATTTTAGTGTTGACGTGTAAACATAAGAGGATACGGTATCTAGTCAAAGATGTCATACATCAAATTTGGAGTAAATCGGGTGAAAATTGACCATTTTATGCCCATTTCAAATGATAGGCCCGACTCACCTGACTACCGCCAACTGGGGGTTGACCCCCCCTGATGTAATGAGGCATGTTATAGGATGCAGATTTGAAAGATGCACTTTTAGGACTTGGTTTAATGCCGATAAGGCGAATTTGAAAGGAGATATGGTGAAAAAACGATTTTTAAAATACATTTTTTTATGCCTACAGCCTAGGCCATGACTCAGTCTGGGCCAGAAAGTAATCAGGTGATTAGAAGGTCGAAGTCCATCATCCTTGTAATTTTAGCCAAAATCGCACCAGTAGTTTTCGCGAAAAGTTGTTAACTGACAGACAGACAGACAGACAGACAGACAGACAAACAAACAAACAAACAGACAGACCGAGTGAAAACAATACCCGTCTCCGAGCCTTTCACGGGCGGGGACGGGTACCACCTAGGAAAAAAGTGATAAAGAATTGGAGATAGAGAAGTCCAAGAAAAGGAAAAGGAAAAAGGAAGAGGGAAAATATTAGGAAACAAATGGATAACAAATGAAGGTAACAGGGAGAGGGAAAGAAAATAAGAGAGAAAAAGAAAATGGGAAGGAAAATGAAATGGAGAGTACTGTACATGAGGGTTAGGGTGGAACTCGGTACACCTGTAGTATAGTCACAGGCGGCCCCACCTTACTCCATCTTGTCTCCTACCTGTCTTGTAGCTTGTGATGCTGTAATATAGTTATGGGTTTGATCTAATGTACCTAGTGATGATGATGATGATGATGATGCAGATGATGATGATGACAGTGTTAACAGTGGTGATAGCTGTAGCGAAGATGATAATGATGCTTAGCAGGTTAAAACTGATCATAATAACCTACCTTCACATAGCCCCCTTCTCCTCTAGCCTATGATGCTGTAATTGTTAGGGTGTGTGTGTGTGAGAGAGAGAGAGAGAGAGAGAGAGAGAATGGGAGAAATGGAGTTCCCCCGAGCTAAGCCTTGTATTGGACTATATAGCCCCGCTAGGGTTACAGGAGGGAGCTACCCCTCCAGGCACGGCAGCCCGGGCGAGGCTCGAACTTGCAATCCCCCGATCACAAGTCCAGCGCGCTACCACTGTGCTACCGCGCCCCCCAGAGAGAGAGAGAGAGAGAGAGAGAGAGAGAGAGAGAGAGAGAGAGAGAGAGAGAGAGATGGTAAAGGATTTAACTCAGTACACCTGTCGTAAATGTCCCAGGCCGCTCCACCTTACTTCATCTCGCCTTCTGTCTCTCCTGCATCTTGTGATACTTGAACATAATTGTAACTTTGATCTAATGATGATGATGATGTTGACGATGATGGAAGTATGGTGACGGTAGTAATGATGATGATGATGATGATGATGATGGAAGTATGGTGAGGGTAGTAATGATGATGATGATGATAACGGAAGTGGTGGTCGTGGTAGTGATGATGATGATCATGTATATACGTGTCGTGAGTTAGTAGTGATGATAAAAACCTTATTCCATCCCGTCTACTACCTAATTAGTAGCTTGTGATGCTGTAAATATAAATGGGGGGAAAAAAGGAGGAAAAGAGGAAGAACGAGAGAAGGCGGCAAAAACATACATAAATGACAAAAAATACGAGCCAGAAAATGTGACAACCAATAAGAAAAGATAAAGAACTGATGAGAGAAAGGAGGAAAAAAGAAAAGGGAAAGAGGGAGGATCATACAAAAAAAGTATAACAAGCGATGAAAAGATGGAAAGAAAAAGAGGGAGACAAAAAGAAAAAAAGAAGGAATGGGAAAGTGAAAAGAAAAGGAGACTAGGCTTAATTTTTTGGGTGGAACTCGGTACACCTGTAGTAGAGTCCCAGGCCGCCCCACCTTCCTCCATCTTGTCTCCTACCTGTCTTGTAGCTTGTGATGCTGTAATATAGTTATGGGTTTGATCCAATGTACCTAGTGATGATGATGATGATGATAGTTATTATTATTATTTGGCTAGTTTTACTTTATGGCAAAGATGATGATGGTGATGACGACGATGATGACTGTGATGTTAATAGGTTAATACTGATAATTATAGCCTAGCTTCTTATCGCCTCCTATATCTCCTCCAATCAATGATGCTGTAATGTAATGGTGTGTCTGTGTGTGTGTGTTGTGTGAGACAGAGAGAGAGAGAGAGAGAGAGAGAGAGAGAGAGAGAGAGAGAGAGAGAGAGAGAGAGAGAGAGAGAGAGATTTTTTAGAATCTCAGACGCTCCACTTTACCTTGGTTCCAGTTTCTCTTGTAGTCTGATTAATGTAATGTACAGTAGTAAAGAAATGAGACAGAAAGGAGTAGTTTGAGTGATGCAATGTAGTAAAATAAGTCAGAAAGGAAATAACAGAGAAAACGAAAGCCAGAAGGAAACAATAGGTGAATTACAAGAGAGGAAAAAGGAGCAAGCAGCAAAGGATAAATGGAAGAAAAAGGTAAGAAAAAAGATAGAACGAATTGGACTGACAAAGAAAAAGGTGGAGCTGAAAGAAAAAAGATAGAAAGAATGGAAGCGAGAAAGAAAAAGATGGGGATGAAACAAAAAGAAAGACTGGAGGAGTCAACAAGCGAAATAGAAAAAGGAAAATAAGTATAAATTTAACTACAAGTGAAAGAAAAGGAAGTAAAATTGGGAGACATAAGCAGGAAAAGGGAGGCGAGAATGAAACAAAGGGTAGACACAAAGAACACCAGAAAGACAAGCGATAGAGCAGAAGACAGAAGGGAATAATAAGAAAAAGAAAAAGAAGGAAAAAAGAGAGGATGTATTTGGGGTGAAGGGTCGAACTCGGTACAGTGATAGCAGAGTCCCAGGCCGCTCCACCTTCCTACTTCTTGTCTCCTACCTCTGTTGTTGCTTGTGATGCTATAATGTTGTTGTGACTTCAAGATTCCTAATGATGGTGGTGGTGATGGAATGGTGATGTAGGCTAGCTTTAAAGGAAAAAAAATGAAATTACATGGATGATGATGATGATGATGATGATGATGATGATGATGATACAGGTTACCTTTGATGGGAAAAAATATATAATTACCTGGATGATGATGATGACTGACAGTGATGACGATGATGATGATGAATGATGTTGAGAGTTGAGGATGTAGTAATGATGATCATGATGATGATAGTGGTGGCCGTAGTAATGATGATAATGGTTATGAATGATGAAGATGATCAATGATGATGATGATGATGATGATGATAATGATGATGATGATGATGGTCGTCGCAATGATGGTGAGGGCACCGTACAAATTACTTTTCACGATAAGCTCAAAACGACAATAATCACGTATAATTCCTCCATTACTTACTTAATATAACACTCCTCCGTCTCCTTGTCATCCGCACGCCCACTCGAAGCCACACATCCCTTGATTCCAGTCCTAACATTCGTGTTTTTTCACACACGGAAAAACACAAAAACACACACACCCAAGGGCACCACACTTCAAGAGCAAAGAGTCTGTCGCTGACCGGGAAACAGCAGCTCATAGCCGTCAAGTGTCCCCAGATGAGGTTGCCATATTTGTCAACTGATTTAAATAAAGACTAAAACACACAGCCATCACCCTTCCTGCCTTTCTACTTACACAGTTCCATCTGCATTACTGTCTACCTCAGTGTTTTCTTGAGACATTGGGGATTAGTAAGTAAAAAAAAATGTGTATGATATTTATTAACGGTATCTGCGTACACACATCACGGCTTCTCGCCACCCCCCCTCACTCACAGCTCATTTGGTATATGTCTTAATAAACACCAGCTAATTACAAGCCTCAAATGACACCTCCACCATTAACTACCATACCAGAAGAATTAAGAGAATATCTGTATTTCTGTGAGCATTATTAAATTTGACCATAGCCCCAAAGCGCATCCAGATATCACGCATCTCCCCCAACCCCCAAACCAGCCCATCCCCACCTCCCTCTTCCCCATCCCTTTGCCTCTCCCCATTATCCCTCCATCCCCCTCCCACAACCACCTCCAGCTACTACCACTCAGCAACCCCTCTTATGAACCTGGTGACCTAAAAGTTTGGTGTGTTTAAATTCAGGAAAGTTTCTAATGATTAAACAGCCAAGTAAAGAACATTGTGATGTGACTGAATGTGTTGTTGTGTGTTAAGAATTATGCAGGTTTTCTTTTCTATATTTTCAGTGCTTTCCCTTTCACTTCAAACATTTCTCTCCCTCACCTCTTCGCATCCCATCTCCTCACTTCCACCTCCCCTTCCTCCTTCACCCTCCACCTCTCCTCTCTCTTTCAACATACAAAACAGAGCATTCTCTCTCTCTCTCTCTCTCTCTCTCTCTCTGACAGACATACAAATGAAAGAATTAAATTACACCCCTTCAGTACAAGACCTTCCTCCCCACTCCAACAAAATCATCCGCAGGTAAAAGGCACACACACACACACACACACACACACACACACACGCCGCATAAAACATAACATTCACTCTCCCTTCTCGGTCGCGGGTTTAAAAGAGGGGAAATGAGAAAGATAAAAAAATGTGTGCAAATGAGAGAAATGAGAATGAAAAAAAAGGAGCCGGAAGTTTTTGATCGAGCTCAAGACACCTTTGTTAGAATCTCAGGCAGCTGCACCTTACTTCACCTTGGCTCCTGCTTGTCTTGTAGTCTTGGGGCTGTAATACTGGAGAGAGAGAGAGAGAGAGAGAGAGAGAGAGAGAGAGAGAGAGAGATGGTAAAGGATTTGACTAAGTAAACCTGTCGTAAACCTCCAAGGCCGATCCACCTTACTTCATCTCGCCTCCTGTCTCTCTTGCATCTTGTGATATTTGAACATAATGATGATGATGATGATGATGATGATGGTGGTGGTGGTGGTGGTAATGATGATAAGGGTGCTGTTTATTCGTACAGAAGGTTAGTAGTGATGATAATACCCTTGCTTCCGCCCGCCTCCTACTTCTTTTGGAGTTTGTGATGCTGATCATATAAAGGAGAAAGATGGGAGGAAGAGAGATCGAAAAAATGTGGAAGAAAAATCGAAAGCAAAAAACGTGATAATTAGGTAATAATGATAAGGAACCGGAGAAGGAAAGAAGGAAAAAGAACAGGAGGATAATAAAAATCAATTGTATAACAAACGAAGAAATGTTGGAAAGAGAAACAGGAACACCAAAAAGAAAATAGAAAAGAGAAAAGAAAAGGAGACTCGTTAGCTGTGGGTCGAACTCGGTACACCTGTAGTAGAATCCCAGGCTGCCTCACCTCACTACATCTTGTCTCCTACCTGTCTAGTTGCTTGTGATGCTGTAATATATTTATGTTTTTCATCTAATGTATCTAGTGATGATGATGATGATGATCACGGTCACTTAGGCTAGTTTCCATAATAATGATAATTGGATGGATACAGATGCTGATGATGATTATTAGTCCCCGACCGGTTAAATCTGTCTGCACGGTTCCGTCAGTCCGTCAGTCCGTCTATAATTTTGTTTCCGTTGTGTAACTTCCACATGCATGGACAGATTTTGATATAACTTCACACAATCGTTCTCCATATCATGACGTTGTGTCGCGCGGAACAGCCAGCCATCTACTCCCAAGGTAAATTACATATGTATGGTTATCATCCGGTAGAGACCTTTGTACTGCTTGGCAATACTGAATGCACTTGTTTCTGTAAATTTTAATGATAATGATAATTGTATGGAGAAAGATGATGATGGTCATGGTAATAATGATGATGATGATGACAACTATGTAGAATAGTTTTTGATGACAACTCTGTGATAAGTATATGGTTAAAAATGATGATGATGATGATGACGATGGCTATTTAGGTTAGTTTTGATGAGGTGGTTGTAGTATTAGTGATGAATGATAATGATGAATGATGATAACCTCACTTCATCCCGACTCCTTCCTCCTATGCAGCTTAAGATGCTGTAAATATAAAGGAGAAAGAGGGGAGGAAGAGAGAGAAATAAACCAGGCAGGAAAAATAAACATAACAAAAATTAAGCAGCGAAAAAGAGACAAAAAGAAGCGGTGCCATGGCACAGCAAACCTGTCCCCTGCAGTCATTTTAGTGTTGACGTGTAAACATAAGAGGATACGGTATCTAGTCAAAGATGTCATACATCAAATTTGGAGTAAATCGGGTGAAAATTGACCATTTTATGCCCATTTCAAATGATAGGCCCGACTCACCTGACTACCGCCAACTGGGGGTTGACCCCCCCTGATGTAATGAGGCATGTTATAGGATGCAGATTTGAAAGATGCACTTTTAGGACTTGGTTTAATGCCGATAAGGCGAATTTGAAAGGAGATATGGTGAAAAAACGATTTTTAAAATACATTTTTTTGTGCCTACAGCCTAGGCCATGACTCAGTCTGGGCCAGAAAGTAATCAGGTGATTAGAAGGTCGAAGTCCATCATCCTTGTAATTTTAGCCAAAATCGCACCAGTAGTTTTCGCGAAAAGTTGTTAACTGACAGACAGACAGACAGACAGACAGACAGACAGACAAACAAACAAACAAACAGACAGACCGAGTGAAAACAATACCCGTCTCCGAGCCTTTCACGGGCGGGGACGGGTACCACCTAGGAAAAAAGTGATAAAGAATTGGAGATAGAGAAGTCCAAGAAAAGGAAAAGGAAAAAGGAAGAGGGAAAATATTAGGAAACAAATGGATAACAAATGAAGGTAACAGGGAGAGGGAAAGAAAATAAGAGAGAAAAAGAAAATGGGAAGGAAAATGAAATGGAGAGTACTGTACATGAGGGTTAGGGTGGAACTCGGTACACCTGTAGTATAGTCACAGGCGGCCCCACCTTACTCCATCTTGTCTCCTACCTGTCTTGTAGCTTGTGATGCTGTAATATAGTTATGGGTTTGATCTAATGTACCTAGTGATGATGATGATGATGATGATGCAGATGATGATGATGACAGTGTTAACAGTGGTGATAGCTGTAGCGAAGATGATTATGATGCTTAGCAGGTTAAAACTGATCATAATAACCTACCTTCACATAGCCCCCTTCTCCTCTAGCCTATGATGCTGTAATTGTTAGGGTGTGTGTGTGTGTGTGTGTGAGAGAGAGAGAGAGAGAGAGAGAGAGAATGGGAGAAATGGAGTTCCCCCGAGCTAAGCCTTGTATTGGACTATATAGCCCCGCTAGGGTTACAGGAGGGAGCTACCCCTCCAGGCACGGCAGCCCGGGCGAGGCTCGAACTTGCAATCCCCCGATCACAAGTCCAGCGCGCTACCACTGTGCTACCGCGCCCCCCAGAGAGAGAGAGAGAGAGAGAGAGAGAGAGAGAGAGATGGTAAAGGATTTAACTCAGTACACCTGTCGTAAATGTCCCAGGCCGCTCCACCTTACTTCATCTCGCCTTCTGTCTCTCCTGCATCTTGTGATACTTGAACATAATTGTAACTTTGATCTAATGATGATGATGATGACGATGATGGAAGTATGGTGACGGTAGTAATGATGATGATGATGATGATGATGATGGAAGTATGGTGAGGGTAGTAATGATGATGATGATGATGATGATAACGGAAGTGGTGGTCGTGGTAGTGATGATGATGATGATGTATATACGTGTAGTGAGTTAATAGTGATGATAAAAACCTTATTCCATCCCGTCTACTACCTAATTAGTAGCTTGTGATGCTGTAAATATAAATGGGGGGAAAAAAGGAGGAAAAAGAGGGAGAACGAGAGAAGGCGGCAAAAACATACATAAATGACAAAAAAAAGAGCCAGAAAATGTGACAAGAAATAAGGAAAGATAAAGAACTGATGAGAGAAAGGAGGAAAAAAGAAAAGGGAAAGAGGGAGGATCATAAAAAAAAGTATAACAAACGATGAAAAGATGGAAAGAAATAGAGGAAGACAAGAAAAAAAAAAAAGAAGGAATGGGAATGTGAAAAGAAGAGGAGACTAGGCTTAATTTTTTGGATGGAACTCGGTACACCTGTAGTAGAGTCCCAGGCCGCCCCACCTTACTCCATCTTGTCTCCTACCTGTCTTGTAGCTTGTGATGCTGTAATATAGTTATGGGTTTGAGCTAATGTACCTAGTGATGATGATGATGATGATAGTTATTTTTATTATTTGGCTAGTTTTACTTTATGGCAAAGATGATGATGGTGATGACGACGATGATGACTGTGATGTTAATAGGTTAATACTGATAATTATAGCCTAGCTTCTTATCGCCTCCTATATCTCCTCCAATCAATGATGCTGTAATGTAATGGTGTGTCTGTGTGTGTGTGTTGTGTGAGACAGAGACAGAGAGAGAGAGAGAGAGAGAGAGAGAGAGATTTTTTAGAATCTCAGACGCTCCACTTTACCTTGGTTCCAGTTTCTCTTGTAGTCTGATTAATGTAATGTACAGTAGTAAAGAAATGAGACAGAAAGGAGTAGTTTGAGTGATGCAATGTAGTAAAATAAGTCAGAAAGGAAATAACAGAGAAAACGAAAGCCAGAAGGAAACAATAGGTGAATTACAAGAGAGGAAAAAGGAGCAAGCAGCAAAGGATAAATGGAAGAAAAGGGTAAGAAAAAAGATAGAACGAATTGGACTGACAAAGAAAAAGGTGGAGCTGAAAGAAAAAAGATAGAAAGAATGGAAGCGAGAAAGAAAAAGATGGGGATGAAACAAAAAGAAAGACTGGAGGAGTCAACAAGCGAAATAGAAAAAGGAAAATAAGTATAAATTTAACTACAAGTGAAAGAAAAGGAAGTAAAATTGGGAGACATAAGCAGGAAAAGGGAGGCGAGAATGAAACAAAGGGTAGACACAAAGAACACCAGAAAGACAAGCGATAGAGCAGAAGACAGAAGGGAATAATAAGAAAAAGAAAAAGAAGGAAAAAAGAGAGGATGTATTTGGGGTGAAGGGTCGAACTCGGTACAGTGATAGCAGAGTCCCAGGCCGCTCCACCTTCCTACTTCTTGTCTCCTACCTCTGTTGTTGCTTGTGATGCTATAATGTTGTTGTGACTTCAAGATTCGTAATGATGGTGTGGTGATGGTGGTGATGGAATGGTGATGTAGGCTAGGTTTAAAGGAAAAAAATGAAATTACATGGATGATGATGATGATGATGATGATGATACAGGTTACCTTTGATGGGAAAAAATATATAATTACCTGGATGATGATGATGACTGACAGTGATGACGATGATGATGATGAATGATGTTGAGAGTTGAGGATGTAGTAATGATGATCATGATGATGATACTGGTGGCCGTAGTAATGATGATAATGGTTATGATTGATGAAGATGATGAATGATGATGATGATGACGATGATGATGATAATGATGATGATGATGATGGTGATCACGGTTACTTCGATTAGATTCCATAATAATGATAATTGGATGCATACAGATGCTGATGATTCTAATTGTGATGACGATTATTAGTCCCCGACCGGTGAAACCCGTTTGCACGGTTCCGTCTGTACTTCAGTTCGTCTGTAATTTCGTGTCCTCTGTAACTTCAACATGCATAGACAGAATTTAATGTAAACTTCACACAATTGTTCCCCATACCATGAAGGTGTATCGCGTGAAACAACCAGCCACATACTCCCAAGGTCAAGGTCACACCTGGGGCTCAAACAAGGTCAGGTTCTGATATACTTAACAGCCATACCTACATTCGTGTCCGCTGTGTAACTTCCACATGCATAGACAGATTTTGATATAACTTAACACACATGTTCCCCATACCATGACGGTGTGTCACCTACTCCCAAGGTATATTACATATGTATGGTTATCATCCAGTAGGGGACTTTGTATTGCAAAGCAATACTGAATGCACTTGTTTCTGTTAATTTTAATGATAATGATAACTGTATGGAGAAAGATGCTGCTGCTGCTATGTCGATAATGATGCTAATGATGATGGCAGCTATTTAGATTAGTTTCAGTGATAACTGTATGAAAATATTATGGATAAAGATGATGATGATGATGATGATGAAGGCAATTTAGATTAGTTTTGATGATAATACGTTATAGCATAGATTAAGATGATGATGATGATGATGATGATGATGATGATGATGATGATGATTGATGATAATGATGATGATGATGATGGTTATATAGGTTATTTTTTATGATAATGAGACGTGTGGATGATGATGATGATGATGATGATGATGATGATAATGATAATGATGATAATGGTAATGGAAGGTGTGATGATTGTAATACTCAGTAAGTTAATACTGATAATAGTAACCTAACTTCATATCGCCTCATAGTTCTCCTCTAGCGTTTGATGTTGTAATATGATGGAGAGAGAGAGAGAGACAGACAGACAGACAGACAGATTATTTAGAATCTCAGATGCTCCACTTTACTTCACCTTGGTTCCAGCTTCTCTTGTAGTCTGATTGATGTAGTGTACAGTAATAAAGAAATGAGACAGAAAGGAGTAGTTTGAGTGATGCAATGTAGTGAAATGAGTCAGAAGTGAAATAACAAAGAAAACGAAAGCCCGAAGGAAACAATAGGTGAATTACAAGAGCGGAAAAAGGAGAAAGCAGCAAAGGATAAATGGAAGAAAAGGGAACGGAAAAAGCTAGAAATAGATTGACAAAGAAATAGATGGAGCTGAAAGAAAAAAGGTAGAAAGAATGGAAGTGACAAAGAAAAAGGTGGGGATGAAACAAAAAGAAAGACTGGAGGAGTCAGCAAGCGAAATAGAAAAAGGAAAATACGTAGAAATTTAACTACAAGTGAAAGAAAAGGAAGTAAAATTGGGAGACATAAGAAAGAAAAGGGAGGCGAGAATGAAACAAAGGATAGACACAAAGAACACCAGAAAGACGAGCGATAGAGCAGGAGACAGAAGGGAATAATAAGAAACAGAAAAAGAAAAAGATACAAGGAAAATGGCAAAAAGGAGTTCATATTCGGGGTGAAGGATCGAACTCGATACAGTGATAGCAGAGTCCCAGGCCGCTCCACCTTACGTCATCTCGTCTCCTACCTCTGTTGTTGCTTGTGATGTTGTAATGTTGTTGTGACTTCAAGGTTTCTAGTGATGGTGGTGGTGGTGGTACTGGTGATGGAATGGTGATGTAGGCTAGCTTTGATAGAAAAAATAAAATTGCATGGACGATGATGATGATGATAATGATGCCGATGGTGGTGGTTGTAATAATGATGATGATGATGAAGATGATGATGACTAATGATAATGATGATGATGACAATAATGATGATTATAGTGATGAATGATGATGATAGTGGTTGATTTAGTAATGATGATGATGACAGTGGTGGCTGTAGTAATGATGATGATGGTTATGAATCATGAAGATGATGATGATGATGATGGTCGTCGCAATGATGGTGATGACATTGTACAAATTCCTCCATTACTTACCTAATATAACACTCCTCCGTCTCCTTGACCCATTCGTTGTCATCCACACGCCCTCTCGATGCCACACACCCCTTGATTCCAGTCCGAAATATTCTTGTCCTTCTCTTCACACACACACACACACACACACACACACACACACACACACACACACACAAAGGCTATCCGAGAAACAGCAGCTCATAGTCGGCAAGTGTCCCCAGATGAGGTTGCCATTATTTGTTCAGCTGATTTAAATAAAGACTAAAACACACAGCCACCACCTTTCCTGCTTTTCAACTCACACAGTTTCATCTGTATTACTGTCTACCTCAGTATTTTCTAGAGACACTGACGATTAGTTAGTAAAAAAATGTGTGATATTTATTAATGGTATCTGCGTACATTTTTCACGGCTTCTCGCCACCCCCTCTCACTCACAGCTTATTTGTCAATTAACCCGTGCCGTCCCGAGGACGTACTTCCACGTCCTCACGTTTTGTCACAGCTAATCCTGAGGACGTACTTCAACGTCCTGCAATTGCAAGGTTCATAATTTCCACAATTTTCAATTTTCGCGAGTCATTTTTGGTACGTATACACGGGACACCTTCCTCAACATGATGCCAGGCAGAGACAATGCCTTACCCAGCATGACCTCCTCCCCCCCCCCTGCATGCCCTTTTCTCAGCAATTCACCTGTTATCAGTGACCTGGCCAGTATAGCCATGTCATGCCACGGTACGAAATTCAGGGCCAGAGTGATTCCCCAATCAATGACAATGTGGAGGACAAACTTTACATAGCATTAGAGGAAGAAACAGTTAGAAATGATGATCAGGTAATGTGGCAAAAAAAGGTCAGGTATTAGTGAGTGAAACAATGCTTATAATGCCTATATTACTGCTTGAAAACCAATATACTCTTGTACTACATATAAATTCGTAACAGTAAATAAATAAATACCGTTTATGAGTGGTGTGAAATAGTTATCCTCCCATAGAACTCGTTTTCTTTGGTGCCAGCCTGATAGAAAACCCAGTAAGGTAAGGAGGCTCTCCTACCTGTAATGAGTATTTTAAACCTCAGGTGAGCGATTTCTCTATGAATTTTCGATGTTTCTCACCAAAAGCGAAAGTTTTAGCAAAAAAAAAAGGGTCGAAAAATGGTCGGGATTGGGGGGTACCAGTGGTCAAAAAGTGGTCGGGACGGGGCGGGTTAATTGCCAGTTAATTACAAGTTTCAAATGACACCTACACTAACTGTCATATATAGTACAACGAGAATTATGAGAATATCTGTACTTTTGTGAGCATAATTTAATTTGACCATTACCTCGAACGCGCATCCAGATATCACGCATCTCCCTCTCACCCAAAACCGGCCCATCCTCACTGCCCTCTCCCCCATCCCCCTGCCCCTCCCCCACATTCCTCCACTCCCCCCCCTACCTCCAGCTACTACCACTCAGCAACTCCTCTTATGAACCTGGTTACCTAAAGGACTTTGATGCATGGTCGTGGAGTGTTCAGACGTGTTTCTCTGGCTCTCCTCTAGCTGCAGGGTTGCCTCACCGGCCTTAGCTTTTTCTTTTTCTTGCCACTAGGGCGTTTTGCAATAAAGTTAGGTTAGCTAGATCTCATTTTCCTCCCTGGCCTTAGTAGATATAGTAAGTGTCTATATCTGTTTCCTGAGATTGCCTTTGCTTACTCACCTCTGGAGTGTACCCCCCACTGATCGCTCTGGGGTGTGAGTGACACACAGGCGCGTCCTCCCGAGAGTGGTTTGAGAGGGTAATCTCAGACTAGGTGTTTTTCCCCGGGCAATTTATCCCTTGGTTGTTTTTCTCTTTCTTCCCACTTCCCCCGTGAGGGGGAAGTGGTAACTATGGCGGACGCCACAACTGCCTCCCCCCCCTTCAGGGGGGGAGGTAGTCCTGACCGACCCCCGACTGCTTCACGGACGGACTGCTCCCAGACCGAACGGCCCCAGACACGTACCCGCCTTGACATCAATGTAAAAAACGCCGAGTTTGTACAGATTCATGCGGTTGGTTCCACTCCCCTGTCCAGCCTCAATCCCTTCATCATCAAGAAGGTGATTGATGGGTGTGCAGGTGAGGTGGAACAAGTTAAAAAACTTGCGAGTGGAGACTTCCTCGTAAAAACCATGAATTCAGCTCAGGTCAAGGATTTGCTTAAACTGAGGAAGTTCCATTGTCACGATGTCCAGACAACGATCCCCCACTCCATGAATTCCTGCAAGGGTGTTATCACCTGCAGGGATCTTGTGCTAATGGAGGAAGACGAAATTGTACAGGAACTTTCTCAGCAAGATGTCATAGAGGCAAGATTCATAACCCGTTACCAGGAAGGCATAAGGACGAAGACAGCCACAGTAGTTTTGACTTTTGGCAAAGTATCTCTCCCTACTAATGTGAAAGTAGGATATGAAATTATCAATGTGAGATTTTACATACCTAATCCCCTTCGTTGTGGAAAATGTCAACTCTATGGACATCACGAAAAGGCTTGTCGAGCTTCAAACGTAGTATGTGGCAAGTGCGCGACTGTAGGACATTCTGCTGACCGCTGTACATCAGAGACTGAATGTTGCTTCCACTGTAAGGATGCTCACTCCACTTCCTCTATGGCTTGTCCCAAGTGGAAGGAGGAGAAAGAGGTCTGCACAGTGAAAGCGACTGAGGGCATATCCTTTTACGATGCTAGGAAGAAGGTGAAGGAGTTGCATGCAACTCCCAAGCCTAATGTCTCCTATGCATCGGCGGTTGTGTCCCGTCCTGTGATGTGCACCGTGGAGACACAGACTGACCTTACATTAGCTCCACATGCCACTTGCCCTACCTCTAAGTCTAGACCCCCTGTACGTTCCAACTCTCTTACAGACATCCCTGTTGCCACTTCTTACTCTCAGGCTGCCGCTGCTCCTTCGCAGTCGGTGCGGCCAAAATCGAAGCCCGACAAGTCTGATAAGATTAATCTGACCACCCTCACAAAACAGTCTCGTCCTCACGTTCTTCCAGTTCCCACTCCAGCGAGGGAGAGGAAGGTTAGCTCTTCCTCGGGGGAGTCTGGGAACCTCGTAATTGACGATAATATGGAGGTTTCCATGAACAAGCACCGGGATAGGTCCCCCGGTAGTCGCTTGTCTTCTGGCGGGCGACAAAAAAAGACGAAGCACACTGGCCCCCAACGAAAATCTTAAACCGCCGCATTCACCCTATTACAGTGGAATTGTAGAGGTATTGGGAATAAGTTACAAAATATAGCAATCTTGTTCTATACACAGGCCAGACGTTGTTTGTTTACAGGAGACGCGCCTGGAGGATCGTCCTGATCCTCCACAGTTCAAACACTACCACTCGTATAGAAGATATGAAGGTCACGGAGTTGCCATTTACACACACAAATCACATCCACAAACGGAAGTGATTCTAAATTCTACTCTGGAAGCTGTCGCGTGCAGAGTAAAATTTAATAACACGTATCTGTCTATTTGCTCTCTGTACTGTCCTCCACATGGCCCCATTGATAGTGATGCTTTAAATTCACTAGTGGAACATCTGCCTGGAAATAAGTTAGTGTTGGGCGATTTTAACGCCCATCACTATCAATGGGGTAGCTTGAGGATTGATGGTCGTGGGGAGCAAGTAGCCGACCTAATACTACAGTCCAACCTCTGTCTTCTGAACGATGGTAGAGCGACTCGTGTAGATGATCGTACTGGTAACTTTTCGGCCATTGACTTATCTTTGGCCTCCCCTGGTATACATCAAGATCTCTCATGGGACCCTTACGACGACTCCTTGGGAAGTGATCATTTACCCATCTGTCTCTCTTATACACGCGACATCATTTCGGACCCTCCACCTCCAAAATTTAACTATAAGAAAGCAGATTGGGGATCCTTCTCAAGGATCGCCAATTTAGATATATCTGGGGAGACCATAGATGTTAAGGTCGAAAATATAACTACTTCCATATTACACGCAGCTGAGGCTGCTATTCCCAAGACTTCTACAGTTCATGCGAAGCATAGAGCACATTGGTGGACGCCGGATTGCCGACAAGCATTAAGAAAACGCAATAGGAGATACAGGATTTTTGATAGTCAGCCCACTGAGAAAAATTTTATTGCATACAAACAGGCACGGGCTGAGGCAAGGAGAATAATAAGAAGGGCCAAACGTGACTCCTGGTGGTCCTTTGTGTCCACGGTGACTCGTACAACACCATTACGTAAAGTCTGGTCCACCATAAGAATATTAAATAATAAAGGCCCATATTTCCCAGTCACCACCCTTCAAGTTAATAATAACATCTATGACGAGCCCGTGGACGTTGCTAACATCCTCGCCAGGAGTTTTTCTCATGTAAGTAGCTCAGCCAATTATGACCCGCGTTTCCAACATCATAAACGCACGGCTGAGCTACAGATATTAGACTTTGCCACAGAAGACGTAAACTCCCCGTACAACCAAGAGTTTACGCTAGATGAACTGCTCCTTGCCCTTAAATCCTGTAAAGACACCAGCCCTGGACCAGACACCATCACATACGGTATGATCCAGCATCTTAATCAGGACAACCTGATTAAGATGTTAGCATTGTACGTACAATGAGATTTGGGCGTCTCGAACGTTTCCAAACTCATGGCACTTTGCGCACGTCATACCGATACCCAAAGAGGCTGGTCGTCTTATGAATCCCACTTCATTTCGTCCTATTGTGTTGACTTCTTGTCTATGTAAGGTCATGGAACGTATGGTTAACAATAGGCTTCTTTTGTTTTAGAGTCAAAGAATTTGTTAAATGATCAACAATGTGGCTTCCGTAAATACAGAAGTTCACTAGATCATTTAATGAATTTGGAGCATTGTATTGCAGAGGCATTTGCCAATAAAGAATTCATGATAGGGGTGTTCTTGGACATCCGTAAAGCCTATGACATGACCTGGCGACACGGTATACTAATGAAGTTCTATTTTTATGGTTTAAGAGGAAATTTACCTGTTTTTATTTCAAATATCTTAAGGGACAGAACTTTCTCTGTCAAATTACCCCGTAACGTAACATCGGATATATTTATCCAGGAAAACGGGGTGCCACAGGGAAGTGTGCTTAGTCCTACTTTATTTAGTATTATGATCAATGATATTCTGTCATCAGCTCCCATCCTGAGGAATCTTAAATACTCGCTCTATGCTGACGATTGTGCAATATGGCACTCTTCCCGTAATGCACAATTTTCGGCTGGGCGGATTCAAGCAGCCCTTGACTCCGTCCACCAATGGGCCTTGCAGTGGGGATTTAAGTTTTCCGTACCTAAGTGTGCCGCTATAGTTTTCACTAATCGTAACGTACCTAATTTGTGCTTAACTTTGGATAATCAGGCGGTACCTTTTCAAAATTCTGTAAAATTTTTAGGAATACATTTTGATCGTAAAATGAATTTTAAACTTCACGTTAATACTTTGCTTGCTCGTTGTGATAAACTGTTAAATGTCCTCAAGTACCTAGCGGGTACTACCTGGGGTGCCGACAGAAAATCTTTATTAATGGTGTATAAGTCCCTTATTCGATCGAAGCTAGACTATGGCGCACAGGTGTATGGCTCGGCATCCGATGCCACTCTGAAAGGATTGGATGTGTTACAGAATAAATGTTTGCGAATGTGTCTTGGAGCCGTCCAGTGTACCCGTGTGACTCGTATGGAAGTGGAGGCGAATGTGCCTCCCCTCCGTATTCGCCGTGACCACCTGGCCTTGTCCTATGGCATAAGGACGTTAAGGAAAAGTAATATCGGCAATGTGGCCTGTACCCCCCTGCGTCAGTACCACCACCTTCTGCGGGGGGTGCGTCGGCCACTTGCCGCTCGCCTCCACTTACTGACTCAGGAGCTTGATGTGGACCCCAGTGACTGTGACAAGTTGGTGCTTAAAAATATAGCGCCTTGGGAGCCACCCGGCTTTACAGTTGATGTCACATGGCTCCCAACACCAAAGGCCAAGGTGCCGGAGGCGGAGGTCCACCACTTGTTTCGTAACATCATTGTTCGTCACTTGGGGTCCCATCAATTGTACACCGACGGCTCCAAGTCGAGTGAATGTGTGGGTGCAAGTGTGTGGTCGACTGAATGTGCCCTCAGGTATCGGTTGCCGACTCATACATCTGTGTTTACTTCAGAACTTTTTGCTATTGACAAAGCCATAGACTATGCTCTCAATTCTAGGCATGAATTTGTCATATTTTCAGATTCAAAATCAGCCCTTCAGGCAATTGCATCTTGCACTACGGACTCTCATGAGATCCAGGGCCGCATCGTTAATAAGTTGCATTCATGCAACAAGTCATTCACGCTGATCTGGGTGCCTGGTCATTGTCGTATCTACGGCAATGAGCAGGCTGACTTACTTGCAAAGTCGGCTGTGGAGCTCGAGGAGACTTGGGACGTTCCTCGTGATCTACGGTCGAGTCTATCTCTCGGAAAGAAATCAATAAATCTTCTGTGGCAAGGTCAGTGGACCAGACTAAATATTCCAACTTGTAAGCCGTACCTGGGCGACTGGGACACTGCCAACCGTCCCAGTCGCCTAGAAGAAAAAGTGTTGGCACGGCTACGGCTTAATGCCACCATTTTAACCCACATAAAACCATATATGGAAAGACGCTTCCCACCGCACTGTGACATCTGTAATGCGGTGTTATCTATCAGTCATATCATCCTGCGCTGTCGGCGATTTATTCGTGAAAGGCTTCACTTATAAATTACTGCGGCGCAGCAGACGTCCCCTTCACCCTTTCCACTATCCTGGGTGATGGGGACATTGTTATGACTGATAAATTGATGGCTTTCTTGAGAGAGACCGGACTGATCAGAGTGATGTGACTTTTTTACTGTGTGGTTATGGTTTTTATGAACAGTAAATATGTATATATTGTAATATTAATTAGGGTTGACAGTTGACATATTTTAAATAGTTCCTCCTCCCACCGATCTATTTCTAATATAGATGTCCCCTACATTAAGCCAAGTTCCTCGCCTGACAGTGCAAGTGTGCAATATAGGAAGGTATTGGGCACTTGCAGTCGATGGTAGTCTGCTGGGCGAGGTTCTTCAATTTTTGTACAAATTATGTAAATACATTATATTATCTTGCTTAAGTTATTCTAATTAGGGACGACAGCTGACGTATATGGAAATGTTCCTGACTCATCTGGTTCCCTTTCATATATTGATGTCCCCTATATTAGGTTGTGCCTCGACTGACAGTCATCAGGTGATGAGTGCAGGTATGTAATGTAGAAAGGCATTACATATCTGCAGTCGATGGTGTTCTCTTAGTCTAGGCTTTTTGAATATTAGTGTAGGTATGTTATTTGTCTCTTAGGATTTAGTATAGGTTAGCGATTTGTCTGTTAGGTGGTTAGTTTTAGGGTCTTTAAATTAGGTATTTTTGTTTATAAGTAATATAAGGTTAAAAATTTAAAAAAATAAATAAAAATAATAAAACTAAAACTACAAAAAAAATAATAAAATAAAAATTATTATATATATATGTACGTGTGCATGAAAGTGTGTATGTTCATATGCATGGATATGTGTATGTATGTATGTATGTATATATATATGTTTGTATATATATGTATATATGTGTCAATATATATATACATATATATATATATATATATATATATAAATATATATATATATTTATATATATATTTATATATATATATATATATCTCTGCCTTAATGACCAGAGGCTCCGGCCTCAATGGTCGATAGGCAAAAAAAAAAAGAAAGAAAAAAAAAAAAAAGGTTACCTAAAAGTTTGGTGTGTTTAAATTCAGGAAAGTTTCTAATGATTAAACAGACAAGTAAAGAACATTGTGATGTGACTGAATGTGTTGTTGTGTGTTAAGAGTCAGGCAGGTCTGCGTTTCTATATTTTCAGTGCTTTCCCTTTCACTCCCCACCTTTCCCTCTCCTCTTTTCATCCCCCCTTCTCACTTGCACCTCCCCCTCCTCCTTCACCCTCCACCTCTCCCCTCTCTTTCAACTTTAACATACAAAAGAGTCTGTCTGTCTGTCTGTCTGTCTGTTTCTGACGAACACAAAACTGAAGGAATTAAACCCCTTCAGTACAAGACCTCCCTCCCCACTGTAGCAAAATCATCCCCAGGTACAAGGAACACACACACACACACACACACACACACCGCTCGCTGGTGCAGTGGTAACGCTCTCGCTTGCCAACTGGTGGACGGGAGTTCGCGCCTCGCTCAGGTTGCGAAAAGTTTCTCTGACGAAGTGGGTGGTTACTGTCCCCCTTGAGCAAGGGGACGGGTGTGTGCGTGTGTGAAGGTCACAGCCTTGCCCTTAGATCGGACTATATGAGCTCTCAGCTCCCTTCCGGGAGGGTAAAAGGCTGACGATCACGACCATCAAGATCCTGACCGACCCGGTGAATTACACACATAACACACACTCTCCCTTCGCGGTCGCGGGTTTAAAAGAGGGGAAATGAGAAGGATAAAAAAATGTGTGCAAATGAGAGAAATGAAAATGAAAAAAAAGGAGCCGGAAGTTTTGGATCGAGCTCAAGACACCTTTGTTAGAATCTCAGGCAGCTGCAACTTACTTCACCTTGGCTCCTACTTGTCTTGTAGTCTTGTGGCTGTAATACAGGAGAGAGAGAGAGAGAGAGAGAGAGAGAGAGAGAGAGAGAGAGAGAGATGGTAAAGGACGTAACTCGGTACACCTGTCGTAAATGTCCCAGGCCGCTCCACCTTACTTCATCTCGCCTCCTGTCTCTCCTGCATCTTGTGATACTTGAACATAATTGTGACTTTAATCTAATAATGATGATGATCATGATGATGATGATGATGATGATGGAAGTATGGTGGGGGTTGTTATGATGATAATGATGATAATGATGATGATAACGGAAGTGGTGGTCGTGGTAGTGATGATAATGATGATGATAACGGAAGTGGTGGTCGTGGTAGTGATGATAAAGATGATGTATATATGTGGAGTAAGTTAGTAGTGATGATAATAACCTTACTTTATACCGTCTACTACCTCAAACTAGCTTGTGATGCTGTTAATATAAAGTAGAAAAAAAGGAGGAAAAGAGAGAGAAGGAAAGAAGGGGAAAAAACATAAATACAGTAAATAACAAAAAATACAAGGCAGAAAAAAAAAAGATAGAGAATTTGTGGGGGAAAGGAGGAAAAAAGAAAAGGGAAAAAGAAAGAGGGGAAAATAAAATCAGAAACGCATAACAAACGATGAAAAGATGGAAAGAAATAGTTAGAAAAAAAAAAGGAAATGAAAATGGGAAGGACGGAAAGAGAAATAGAAAGATAAAACAAGAAAGAAAAAGAATTTGGAAGGAAAATAAATGGAGGCCTGACGAGAAGCTTGGGTGGAATTCGGTACACCTGTAGTAGAGTCCCAGGCCGCCCCACCTTACTCCATCTTGTCTCCTACCTGTCTTGTAGCTTGTGATGCTGTAATATAGTTATGGGTTTTATTTAATATACCTAGTGGTGATGATGATGATGATGATAGTTATTATTATCATTAAGTTAGTTTTAATGATGAATGTATGGATAAAGATGATGATGGTAATGATAATGATGATGACGATGATGACTGTGATGTTTAGTAGGTTAATACTGATAACAATAGCCTAACTTCATATCGCCTCCTACTTCTCTTCTAGCTTATGATGTTGTAATGGAGAGAGAGAGAGAGAGAGAGAGAGAGAGAGAGAGAGAGAGAGAGAGAGAGCAATGGGTTACGCAAAATAAACATAAAAAGGAGCCGACACAGAAAGGATATAACAAGATACCTTTGTTAGAATCTCAGGCAGCTCCACCTTACTTCACCTTGGCTCCTAGTTATCGTGTAGTTTGTTGCTGTAATACTGTTAATAAAGAAAAGAGAGAAACAAAAGGAAGGAGACACAAAATATGATACGGAAAGGAAAGGAAGGAGGTGGAATCAAAAGAAGAAAAAGAGATTAAATTTGGAGAAGGAAAAAGAAATATCAGGAATGAGGAAAGTTACAAGGAAAACGAGAAAGGAAGACGGTAGTAAAAGAATGATACCAAATAAGAAATAAAAAGGAATGAAGAAAAAGGAGACAGAAGAAAAATGACGCTTATTGGTAAAGGTGTTAACTCAGTACGCCTGTCATTGAGTCCCAGGCCGCTCCACCTGACTTCACCTCGCTTTCTTCCTGTCTTATAGTATATGGCTTTAATATATTGATCATGATAATGATCAGGATGATTATGATGATAATAATAATGATGGAAATTTACATCTGAAAGTAATAATGACAGGTAAGTGGTGATGATGATGACGATGATGATGTAGATGATGATGATGATTGTACTAATGATGGAAATTTACGCTACTTTTGACAAAATAATGATAGTTAAATGGGTGATAATGATCATGATGATGCATATGGGACTGACGATGATGATGATCATAGTGGCGGTGATGCAAAGTAGATCAATACCGATGATAATAAGCTTACTTCATCTCGCCTCTTACCTCTCTCATAGCTTGTGATACTGTAATATCATGAAGGAAAAAGGGGGAAGAAAGAGAATTAATATAGGAACCATTAATAAGAAGAAAAGAAAGAAAGAAAATATTGAAAATGAAATAGAAAGCAGATAAAAAGAAGTGAGATATTAAATAAAGACATGATAATGAACTGGGCACAGAAAGACCAAAATTAAAAAAAAAAAAAAAAGCAGGAAAGGATAGAGAACACAGGAATAAGAAAATTGGGAAGAGAAAGTGGGAAAGACAAGAAGATGGGATGGAGAAAAAATAAGACCAACTGAGAAAAGGAAAAGGAAATGAGAAAAAAGGAACAGAAAAAGAGCGACAGGATAGGGATGCGTCCAACTCAAAACATCTTGAGTAGAATCTCATGAAGCTCAATCTCACTTCACCTTGGCTCCTAATCCTCTTGTATTTTAATTCCAGTGTAGTGATGAGAACATGGAGAGAAAAAGAATCGAAAGGAGAAAGAAGAATAGAAAGGAGATATAATGAAAACTTATGATACAGTAATATAATGGAGGGAAAAAAGGAGGAACAGAGAGAAATGCAATGAGGAAAAGAGGGAATGAGAAATATGGAAAAAAATGACTGAAAAGGGGAAAAAAAGACGAAGAATAATTGAAGACCATGAAAAGGAATGAAAGGTGGATTAGAGGGAATGAGAAACAGAGAAAAGAAAATTACTGAAAAGGAAAAAAAGAAGAATAGTTAGAATAATGACAATGACAAGGAAATAAAGGTGGATTTGAAAAAAAGAAGGATACAAGAAGAACGGGAGGAAAAAAAAAAGAATAAAGGAGAAAGAAAGAAGGAAGGACTAGCATGGAGGACGAATAAAAGAACATTACAAAATGGGAAAAACGTAAAAAAAAAAAAACGGACAGAAAAATAAAAAGGAGTCAGGGAACGATTTATGGTAAAACTTAAGACAACTTTGTTAGAATCTCTGTACGTTCCACCTGACTGTACCCTGGCTAGTATTTCTCCTGTTACTTTATTTCTGTAATACAGTTATGACAGAAGGGAGTCTGGAAAAAAGGGAATAATAATAATAATAATAATAATAATAATAATAATAATAACTAAAAAAGTTAATAAGGTATCAATGGCAAAGGTGTTACCTTGGTACACCTGTTGTAGAGTCTCAGACAGCTTCATCTTACTTCATCTTTTTGTCGACCTCTCCCGTAGCTTGTGACCGGGTAATATTATGGAGAAAGAATGAAGGAAAGGTAAGGGCAGAAAAAGATAAAGGTGAGAGACGGACGAATGGAAAATGAGAAATTCTGAACGAAAAATGAAAAGAAAGCAAGACAACGTAGAAAGGGAAGGAAAGAAAAGGAGCCAACAACAACAGAGGGTAGAACTCGGTACACCTGTAGTAGAGTCCCTGGCCGCTCCACCTTACTTCATCTCGTCTCCTACCTCTCTTGCAGCTTGTGATGCTATATATAGATGTTGGCTTTATCATTAGTAGCTAAAAGTGGTGGTAGTGGCAGTGACAGTGATTTAGATTAGCTCTTACCATAATGGTGGGAATTTCCTGCTTAATGATGATGATGATGATGATGAGGAGGAGGAGGAGGAGGTGAATGTTGGTGACAGTAATAATACAATCCAGCTGAAATCCTAACTCCTTGTAGATTGTAATGGTATAATATCATATGGAAATAATTAAGAAGATGGAAGTAAAGTGGGAGGGAGAAAGGTGAAAATGAATAAGAAAGGAGCTAAAAGATACAAAGAAAGAAAGCAATATAATTAGGAGAAAAAAGGAATGAAAGGCAAGGCAGATGGATGAAGGAAGATTAAAAAACAAAAGGACAATAAACGGAAAATGAGAGAGAGAGAGAGAGAGAGGGAGGAACTCCAGACACCTTTGTTAGAATCTCAGGCCGCTCCACCTTGCGTCACCTTGGCTCCTACTTCTCTTGTAATTTGTTACTGTAATATAGTGAAAAGAGAAAGGAGAGAGAAACAAAGAGAAGGAGTAACAAACGAAATAAGGGAAAAAATGGAAAAGGAGAAGGAATATAAAGGAAGAATAGAGAAACAAGGAAGGGAGAATTAAAAATGGGAAAGGAGAAGGAAAATATGAGAAAAGAGGAAACCATTAAGGAAATTGCGAAAGAAGAAGAGGAAAAGGAGTGCAAAGAAACAAAACATAAAATAAATGAGAAGGAAAGAAAGTAAAGCTAGAAAGAATAAAAATGAAGCATAAAGAGTAAAGGTACTAGCTCGGTACACCTGTAATAAGAGTCACAGGTCGCTCCATTTTACCTCATCTCGACTCCTACCTGCCTTGTAGCTTGTGATGCCGTGATTTGACGGAGGAAGTAAACAGAAGAGAAGAGGAGTGAGAAGGAAAAAGATAAATGAGAAAGGATCTATCTATCTATCTATCTATTGCCAGACGCGTTAATCCCGTAAGGGGTGGCCACAAAGAAATCGCCTCCATGTTTTTGGCGTAGCTGTACAGTCTACACTGAGTGGGAAGCCAAATTATTTCCTGTAAACCAGGGAAGCATTTATAACGCTGGGTGGTAACCTTATAACCAACCAACACGTGTTCCCTACTTGACAACAAGTGGGTTGGCGGAGGGTTAGTGCCCCTCCCCGGAAAACAACTAAATAAAAGTACGAACAAGAATGAGAAAGAAACAGTAAGGAAAATATGGGAAACCAAAAACAAAGGAAAAATACACAAATAAAGGGAGAGAAAAAGACAATTAAATAGTGCAGAATGAAAAAAAGAAGAAAATGAAGAAAAAAAAGAGAAACAAAGAAAAGGGCAGAGAGGATTAAGAAAAAGAGCGAGAAATAAAGAAAATGAGACTGAAGCAAGAACTGTGAGTGACGGACTGAACTCTGTACACTTGTAGTAGAGTCCCAGGCCGCTCCACCTTACTTCATCTCGCCTCCTACCTGCCTTGTAGTTTGTGATGCTATGATGACTAAAACAACAGAGACAAAGGAAAGGGGGAGAGGAAAAAATGGATTAAGGGAGAAATGGGGAAAGATACAAAAAGAGGGTGAGAACTAAAGAAAGAAAAGAAAACAAATTAATTAGAACGGGTGAAAAAGAAAAGCAGAGACAAGAAGAAAATTTTAAAAAATGACTGAAGGAAGCGAGGAAAAGAACAACACATACCGCAGAGAGAGAGAGAGAGAGAGAGAGAGAGAGAGAGAGAGAGAGAGAGAGAGGAAAACTGGGTGGAACTATAAAAACTTATCATAGTTTGAGGAGGTAGAGAGGAGAAATTATAGTGCAGAAAGAAAGAGAATTAGAAAAATTATGTAAAAGAATAGAATAAAGAACAATAGGAGTGAGAAGGGTAGATTGGGACAGGAAGGTAGATGAGTAGAAGGAAGGACAAAAGCGGAAGAAGAAACAAAACAAGAATGAAAGGAAAACATTCGGCAGGCAAATGCTAATCACCCGTAATAATGTGCTGTTGGCCAAGTCCACTATTTTGGCCATATCTTGATACCCTGAAGGTTACATGTTGATAGCTCAAGCCGTTCATGAGATATAATGGTGCTAAAGGCGGGCGATACAAGCTAGTTGACCTTTGGCAGCCATTTTGGTGACCTTGACTTTGACCCAGAGTGCCCATTCTCGAAATCGGCCAAGATTTTGGCCATATCTTGATGTCCTGAAGGATCTGTATTGATAACTCAAGCCGTTCATGCGATGTAATGGGAACACACACACACACACACACACACACACACACACACACAGAGGCGGGCAAAAACATTACTGCTCCGTCTTTACAAGGCGGGCGATAATAATGGAGAAAAATGGAAAAGAGATAGATATATAAAAAGGAGCTGAGGTAGAATCCTCGTGGATCTCCAAACACCTTTGTTAGCATCTCAGGCCGGTCCAATTACATCACCTTGGCTCCTACTTCTGTTTATTGCTGTAATATTGAGAAGAAAGAGAAGAAACAATGAGATGGAAAAAGAAAGAGAGAAAGGAGAAAAATAAAGAGCCAGAGGGAATGAAAACAAGAGAAAGAAAGGAGAAAGAAGAAAATGGGAAGGGAAAAATGGAAAACGAAAGGAAGGATAAAAAAAAGAAAGAAACGCTTAAGGAAGAAAATATAAGCTGGAAAATATGAAATAAAAGGAAAAATACGGAATAAAAGAGGGAACTGGACAGCTATTAAGGTATAAGCTCAATACAAAGTCCCAGGCCGCTCCACCTTACTTCATCTCTCCTCCTACCTCTATTGTACCTTGTGATGACGTAACATAGTGGAAAAAGAAAGAAAAACAATGGAAAAGGAGTAAGGAAGTAAGGACAAAGGAACAAAAATTACAGGGGAGAAGAAAGGAACGGGATAGTTTTGATGAGAATGTTGATAAATGTATGTGTGATAGTGGTAGTAGCAATATGCCTCCCCCCCCCTCAAGAAAAGAGAAAAAGTGATAGAAAAGTTGAGCAAAAAAGGTAAGAGAATGAAAATGAAGAAACGAAAAGGAGAGAAAGAAAGAAAGTAAAATATAGAAAGAAAGAAAAACAAAGAAAGAGACAGAAGACGAGACACGAAAAATAAAAGGAGGCTCATCATCTTGGAGGTCAGGTTTGAACTCGGTACACCTGTTGTAGAGTTCCAGACCGCTCCACCTTACTTCATCTCGCCTCCTACCTCTTTTGGAGCTTGTGATGCTTTAATATAGATGTGGATTGGTCTTATGTCACTAATGATGCTGCTGGTGATAGTGATAACGATGATGGTGTTGGTGATGGTGATAATAGTTATGTTATGTTGGTCTTAGTGGTAATGACAACTGTGTGGATAATGATGATGGTGACAGTACTGATGATGATGATGATGATGATGACTGTACTGGTGTCAGTGGTAATGGCGGTGATCTCATTGGTGATGTTAATGATGATGATGATTATGATGATGACTGTAGTGGTGGTGGTGATGGTGGTAATGATGATGATGGCAATGACAACTGTGTGGATAATGGTGTTGGTGACAGTACTGATGATGATGATAATGATGATGATGATGACTTAAGTGGTGGTGGTGGCGGTGGTAATGATGATGATGGCAATGACAACTGTGTGGATAATGATGATGGCGACAGTACTGAGGTGATGGTGATGATGATGAAGACGTAGGAGACTAGTGATAATAACAATCTGATTTCACCTCTCTTCCTATCTCTTGTAACCTGATATGTTGTAGTAATGAAAGGAGAAAGGAGGGTAGAGAGAAAGAGACCAGAAAAAAGGAAAATGAGAAATAAATAAGTAAGGATAATGAAAGACAAAAAGAAGACAGAAAGTGAAGAAAAAAGAAAAAAAGGAGGTTGAGCGGGAATGGGGTGAAGGTTTGAATTAGGCACACTTATAGCAGAGTCGAGGCCACACCACTTTACTTCATCTCGCCTCCTACCTCTCTTGTAACTAGTGATGCTGTAATATTGTAAAGAAAGAAGGAAAAACTACGAGAAAAGGAAGAATGGGAGTGGAAGGTAGAAAATAAAGGGCTCGAGGAAGAAGTATAGAGAGGATAAGGAAATACAGTAAAGGGGACAGGAAGCAGCTTGAGGATATAACTCATTACACACACAACAGTCCCAGGCCTCTCCACAGTACTCCATCTCGTCTCCAACCTCTTTGACATATGAAATACTCTATAAAGGTATATACAACTGTGTAGGTGATGCTGGAAGAGAGAGAGAGAGAGAGAGAGAGAGAGAGAACTGTCGAAGAAATGGTCGAACTCGAGACACCTTTCTTATCATCTCAGGCGGCTCCACCTTACTTCAACTTGGATCCCACTTCTCTTGTAGTTATATTAGTGTAAGACAGTGATGGAAGAAAAGAGAAAACAAGAAAATGAAACGACAAAGAATTAAAAAGAAATCAGAATGAAAGATGGGATACAGAAAGAAAACATAGGAGAACATTACAGGAAAAGGAAATAAAAGGAAAAAATATATCGAATGAAAGTGGAGAAGACAGAAAGGAAATGACAAAGAAATCAAGACAGAAAATCTGAGAAAGAAAAAAGGGGCAAAGGAGGACGAAAATAATCCATAGCGCGATGCAAAGAAGACAAGAATGAAAAGGAGAAGCAGGGAAAATTAGGAACAAACAGTTTATGTGTTAACTCGGTGCACCTGTAATGGTCACAGGCCACTCCATCTTACATAATCTATCATCTCGCCTCCAACCTGCTAATTATTTTTTAATGTAAGGAACTGGAGAAAGAAAGAACGAAAAGGGTAGCAAGGGAGAAAGGGAGAAATATAGAAAGTAGGAAAGTGAGAAATAAAGAAGAAAATGAGATACTAAGCAGATGGGAAACAATGAAAAGGAGACACAACTATTAGGGCAGAACTCAGTACACTTGTAATAAAGTCACAGGTCGCTCCACCTTACATAGTCTTGTCTCCTACTTGTCTTGGAGATTGTAATGCTGTAATATAGTGATGGATGTGATGTAAAGGTGCTAATGGTGATGTTGGTGATGTTGCTGATGGTGACTTAGGAGAGTTTTGATGATAATAACTAAATAAGTTAATGACGTATCAATGGCAAAGGTGTTAACTAGGTACACCTGTTGTAGAATCTCAGACCGCTTCACCTTACTTCATCTTTTTGTAGACCTCTCCTGTAGCTTGTGACCATGTAATATTGTGGAGAAAGAATGAAGGAAAGGTAAGGATAGAAAGAAATAAAAGGTGCGAGACGGACGGAAGGAAAATGACAAATTCTGAATGAAAAATGGAAAGAAAGCAAGACAGAGTAGAAAGGGAAGGAAAGAAAAGGAGCCAACAACAACAGAGGGTAGAACTCGGTACACCTGTAGTAGAGTCCCAGGCCGCTCCACCTTACTTCATCTCGTCTCCTACCTCTCTTGCAGCTTGTGATGCTGTATATAGATGTTGGCTTTATCATTAGTAGCTAAAAGTGGTGGTAGTGGCAGTGACAGTGATTTAGATTAGCTCTTACCATAATGGTGGGAATTTTCTGTTTGATGATGATGATGATGATGATGATGATGATGATGAGGAGGAGGAGGAGGAGGTGGATGTTGGTGACAGTAGCAATACAATCCAGCTGAAATCCTAACTGCTTGTAGATTGTGATGGTATAATATCATATGGAAACAATTAAGAAGATGGAAGTAAAGTGGGAGGGAGAAAGGTGAAAATAAATAAGAAAGGAGCTAAAAGATACAAACGAAGAAAGCAATATTAAATTAGGAGAAAAAAAGGAATGAAAGGCAAGGCAGATGGACGAAGGAAGATTAAGAAATAAAATGACAATAAACGGAAAATGAGAGAGAGAGAGAGAGAGAGAGAGAGAGAGAGAGAGAGAGAGAGAGAGAGAGAGAGAGAGGATGTGGGACGGAGGAACTCCAGACACCTTTGTTAGAATATCAGGCCGCTCCACCTTACGTAACCTTGGCTCCTACTTCTCTTGTAATTTGTTACTGTAATATAGTGAAGAGAGAAAGGAGAGAGAAACAAAGAGAAGGAGTAACAAACGAAATAAGGGAAAAAATGGAAAGGGAGAAGGAATATAAAGGAAGAATAGAAAAACAAGGAAGGAAGAATTAAAAATGGGAAAGAAGAAGGAAAATATGAGAAAAGAGGAAACCATTAAGGAAACTGCGAAAGAAGAAGAGGAAAAGGAGTGCAAGGAAACAAAACATGAAATAAATGAGAAGGAAAGAAAGTAAAGCTAAAGAGAATAAAAATGAAGCATAAAGAGTAAAGGTATTAGCTCGGTACACCTGCAATAAGAGTCACAGGTCGCTCCATTTTACGTCATCTCGACTCCTACCTGCCTTGTAGCTTGTGATGCCGTGATTTGACGAAGGAAGTAAACAGAAGAGAAGAGGAGTGAGAAGGAAAAGGATAAATGAGAAAGGATCTATATATCTATCTATTGCCAGACGCGTTAATCCCGTAAGGGTTGGCCACAAAGAAATCGCCTCTATGTTTTTAGCGTAGCTCTACAGTCTACACTGAGTGGCAAGCCAAATGATTTCCTGTAAACCAGGGAAGCATTTATAACGCTGGGTGGTAACATTATAACCAGCCAACACGTGTTCCCTACTTGACAACAAGTGGGTTGGCGGAGGGTTAGTGCCCCTCCCTGGAAAACAACTACATAAAAATACGAACAAGAATGAGAAAGAAACGGTAAGGAAAATATGGGAACCAAAAACAAAGGAAAAATACAGAAATAAAGGGAGAGAAAAAGAAAATTAAATAGTGCAGAATGAAAAAAGGAAGAAAATGAAGCACAAAAAAAAAAAGAGAAACAAAGAAAAGGTCAGAGAGGATTAAGAAAAAGAGCGAGAAATAAAGAAAAGGAGACTGAAGCAAGAACTGTGAGTGACGGACTGAACTCTGTACACTTGTAGTAGAGTCCCAGGCCGCTCCACCTTACTTCATCTCGCCTCCTACCTGCCTTGTAGTTTGTGATGCTATGATGACTAAAGCAACAGAGACAAAGGAGAGGGAGAGAGGAAAAAATGGATTAAGGGAGAAATGGGGAAAGATACAAAAAGAGGGTGAGAACTAAAAAAAGAAAAACAAATAAATTAGAACGGGTGAAAGAAAAAAGAAATGCAGAGACAAGAAAAAAAAAAAATGACTGAAGAAAGGGAGGAAAAGAACAACACATACCGCAGAGAGAGAGAGAGAGAGAGAGAGAGAGAGAGGAAAACTGGGTGGAACTATAAAAATCTATCATAGTTTAAGGAGGTAGAGAGGAGAAATTATAGTGCAGAAAGAAAGGAAATAAGAAAAATAATGTAAAGGAATAGAATAAAGAACAATAGGAGTGAGAAGGGTAGATTGGGACAGGAAGGTAGATGAGTAGAAGAAAGGACAAAAGCGGAAGAAGAAACAAAACAAGAATGAAAGGAAAACATTCGGCAGGCAAATGCTAATCACCCGTAATAATGTGCTGTTGGCCAAGTCCACTATTTTGGCCATATCTTGATACCCTTAAGGTTACATGTTGATAGCTCAAGCCGTTCATGAGATATAATGGTGCTAAAGGCGGGCGATAAAAGCTAGTTGACCTATGGCAGCCATTTTGGTGACCTTGACCTTGACCCCGAGTGCCCATTCTCGAATCCGGCCAAGATTTTGGCCATATCTTGATGCCCTGAAGGTTTTATATTGATAGCTCAAGCCGTTCATGAGATGTAATGGGAACACACACACACACACACACACACACACACACACACACACACACACACACACACACACACAGAGGCGGGCAAAAATATTATTGCTCCGCCTTTACAAGGCGAGCGATAATCATGGAGAAAAATGGAAAAGAGAAAGAAATATAAAAAGGAGCTAAAGTAATGGAAGGTGAATCTCGAGACACCTTTGTTAGCATCTCAGACTGCTCCACCTTACACCACCTTGGCTCCTACTTCTGTGTATTGCTGTAATATAGTGAAGAAAGAGAAGAAACAACGAGATGGAAAAACAATGAAAGAAAGGAGAAAATTAAAGAGCCTGAAGGGATGAAAACATGGGAGAGAAAGAAGAAAAGAAGAAAATGGAAAGGGAAAAAAAGAAAATGAAACAAAAAAAACAAATGCTTAAGGAAGGAAATACAAGCTGGAAAATACGAAATAAAAGGAATAACAGGAGATAAAAGAGGGAATTGGTCAGCTATTAACGTATAAGCTCAACACAAAGTCCCAGGCCGCTCCACCCTACTTCATTTCGCCTCCTACCTCTATTGTACCTTGTGATGACGTAACACAGTGGAAAAGGAAAGAAAAACAAGAGAAAAGGAGTAAGGAAGAAAGGGCAAAGGAAGAAAAATTACAGGAGGGAAGAAAGGAACGGGTTAGTTTTGATGAGAATATTGATAAATGTACGTGTGATGGTGGTGGTAGTAATATGCCAAAAAATAAAATAAAATAAAATAAAATAAAATAAACGAAAGATGGTGAAAGAAAAATTGAGTAAAAATAGGCAAGAGAATTATAATGAAGGTGGGGGCGCTCACCATCCACTAACTCGATGTAGTGCTGCCCTCGGGTGTCTGAACTTTCCTCTCCTCCATCCTTCTTTCCTTCCATCCTCTCCCGTCTTTTCTTTCCTTCACTCTTTCCTCGTCCTTCTGCCTACAGGTGACTTTACACTCCCTCTTCTGTCTTTCTTTCCTTTATTCTTTCCTCTTCCTTCTGCCTGTGGGTGACTCTACAATGAGTGACAAGCCAAATTGTTTCCTGTACACCAGGAAACCATTTACTACGCTGGGTGATAACCATATAACCAAATATTGGCGCCTGGTGGTTTAGTGGGTAATTACGGTGCTCCAATCGGATTCAGCTGGTGAAGGTTTATTTCCAAGGGAAGGCTGAGGATTATTGTTCATGTAATGCCACGCAGGGATGAGTGAGGCCTGTCATTCTCATCTTAAATGTAAGGACCAACTTGCCTAGCCCCAGGCTCCTACGCTCCGCATGGGGCAAAGTAGGATTGGATGATGATGATGATGTTGATGATGATGATGATGATGATGATGAACAAAAAGGAAAGACAGATCGAAAGAGAGTAATAAAAACAAAGAGAGAATAGAGGAAAGAAAAACAAAGAAAGAGAAGATGAGACACGAAAAATAAGGAGGCACAACTGTTATGAGGTTAGGTTTGAACTCAGTACACCTGTTGTAGAGTTCCAGGCCGCTCCACCTTACATCACGTCGCCTCCTACCTTTTTTGGAGCTTACGATGTTTTAATATAGTTGTGGATTGGTCTTATGTCGCTAATGCTGCTGCTGGTGATAGTGATAACAATGTTCGTGTCGGTGATGATGATGATAGTAAAGTTATGCTAGTTTTGGTGGTGAAGACAATTGTGTGGATAGTATTGATGGTGACAGTGCTGCTGCTGATGATAATAATGATCATGATAACTGTAGTGGAGGTGATGATCGTAATGATGGTGATGGTAATGACAATTCTGTGGATAATGATGGTGACAGTGTTAATGATAATGATTATGATGATGATGATAACTGTAGTGGTGGTGGTGATGGTAATGATGGTGATGGTAATGACAATTCTGTGGATAATGATGGTGACAGTTATGATGATAATGGTTATAATGATGATCATCATGACGTAGGACAATCTATATAAAATGATCTGATTTCCGTATGTTTGTTTGTTTGTTACCTTAACACAGCAAAGACGGCGCAAAGTAGAGCAATTTTTGTTAGAGCAAGGCACCGTTAAAATGCTCTAACTTGAAGAATAAAACAATTTCCAGTCCAACTGGGCCACAGGTTTCCTAGTTATGACTCATTTAGTGGGGGTGATGGATTCGTTTTTTGTTTCGCATTGAAATTACCAGCATGTCAAGAAAGAAGAGTGACGTGTTTGTTGTATTATCACTCTCTCGCCTCTCCTTCCTCGCTCCATATACTCCTAAAACTGTATACTATAATGCTACAGTATGTATTATACAGTATGAATAATTATTCCCTTGTACAAAGGAAAAGGGGAAAAAGAAGTGTGTGGTAATCATAGGGACATTTGTCTTCTTAGTATAATAGGAAAAGTGTATGGTAGGATACTTATTGACAGAGTTAGAGAAAGAACAGAGAAATTAGTTGGAGAAGAACAGGGAGGCTTTAGGAAGGGAAGAGGTTGTGTAGATCAGATATTCATTCTCAGATCTTTAGTGGAAAAGTTTCTAGAGAAGGGAAAGAAGTTGTATGCGGCTTTCATGGATTTGGAGAAAGCATATGACAGGGTGGATAGACTAGGATTGTGGAAAGTGTTAAGAATATATGGAGTAGATGGGAAGTTGTTGAATGCTGTGAAGAGTATGTACGATGGTGCGAAGGCTGCAGTGCGTGTGGATGGTGAACTAAGTGAATTTTTCTCTTTGAAAGTTGGGTTGAAACAGGGATGTGTCATGTCTCCATGGTTGTTCAATCTGTACATGGATGGGGTAATAAAAGAGGTACAAGGTAGGGTACTGGATGTTGGAGTGGCCCTGGTGAGAGAGGATAGTGTTTGGAAACTCCCTGTACTGTTGTTTGCAGATGATACTGTGTTGTTGAGTGAAGACGAAGGGGAGCTGCAAGGCTTGGTGGATGAGTTTGAGAGAGTGTGTAAGAAACGGAATCTAAAGGTGAATGTAGGGAAGAGTAAAGTGATGGTCTTTGAGAGAGGTGAAGTCAGTGAATGTACAGCGAGGTTGGATGGTGAGGAATTGGAAAATGTGAGTACGTTTAAGTACTTGGGTAGTTTGATGAGTAAGGATGGAGGTTTGGAGGGTGAAGTGCTTGAAAGGGTACAGCAGGGAAGAAAGGTTGCTGGTTCTTTGAAAGCAGTGATAAGAAACAGGGAAGTGAGCATGGAAGTGAAAAAGTTACTACATGACAGTATTGTGATACCAACTCTAACGTACGGAAGTGAAGCTTGGACGTTGTTGGAAGGACACAAGTCAAGAGTGAGAGCCGTGGAAATGAGTTATTTAAGAGGAGCCTGTGGAGTCACATGCAGAGACAGGCTGACGAATGAAGATATAAAGGAGCGTTGTGGTGTTGATGTGGATGTGATAGGAAGCGTTATGAGGAACACACTGAGGTGGTTTGGCCATTTGGAGAGGATGGAGGGTGAAAGACTGACGAAGAGAGTGTATGTGAGTGAGGTGGAGGGGGAAAGAGGGAGGGGGAGGCCGAGGATGAGATGGAGAGATGGGGTGGAGAGGTATATGAGAGAGGGGGGGGGGTGAGTTGGGAGCAGGGGAGTGAAATGGCGGGGGACAGGGCGACTTGGAGGCGATTTGTTTGTGGCCACCCCAAACGGGATTGAGGCGTCTGGCAATAGATAGATAGATAGATGTATCCCACTGGTGCCCAGTGTCCTCAGTACAGGACGGAACTGGGCATTTTCAAAATCTAATAAAGAAGGGAACCCTGCGATAGGGACCTATGAGCTTCGCGACTATGAGCCGACAGGCTGAGGGCGGTTCGCCTAGCACCCTTCCAGCAAAATCCGTCGTGCAGGAAGTCTGGGAGCCAGTGGGTTAAACACTGGCAAATCTATCAGTTTCTTTAACCCATTGGCGCCCAGTGTCCTCCGTACAGGACGGAACTGGGCATTTTCAAAATCTAATAAAGAAAGGAACCCCTATGAGCTTCACGACTATGAGCCAACAGGTGGAGGGCGGTACGCCTAGCATCCTTCCGGCAAAATCCCTCGCACAGGAAGTCTGGAAGCCAGTGGGATATAATATAATAGCATACACTACTATCCTTTCTGTCTGTCTGTCTGTCTGTCTGTCTGTCTGTCTCTCTCTCTCTCTCTCTCTCTCTCTCTCTCTCTCATTTCTCAACGGGTGTCCCAGCAGGACAGAAATAGGGCAAACTTCCTCGCTCCGTCTTGCTCACGGCAAAAGTAATTCCAATTTGTCACCTTCCGACAGAAAATAGAAACTGACTTGACATCGAGCGAAAGCCGCCGAAGGTGGCCTTTAAGGAGAAAGAAGAATAAAGAGAAACAGACCAGAAAAAAAGAATATGAGAAATAAATAGTACCTGTATATTGGTGAAGAAAGAAAGAAAGGAAGAGGGAAAAGACAGAAGCAATAAAAAGGAGTAGGGGAGAGGAGAGAAAGAGGCGGAAAAAGAAACGATAAAAAATAATTATGAGTAAAAAAAATGAGTAAGTAAAAAGAAAAGGAGAGCAAAAATTAGAGAATGTGCGACATGGAGAGAGAGAGAGAGAGAGAGAGAGAGAGAGAGAGAGAGAGAGAGAGAGAGAGAGAGAGATGGATGGCGAGGGATTTAACTGAGTACTTGTAAATGTCCCAGGCCGCTCCACCTCACTTCATCTCGCCTCCTGTCTCCCTTGCATCTTGTGATACTTAACTTGAACATAGTTGTGACTTCGATCTAATGTAGCTATTAGTGATGATGATGACGGTGATGATGATACTCATGATGATGATGATGATGATGATGATGATGATGGTATTAACAAATCATCTCGCTTCCTAACTTCTCACAGGCTGATCGTGTAATATGATACTGAAAAATATTAAGAAAATGGACAGGAAGTGGGCGGAAAAGAAAGAAAAAAGTGGGAGAAGGAGAAAATGAATAAGAAAGAAAAAAATGCGGAAAGGAAAAAGCAATATTAAAAAGGAGAAAGAAGGAATGAAAGACAAGGCAGATGGAGGAAAGAAGATTAAGAAAGAAAAGGACAGTAAACGGAAAATAAGAGAGAGAGAGAGAGAGAAGCGGCAGGTGAAGGATGGAACTCCAGACACCTTTGTTAGAATCTCAGGCCGCTCCACCTTGCGTCACCTTGGCTCCTACTTCTCTTGTAATTTGTTGTTGTAAAGTAGTGAAGAGAGAAAGGAGACAGAAACAAAGAGAAGGAGACACAAAACGAAAGGAGGGAAAAAATGGAAGTGGGGGAAGGAATATAAAGGAGAAAACGAAAAACTAGGAAAGGAGAATTACATAAGGGAAAGAAGGAAAATATCAGGAAAGGGGAAACCATTAAAGAAACTGCGAAAGAAAAAAAGGAGAAGGGACACAAAGCATGAAATAAATGAGAAGGAAAAAAGTAAAGGAAGAAAGAATAAAAATGAAACATAAATAGTAAAGGTGTTGACTCGGTACACCTGTAGTAAGAGTCCCTGGTCGCTCCATTTTAGGTCATCTCAGCTCCTGTCTGCCTTGTAGCTTGTGATGCCGTGATATGATGGGTGAAGTAAATACAAGAGAAGAGGACTGAGAAGGAGAGAGAGACAGAAAGGGATTAGGGGGAAAAAGGAACGTTAAGGAAAATATAGGAAACGAAAAAAAGGAAAAATACACATAAAACGGAGAGAGAAAATGAAAAATTAGAAGTGTTGAATGGAAATGAAAGAAAATGGAAGACAATAAAGAAGAGGGGAAAAAAGATCAACAAAATCTAAGAGAAGTAAAGAAAAGGAGACGGACCCTGAAACTAGAGTGATGGACTGAACTCTATACACGTGTAGTAGAGTCCCAGGCCGCTCCACCTTACTTTATCTTGTCTGCTACCTCTCTTGTAGTTTGTAATGCTGTAATGTAGTTGTAGCTCTGACCTACAGTGTAATATAGCTAACAGTAATAAAGATGATGATGCCCCTCCTGCTGCTGATGATGATGACGATGGTGGTGGTCGTCGTGAGCTTTAAGATGAATATTACTGTATGGATAATGATGATGGTGACGAGAGTGATGATGGCGGTGGTGAAGGTGACGTTGCTAAACGCTGATGAGAGGATTATATAAATAATGGTGATAATGATGTTGATGACGTAATTTACAACTGGTAAAACCCTATTCTAAACTGGTCCTCTATATATTTTGTAGCTTGTATTGCCGTAGTATAATACAGGAAGAAGCGAGGAAGAATTAGCACTCATGAAATGGAGACGAAAGAAAGAAAATGAGGGAGAAAATATAAATGGCAAAGAAACAACATTAGGAATTAGAAATGAGAATAAACATAGAATTACGAAATGGGACAAGATAAAGCGAAGGACTCCCTGCCTTGACACCGTCTGATGCAGAGCTCTGACTGTTTTCTCACTGGCACTGGACTCAGTCTGATTTACTAGTGGTGAATTTTCGCCGTTATTCTCAGCTTTTCCCAGTTTAGAGACTTAGTCTCTGGCACTGAGAAAGAATTTCTGGACGTTTTCCAGGTTTTCCTGGGACTCTGTCTTTGTTTGCATGTGTGTGAGTGGGAGTGTGTGTGGGTGTTTTTTTTTTTTTTTTTTTTTTTGGCCTGCCGTTAGTGTCCCTCACTGTAGTACGACGCCGAACCCTGAAGGGGTGCCGTTAGGGCACATCCATGAAGGGGGGCCTTTAGGGCCTGGTTATAGGAGGCGGTGAGGGCGGCTCTGCTAGTTTAGGGAAGACCCGAAAGGGGCAGTGGCGGGGCCTCCTACGTCGCCCTTTAGAGGGCGGGAAGCATAGGTTGCCCGTCACTGTAGGGACCTTGGCCACTTTTGCTGTTTATTCTTTGTGGTGCTTGTGTGTGTGAAGTGTGTGTGTGTGTGTGTGTGTGTGTGTGTGTGTGTGTGTGTGTGTGTGTGTGTGTGTGTGTGTGTGTGTGTGTGTGTGTGTGTGTGTGTGTGTGTGTGTGTGTGTGTGTGTGTGTGTGTGTGTGTGTGTGTGTGTGTTGTCTGAGTTTTACGCCTGCGTGCTGTGGGCAGCATGAAGGGATCTTGCATCCCTAGGCCCCAGGGGCGTTCCCGCCTTCCGCTCCCTCAGTTGAAACTCTCCAACCCGTCTCCTGGTACAGGCACGAAGCGGGAGCGCCATAATTCTGACGCCAGCTCCCACTCATCAGCTCACGAGGTCACTTGCGCTGATACCTCTCTTCCCAAGCCTACGGGAGTGGTACCTTGCTCACGTGGTGCCTCAACTCGTTCCTCTAAGGCAGCCCGCCTACATGAGGCTATCGAGGAGGTCACACCTGCTCCACCCTCTCTCTCTTGCACCAAGGGCACTTCAGCTTCCTTACGTGTGGCTGCCGGCCCTGCTCCACAGCAAGGCACCTCCGTGATTCGAGCCCTCGGTACTCAGCCTCGTGCTCCCACCTGCGCCCCCTCTCACAAGCCCAGGCCAGCTAGGTCTGCTCGTATTCCCAAGTGGCTGGAGGTTCCTTCTGAAGCTCATGCTGCTACTCAGATCTCCCCCTCTCCTGATCCAGCTCTTCATGACGACAAGGGTTTCAACCCCATGGCCCGCAAGGGATCGAGGCGTGGTCAGCAGGGAAACGGCCCTACTCCGGCAGTACGTACCGGGACTCCTCTCAGGGCTACCCCTGCTGCTCGTCCCTCCATGTCAGTAGCTGTGCGTCTGCCACCCCGCTCTTCATTCCCAGCGTTCCGTGTGCCTGTCCAGGACGGACACGCAACGAGTTACGATGCCGTGGCTGCACTAGAGCGTCACCTGCCAGGGCTACGCTGCTGCAACCTGATAGGATGGGATGGGAGCTCGGTGTTGGTGCTGAAGGAAGAGGGAGCTTACGACCTCTTGAGAGCAGCTATGCAGGACGAGCCCTCCCCCGTCAAGCTAGACGAGCTGACGCCTGGCCAACAGTCAACGAAGGCCGTCGTCATGGGTTATCCCTTGAGAATGCCTGTGGAAATGCTGCTCCAACACCCTCTGGTTGAAGAGGTGACCCACTGCCAAAGAACACAGACCAGGGAGGAGACTCGACAGGTCTTCATCACCCTTCGGGGTCCTATGATCCCGGTGATCGACCTGGGAAACTGGGGGCAATACCATCTTCGCCCCTTCACCCCAGAGCCACGCCGCTGCTACAGGTGTCAGCGGTACGGGCACCACCGTGCCACTTGCAACCAAGCTGTCATCTGTGGGATGTGCAGCAGCCCGCACGAAACGGAGAGGTGCTTGGCCAAATTCAAGGCCAAGGAGGCCGTCTTGACCCGCTGCCCAAACTGCTCAGGCAAACACCACGTGTGGCACCCCAGCTGCCCCACCAGAGTGGCACTTGTCGATTGCGGGCGAGAACGTCAGGTTGCTTGGGTAAGGGAGCAGCAGGCGATCAGCACCCAACCGGCACCTCCTGGGACTTTCGTTTGGGGACAGCAATGTCCCCCAATAGCGTCTGCTCCTCCAATGCTACAGGAAGCGGACTTCCCACCCCTCCAACCAGCTCTCACTCGTCACACGTCTACTGCCAAGGTTCACCACCCTCCTCCATCCCCAGTCCATCAATTGGTATTGGAGTTCACTCCACCCACTACCGACAACACAGGTTCTCCTCTCCTCGTCTTCACTAGGGACAAATTGCGAATGCTGGGGACCGAAATAGCAACAAGCCTGGCCCAGTTGCTGGGGATGGTTCTAGGCAAGCCTTTGGACACAGCACCATTGGTGCAGACTGTAGACGCCATCGTCGACAGGTTGGTGGAGGCGAAACAACAGCTGCACCCCTCTACCCTGGCACCCCCTGTTTTGTCTCCCACACAGACAATCACAGAAGATCCGCCACCCACCCAGTTTCCTCAGCCTTGTCCTCGCATTTTGGTCACCACTCATCCGGGGCTCACCCCAGTCTTGGGGACGATGGAAGAGGAGCGCAGGGCCCCCGGCCTCCAACCAGATCATGCTCAGCTTCCCCATTGCCAGACTCCACTGCCAGCTTAGGGGCACGGAGTAGGCTTGCCCACCTTCAGGAGGTGGCTGCTAAGGAGCATGTACACGTCTTCCTGCTTCAGGAGATGCTCCTTCCCCACAGCTCCACTTTTCGACTCGGAGGCTTCAAGGGCTATTTTCTCCCCTGGATCCGAGGTACTACACGAGGGTGTGCTATCCTTGTGCGGGAACACATCCCCTGCTATGAGCATGACCCTCCTATCCACTGCGGCGAGGGTGTTGAGGTGCAGGGTGTCATCCTGCAACTAGCCTCAACCTCCCTGACAATCTTCAACATCTATAAGAATCCGGGAGGGACCCTGGGGGAGATTATGGCTCATGCTGCAGCTGAGTCCACCTAAATTGGGGGAGATTTCAACGCTCACCATCCCATCCTCTTCTCACCCATCCCATCGAATGAAGTGGGTCACCATGTAGCCATGACCCTCGAAGAAACTGCAGGGGTTTCACTTTTCAATGATCTGAGCGAGCCTACCCATGTCAGTGGTGGTAGCCTTGACCTCTCCTTCATCTCCTCTCCTCTTGCCAGAATGTCCAGGTGGTCCCTGCACTCCTTCCTCACCACCGACCATTTCGCTCTGGTGACGGAACTCCCGGCGGCCCCACTTCCACCCCCCCCGCCACCTCCACCCCACTGGGATCTCCACCGGGCACGCTGGCCTCAGTATACCGAGGCTGTTGAGGCCGCCTTACTTACTGCCGTTCCCCAGTCTACCCTCGACGATTATGCCGACCATCTCGCCCACACCCTTCACGGTGCTGCTGCCACCAGTATTCCTTTGATGAAGGGCCAGTCTGTCCACATCAAGGATCGCTGGTACTTCGATGAAAGGGTGCGAGAACTAAATCACAGGCTTAACTCGGTCCGTAAGACTTTCCGTCAACAGCCCTCCTCACCAACAAGGAACTACCTGGCTGCAGTGGCACGACATGTCCTACAAGAAAAACGTTGCTTCCGGGAGGAAGCTTGGACAAAATGGTGCCAGCCTCTAGACTCACACTCCACCCTCAAAGAGATGTGGGCTCTTATTAAGTATGTCTCCAGTCCTCGGCTGCCCAGACCTATATCCCACTCTGATCCAGCTGGCGAGGCCGAACGTCTTGCGGCCCTCTTTGCTGCATGCACAGCCACTACTGTACTACCACAGGCTGTCAGGGACTTGCAGGAGCGCCTAGCAGGCCCCCGAAGGGAAGCTATTGAGGCTGCCTGCTCCCGGCCTGACGTCGCTGACCACCTGTTCACAAGTGGTGAACTCAACAGGGCACTTAGTCACAGGCGAGAAACAGCCGCACGAAGTGATGGTGTGGTTTACGCTTTCCTGGCTCATGCTGGCCCGAGTGGAAAGGCCGCTATCCTTGATTTACTCAACCATTCGTGGGTGGAAGGTCGTCTTCCGAGATCGTGGAAAACAGCCATCATTCGCCCCATACCCAAACCCCATGACCCAACCAACATGAGGCCAATTTCCCTTCTTAGCTGCATAGCCAAGCCCGCAGAAAGGCTTGTGCTTTCTCGTCTCGCTTAGGGATTAGGCCCTCTCCATCCGCATCTTTTTCCCTATCTCCCAGGCAGAAGCACATCGCATTGTCTCGCTTCCTTTCTTGGCACGCTGAGACACAGTCGCAGTATGGCTGTTTTCCTCGATCTCAAGAAGGCCTTTGAAATAGCTAACCCTGTTGCAGTCCTGGCAGCCCTTGTGACTAAGGGGGTGGGGGATTTCTTTCATGGACAGTCAGCTCGCATCCGATTCCAGGGTCATATTTCTGCCTCATATTCACACGAAAATGGAACTCCTCAGGGCAGTGTACTGAGCCCACTTCTATTTAACGTGCTCGTTGAGCCTTCTCAGCATCAACTATGGCCATGGTGTCACCCTTCTTTGCTGTGCAGACGACCTGGCACTTGCGTTTTCACATAGGGACTGCTTTGCCCAGGTACCAGCTGCCCTCTCCCTCTTATATGACAAGTGCTGTGACCTTGGGTTCAAGGTCAATCTTGAGAAATCCAAATATCTGCCTTTTGGTTTACATCCACCTGACCGTCCTCTCCTTTTTGGGGGTCATCACCTAGGTCTGGTTTACCATCACCAGTACCTAGGTGTCTGGTTTGATAGAGGGTTGACATTTGGTCACCATGTCTGCTAATTACGGGAACGTGCTGTCACCTGCACCTCTGCCCTCGGAGCCCTATGTAGTCGCTCTCTAGGGGCCTCATTCCGAGTCCTCAGAACATTTTATGTCCATGCCATTCGCTCAATAGTGGACTACAGTGCACTTTGCTTAATTGGCATCTCTGGAAAGCTCAGCAGTTCTCTTGAGGTCATTCAGAACACTGTTCTACGGGTCATGCTCGGTGCACCCCCATGGACTTCTCTTGTCAACCTCAGGGCTGAGAGTGGCTTCCCATCCCTTAAGTACCGGATATGGGCACGTACCACGGCTGTCACTGTCCAACTCTGCCAGCACAAACCTCACCTTACTGTGTCTGCATTACTTCAGCGTACTCTCAGTTGACCCCCAAATCCACAACCTGAAGGGGACTGGATTCTTACTCCTGACAGCATCATTCAGAGCCTAGATGTAACTGACTACGTCATAGGTGACCCCGATTTGCCCTTTCCTGGGTAGTCCCCTGCACCTCCTTGGCTACCTTCAGCTTTCACATGCGTTCTACCTCTGTCAGGGACACCCAGGTCCTCATTTCCCACTTTTCTATGCCAGGATGGTCTCAGTCATGTGGCAGCTCTATACACACCAGACTCTGCCATTTATTATACTGACGGGTTGGTTGGTGCTGATGGGCTTGCAGGTGCTGCGATGATCTGTGGCTCCCATGTCAAGGCTTGGCGTATATCATCTGGGGTTTCACCATACCAGACTGAGTTGGTGGCCATACTCAGTGATCTCAGTCATGCTGATCGACACCTCTCTCAGCGTGTCATGATCCACACAGACTCCCTCTCCTCCCTCCATGGCCTCATGGTGCACCACTTCTGTGACAATGTCCATCTGTTAACGAGCATCATGGTTGTGGTTAATTCTATTACTAGAAGTGGTGGTGATATATTTCTTCATTGGTTCCCTGGACATGTTGGCATTGTAGGGAACGAACGCGCTGATCTTGCTGCTCGTGATGCCAGCTCTCTTCCCGAGGTTACGTTCCCCTTGCGGCCCAGCCTCTCTATCCTCAGGCGTAAGGTGACCACCACCCTCGGCCTCCGGTCACTTGAAGAACATGAGTCGAAAGTTTGGGAGGGTTCATGCTCGGAGCAATGGTATGCAAAGGCTACATCCTATACACCCCTCTCGGTTGCCCCTGGCACTCCCAATCATCTTATAGTGCACATTCGCCTCTTACGATTTGGTTTTCCCTGTTACACCCAGATAACTGGCAGGAACCCCGACCCATGCCCTCACTGCCTTGACCAAACCGATCAGCCGCTGCTTCATTATGTTCATTATGTTTTGGACTGTCCTGCAACAGCCCGCCTCTGTTCCAATTTGAACGACCAACCGGTTGGTGGGGTCGACAGATTCCAGACCGCTGCGAAAGTCATTGGACAAACTTCCGCTGCCGTGATTTTGGGGGTGGTCTCTGCCTACCCACCTCCTCGTTAGAATGTAGCGTGCTAGTAGCAAGAACATCTACCGTGACGGGCTTTCTATGCCCGTGTCCTCCTTATATGAGGGAGGCGAATCTCAATTAATCAATCAATAAAGCGAAAATAATCGATAAAGTGATAAATCATAGAAGGGAAAAAGAAATAAAACCATGAATGTGAATTTAAGAAAATGGGAGAGAAACAAGAAAGAGAAGAAGTTAAACAGAAAAAAAAACGAAAAAGATACTTAAAAAAAAAAAAAAAAAGGAGCTGGGGTCTATCAGAGGATGGAACTCGAGACACCTTTGTTAGAATCTCAGGCCGCTCCACCTTACTTCACCTTGGCTCCTACTTCCCTTATAGTCTTCTTGCAGTAAAATAGTGAATAAAACAAAGAAAATAAATCAAAAACAAAAACTGAAAGGAAAAACAAAACTAACAGAAATATTAAAAACTGAAGGGGAAAAAAGATGGAGAGGAAACAGGAAATACTAAATGTAGAAAGAATGAATAATAAGAGTCGAAGATCAAAACAAAAAAAGGAGAGAAGGAGGACAATGCAAAAGTAAGGATGGAAAATGAAAGATGAAAACTGAGGAAAAGGATTATAATGAAATAAAACAAGGATCGCTGGAGATGGAAGGAAAGAAAGTATAGGATGAAAGAAGAAAAATGGCACATAAATGGAAAGGTGTTAATTCTGTACACCTGCAGTAGGGTCTCAGGTCGTTCAACCTTACTTCACCTCGACTCCTACCTGCCTTGTAGCTTGTGATATCGTGATTTGATCTAGGAAATAAACAGAAGGGAGGAGGAGTAAGAAGAAAAAGGAGAAAGTATGGGATAAGAAAGGAGATTGGAACGTTAAAGAAATGACAGAAACGTAAAAAATATATATGAAACGAAAAAAAAATAGGCAAAACACACATATAAAAAGGAGAGAGAAAAGGAAAAGTAAACACTGTAGAATGAAAAAGAATATGAAAAAGACAAAAAACAAGAAAGAGAAATAAAGAAAAGGAGACGGGCGCTGGAATCAGAGTGAAGGATGAACAGTCTCATACACCTGTAGTAGAATCCGAGGCCTCTCCACCTTACTTCATCTTGTCTCCTACCTCTCTTGTAGTTTGTGATGTTGTAATGTAGTTGTGGCTTTGACCTACAGCTTATTATAGCTAATAGTGATGATGATGATGATGATGATGATGATGATGATGACTGCTGTTTCGATGATAGTGTTGAGAAAAATAACTACATGGAGAATGATGAAGGTGACGAGAGTGATGATGATAGTGGTGACTGCGATGTAGCTGAACGCTGATGAGAACAATGAACACTACAGTTAAAGATAATGATGATGATCGTGATGATGGATTTGGTGATGTACTGTAATTTACTACTGATAATAAAACCTCAATTTAATTTGGCCTGCTATTTTGTAGCTTGTATTGCAATCATGAAATGGAAACGAAGGAAAGAAAATGAGGAAGAAAATATAAATGGCAAAGACACAATATTACGAAACAGAAATGAAAATAAACATAGAATTACAAAATGGGACAAGAAAAAGGGAAAAAAAAAAAAGGTGATGAACGGTAGAAGTGAAAAAGAAATAAGAAATATGAATTCGAATGAAAGAAAAAGAGACAAACAAGAAACAGAAGAAGATAAACAGGAATGAAAAAGAAAAAGATACTTAAAGAAAAGGAGCCTGAGCGAGTAGTGGGTGGAACTCGAGACACATTTATTTGAATCTCAGGCCGCTGCACCTTACTTCATCTTGGCTCCTACTTCTCTTATAGTTTTCTTGCTGCAATACAGTGAAGAAAGAAGACAAAGAAAATAACGCAAAAACAAAAACTCAAAGGAGTACAACCGAAAGGAAAAACAAAACCTAAAGGAAAAACAAAACTAAAAAGAAAATGAAAAGCTGAAGGGAAAATAACGGAAAAAGAAACAGGAAAACTAAAGGCGAAAGAACTAATGAAAAAGACGAAATTGACAAGCCAAATGGTTTCCTGTACACCAGGAAACCATTTAATATGCTGGGTGGTAACCATATAACCAAATTATGGCGCATGGTGGTTTAGTGGGTAATTAAGGCGCTCTAATCGGATTGAGCCTGTGCAGGTTTATATCCAAAGGGTGGTTGGGATTTACTGCTCAAGTAATGCCATTGATCAGAGATGAATGAGGCTCGTTACTCTCATCTTAAATGTCAGGACCAACTTGCATAGCCCCGGGCTTCTACGTTCCTCATAGGGCAACAAATGATTAGATGGTGAATGAATGAATGAGAAAGAATGAATGAAAAAAGACGAAAGGAATTAAAACATTAAAAAAAAGGGAAGAGAAGGAGGACAAAACAAAAGGAAGGAAGGAGAAAGAAAGAAGAAAACCGAGGAAAAGGAATATAATGATGCAAAGGAATTTGGGAAAAGGAAGGAAAGAAAGTAGAGGATGAAAGAAAAAAAATGGCACATAAATGTAAAGGTGTTAATTCTGTACACCTGTAGTAGAGTCCCAGATCGCTCCACTTTACTTCATTTTGATTCCTACCTGCCTTGTAGCTTGTGATGCCGTGATCTGATGAAGGAAGTAAACACAAGAGAAATGGAGTGAGAAGGAAAAGGAGAAAGTAAGGGATAAGAAAAGAGAAAGGAACGGTAAAGGAAATATAGGACACGAATACGAGGAAAAATACAAATAACAGGGAGAAAGAAAAAGGAAACTTAAAGCTCTGAATGAAGAATGAAAACAGGAGACAAAGAAGAAAAGGGGAAAGAGGATCAACAAAATGAGAGAGAATTAAAGAAAAGGAGACCGTCGCTGAAATCGGAGTGAAGAACTGAACTCCATACACGTGTAGCGGAGTCACAGGCCGCTCCACCTTACTTCATCTCGACTCCTACCTGTTTTGTAGCTTGTGATGCCGTGATTTGATGAAGGATGTAAACAGAAGAGACGAGGAGTGAGAATGAATAGGGGAAGGTAAGGGATAAGAGATGAGAGGGGTAGGTTAAGGAAAATATAGGAAACAAAGAAAAGAAAAATACACATAAAAGAGAAAGAAAAAAGGAATATTTTAAGTGTTGAATAAAACTTGAAGAAAATGAAGAATAAAGAAGAAAAGGGGAAGTAAAAAATAAAAGGTGAACGAGGATGAAGAAAATTAGATAAAAATAAGGAAAGGAAGATGAAGTGAAAAATCAGTGCAGGATTGAACTCAGTAGGAAGAGTATGACGAGGGCTGCTGTAGAAATCATCTTTATTGTTAAACGTTTCAACATCTTCTTCATGCGATGTTAGTTGTTGTGATGATGATAATAGAAGTGGCGGTAGTGGTAGTGATCATGATGATTATGATGATGGAGGTGTTGGTAGCGATGATTATGATGATGATGATGATGATGATGATGATAAGGGTGGTGGTTATGGTGGCGATAATGGTGATGTATTTAGTTTTTTTTTTTTTATGCGAGGAAGAAGGAACCCAAGGCCATGAGCCCGCAGTAACAGTTCCCTCCAAAAGAAAAACAAAATACAATAGAGAGCCAAATTCAAGATCCGATCATTTTGACATGCCTGGACACACTGCGTTTGAAAGACTGGAGATCATAGGCAGCAGGAAATACAGACAAAGGGAGACAGTTCCAGAGTTGACCTGTTGCATAAATGAAAGACTGGGAGTAACGGTTAACTCTTGCATTAGAGAGTTGGACAGAAAAGGGATGAGAGTTTGCTGCCAGACGGGTGCTACGCGCCAGTCGTAGAGGTGGAGGAATGCAAGCAGACAGTTCAGAGGAGCAGTGACCATTAAAGCAGCGATAGAAAAGAGATAAAGATGCAACAGTGCGGCGAAGAGACAGAGGTTGAAGGGAGTCAGTAAGAGGAGGAGATTTAATGAGACGAAAAGCCTTTGACTCCACCCTATTGAGAAGAGCTGTATGTGGGGAGCCTCCCCACACATAAGAGTTGTATTCCACACAGGGGCGGATAAAACCCCTGTATAGAGTCAACAATTGATTGGTAGTAGATTGGTAGTGATGATAAGAACCTTACTACATCCCGCCTCCTACTTCTTTTGTAGCTTGTGATGCTGTTAATACAAAGGAGATAGTGTAAGAGAGAGAGAGAGAGAGAGAGAGAGAGAGAGAGAGAGAGAGAGAGAGAGAGAGAGAATCAGAGAGAGAGAGAGAGAGAGAGAGAGAGAGAGAGAGAGAGAGAGAATCAGAGAGAGAGAGAGAGAGAGAGAGAGAGAGAGACAGACAGACAGACAGACAGACAATCAGAGAGAGAGAGGGAGAAAGACAGGGAGGGAGAGAGAGAGAGAGAGAGAGAGAGAGAGAGAGAGAGAGAGAGAGAGAGAGAGAGAGAGAGAGAGAGAGAGAGAGAGACAGACAGACAGACAGACAGACACTCTGACAGAGACAGACAATCAGTGACAGACAGACAGATAGACGGATAGACAGACAATCAGAGACAGACAGACAGACATAGACGGACAGACAGACAGACAGAGACAAAGACAGAGACAGGCAGACAGACAGACAGACCAGGCAGACAATCAGACAGAGAGGGAGAAAGAGAGAGAGCGCATTAAAATGGAGGGAGAAAAAGAGAACAAGACATGGATTAGGAAACGAGAAAATGGTAAAGGAGTATGGAGACAAAAAAAGAAAAGGAGGAACTGTTGTGTTTATTACCCCAGAGTTAAGTGTGCTATGGTGCTGAGGCCACACTATCGTAAGTGCATAGTGGACTGTTTGTGGGCTTGATTTTGTAATGGAACTAGAAGGATGAATGTCACATCGTAGTGTGGCTAGGTCCCCTTGAGTGAAGTCTCCCTGCACGGTAGTTTATATGAGAAATCCATGTCTGTTGGGGTGCTCATGAAGGATACAATGTGGCTGAAGGTTTTGGATGGCGGTACCTGTTGTATGTTTGTGAATGTGTTTGTGAACTGTAGTGTTGGGTGTCAGAGAAGGGACGGTGTTGAGTCATTGTGTGTGTGTGTGTGTGTGTGTGTGTGTGATTGGGAGTGGTTTTACATGATGAGGTGGATCTTGAAATGAAGCTATGATTCATACGCCTCTCTTAATCATAACGTCCCAGTCTGTGACTCTGTCTCTCGGTGCAAATGGTCTATATTGTGGGAATGAGAAGCAAGATATAGGAAAGAAAGACTGAGAAGGAAAATGGAAAGAAAGAAGAAAACTGGACTGCAAAAGAAGGACAGTGAAAAAAAAGAAGGAAGGCTGATAAATAATGTGAAAAGTGTGAAGATAAAGTGCAGCAGGGGAAATGATTAAAAAAAAAAAAAAATCGGGAAATAAAGTAGTGGACAAAATGAAAGTAATGTAAGGTGGAAGAACAATGTATGGGAACAGAGTGGAAGAAAATTGGTGATGTACAGTAATGTTAACAAGGGAGAGTAGAATAAGGAAATAAGGAAGAGAGACGGATATATATGAAAAATGAATGAAAGGAAGAAACACAGAGATAGATAGTATCGACAAAGTGACAGACAGACATAGATAGATAAATACAGATAGACAGAGGTAGCTAGAAAGATACATTGATAGATACCAGACGGACAAACTCGTAAAAATAGATAAAAAGATAGACACACAGGTGGATAGATATTACATAAATGGATAGATGGACAGACATGAACGAGAGAGAGAGAGAGAGAGAGAGAGAGAGAGAGAGAGAGAGAGAGAGAGAGAGAGAGAGAGAGAGAGAGAGAGCAATGCAATGGAAGGAGAAAAAGAGATCAAGGTAAGAATTAGGAAGCGAAAAACTGGTAAAGGAGTAAAGAGACAAAAGAGGAGAGAAGGAATTGTTGTTTTTATTACCCAAAGGCTACCTGGCTGTAAACCTAATGGACTGCAGGAAATCATCCATTTCAGTTGGGTGCTCCCGAAGATCAATTGTTGAGCCTATGTTTAATAATAATCAATAGTCATGTGACAGTGACGTGCATGAGTTAAGTGTGCTGTTGTGTGGGGGGCCTCACTATCGTAAGGGCATAGTGAACTGTTTGTAGGCTATATTTTGTGTTGGTACTGGATGGATGAATGTCATATCGTAGTCTAGCTAGGTCCCCTTGTGTCTCTCTCTGCAGGGTAATTTATATAGGAGATGCATGTCTGCTGGGGTGTTCATGAAGCATACTGTGTGGCTGAAGGTTTTGGATGGCGGTAGCTATTGTATGTCTGTGAATGGTTTGGCGAACTGTAGTGTTGGGTATGGGAGAAGGGATGGTACTGAGTCATTGTGTGTGTGTGTGTGTGTGTGTGTGTGTGTGTGTGTGTGTGTGTGTGTGTGTGTGTGTGTGTGTGTGTGTGTGTGTGTGTGTGTTGTCAAGAATCAAATTCGCGACATTTCCCTTTTGTGAGAAGCCACGAACTATTAGTGGAAAACTCACTGTGTATCGTTCAGTTAACCGCTCATTCGGACGGAAGCTATGTCAAATCAATTTTTCATTGTCATATGTGATCGTCTTTGTGCGAGACATTAGCGCTTCCGTCGAGCGATTTGTTTTGGGCACGTTTCGCTCACTCGACCGTTAAAAAATGCAGCCTACTGCTCCCCTTTTTTCCCACGACTTACTGAGTCCAGTGTTTGCTCCGACGGAGAGAGGTTCTGTGCTCCAGAAGTGCGAGAGAAGAGGTCGCTAGCACCCAGACTCCACTGAGGACAGTTTCTCCAAACTCCCACCCCTTGGTGATACACAGCATTCATCGACCAGTATTTCCTTTTTGTATTTTCCTAGGTTTAAGAGTTTAGTTAAGGTATTTTTTCTAGGCGTAAGGATTTAGCTCTTGTGTGAGTGAGTGAGTGCGATCTCATTAATTTGATTTTGAATTGTAACGTTCAATTTATTTTGTAATCAATAAATTTAACTTCTTTTTCTTGAGCTTAATGTAAAGTAAACTCTTGTTTCATTTCTCCACAATTAAGTTTATTTTCCATATAGCTCCTAGCTTGCATAAACGTTTTGCTATTCATAACTGGTACTTAGGCCAGTCTTGTATTAAACTTAAAATCCGTTGTGCCTCCTAGGAGTTAAGCACCAGCAAGAACCTGATACTATTATTAGTATTAGTTATTTATTGTCAGGGGTGAAGTAACTTTCTCCAGAGGCAAACAGTAACAGCAATCGAGTAATTAGTCTCTGCTGTGTACTGTTGAGAAAGTTGATAAATTCTCGTTCTTAGAGAATCGCGCGAAGAAGTCAGCGTAAAGTAATCGTTGCTTGATTTAGTAAGACGATCATTGTCCCTGCTCTTCAATATTATTGAATATTATTATCAATTAAATAATATTTAGCATTTATTTTAAAAAACCCGTGATATTTTAAAAAACTCGTGACAATTGGCGACCTCATTCCAGGATATTAACTCCTAGCTCTAAAGCTATTCGCGAGATAGTGCTCACTCGTTCATATTTAGGTATTTATAATTAAAGTTTATAGGCACAAGTTTACTGGTGTTTACCGTTAATTTAGCAAGTGAATTTTTGCTTTATTAATTCATAGAGTACTTAACTCTATTTAGTACTTTATTTTTGGTAATGCCAGACGATTTTATTCGCTCCTGGGTAGCCGCCGTACCCATTGTGTTAATAGTCTTCCCAGTCATTTGCATTTTTGCTCTAATCTTTGCCAGTTAACTAGATAAGACTGGTCACCACTAGCTTGTGTCTGTACTCTTTACTTGTGTTTATTAGTATTCATTTGCGAAGCAGTCAGTACTCAGTTTCGGTTTGCTTACTAAATCAGCGCCATGGCTACCGCTGTATTTTTACAGGAAGCCAAAGAAATGGGTCTTACAGACCCAACTGAAATTAAAGAGTACATACTCTCACGGCATAATATGGACCAGCAGCACGAGAATGATGCCCGTGAAGAGCGTAAGATTCAGCGCGAATATGAGCGAGAACAACGCGAACACGAGCGAGAACAGCGTGAATACGAGCGAGAACAACGCCAATACGAGCGTGAACAACGAGACAGAGAACGAGAACACGAACGTGCCGAGCGAGAAGCACGCGAAAAACATAAACTTGAAGTGCTGAAGCTCAAGCGAGATTCCTTGGCTTCAGACACATCTGGTGCAGTTGGTCAAAGCTCCACTAGTGCTCTTCCTACACATTTCCTGGCGACCCCACGCATCAAGCTTCCTTCATACAAGGAAAGCGAGCGAATCAAGCCGTACATAGCTCGTTTTGAGGACATGGCAGACATGTATCAACTGGATGAGGCAGCTAATCGGATCGAATTTCTTAGTTCATTTGAGGGCCCTGCCCTCGATATTCTCCACAGAATTCGTGGAGATAATCTCACGTACGAGATGATGAAAGCTGCATTCATTAAGGCGTATGGTCTTACAGTAGACGACGCCAAAGTTCAGTTCATGCGAGCTCGTCTCCAAGAGAAGGAGACAGCTGTCCAGTTCCTCGACCATCTCACTGCTTACTTAAATGAGTGGATGGAGAAAGATGAAACTCCTTCCATGCGTGAGGGGATAACTGACCTTATGCTACGTACACAGCTGGAGAGGTCGTGGCCTGCTGAGCTCATAGCACAGCTTAAGATCTGCCAGGTGAAAGATGCCAGCCAAATGGCAGAAAAGGCTGATGCATTCTTTACTGCATACGGGTATCAAACTCGTAAGCAAAACACCTGGAACAGAAAACCTGATAAATCTGGGAAACCGTCTCAGATTGAACCCCAGCAAAAAGGCCATTCTCAGAATAATGGCCAAGGTCCAAAACCGCGGTGGAAGGACCAGGGGCAAAACACTCAGAAACCTGAGTGGAAGAGGTCAAACAAGTACCCTAACCAGCATCAGTATCAGCCACGCAACCGACCATCGGGACAAACTTTTTCACCACCAGCTCAAAAGAGGCAGGAAGCCAATGCAGCCTTCATTCCTCAGCAGCAGCACGGTGGTCACGTCCCTACCAGTATGGGTACTCCCCCACAGTTCACTAGTCCCACAGTGACAGTGAACCCCCCTCCACAGATGGCCAATGTTCCATCTTCCCAACATAATCCCCAAGGCACAATGTTTGCCGCATCAGTTCAGCAGCCTCATGAGTGGCTAGCTGCTTCCTCCACAGGCCCTCCCACAGGTGACAGTACCTTCCTTGTTCAGCCAGGGTTTGTGGGAGACATTCCTGTGAAGGTCCTGAGAGATAATGGTTCCTCAGGTTGCTCTGTCAAGCAGAGTTTAGTTCGGCCTGAGCAGTACACAGGTCGACAGATCCATGCAAACCTTACTGATGGATCAGTGAGATTGTTCCCTGAGGCATTTATCCAGGTGGCATCTCCATTTTATACTGGTACGACATTCGCAGTTGTCATGCCAGAACCTTTACTTGACCTCATCATTGGCAATATTTATGGTGTCAAGGATAGTTGCACCAAACATGACGCTACTCAGACTTCGGCTGCTGCGGTAACACGAGCCATGGCTGAGGCTCCAGACTGTGTCACCCCAGTGATCACTGAATCGCCGCAAGATCTGATGTGTAGCCGACTTGTTGTACAAGAACAACATTCTGACCCGACACTTGCTGCCGTGCAGAACAAACAAAAGGGTCGAGTGATTAAGTATTCACGGGGAGGTCGAGCCAAGTTCCTTCGCAAACAAGGACGGCTCTACCGTGAGTCACGAACACCTGAGGGCGAGGTTCGACTGCAGTTTGTCGTTCCCGCCAAGTACCGCCTAGCAGTGTTACAATGGGGTCATTGTTCAGCCTCAGGAGGTCACATGGGCAAAAGGAAGACCCAGGGTCGTATCCGAGCTGACTTTTTCTGGCCAGGGATGGGACGAGACATAGATAGTTTTGCCCGTTCCTGCAGTGTGTGTCAAAGTAACACCACTAATCAGGGACATGCCCTTCCTGTGCCGTTTGTAACTACACCTGTAATATCCGAGTCAATTGAGAGACAGGGTAGTGGTGAAGTGGGTGCAGACCTGATGTCTCGCCCATTGGCCCCACAGGACACATTATGTCCAGGGCCTGTACATACATATTATGTACCGTATGTTAAGGGGGAAGTTCGAGAGAGAATTCCACAGAGGCGACTCGAGGCTATGGAAGACCCGAGTTTGCACAAGAATTCTCAGCTCCCCGATACTAATATAAGTACTGTAGGTTAAGGGGGAAGTTAGAGAGAGAACTCCGCAGAGGCGACTCGAGGCTATGGAAGACCCGAGTTTGCACAAGGATTCTCAGCTCCCCGATACTAATATAAGTACTGTAGGTTAAGGGGGAAGTGAGAACTCCGCAGAGGCGACTCGAGGCTATGGAAGACCCGAGTTTGCACAAGGATTCTCAGCTCCCCAATATTAATATAAGTACTGTAGGTTAAGGCACAGGTTGAGGACCCGTGTGCAGTTCGAGGCTATGGAAGAACCGAGTTTGCACAGGGATTCTCAACTTGCCTGACACTAATCGTGTGCTATAATTTCGACCTCGAATGTATGAAGCTTAGGCTGTCACTTGTATTTTTCAGCTAGAGCGTACTTTTCGTAGCATGTACTGACTGCTAGGCAGAGAGAGTAATTGTAATAAGAATTTTTGTCTCATTGACATTTTTGATGCTCCACCTTAATTGGTTTTGCAGGTACAGCAATGGGTGTAGCAGTTTTGCTGTGCGGGCCAGCTGATCGTCTACCACACGCTGCCGCCTCTTCTCCTCTGCCTTCGTCATCGCCATGTTATTATTTACTATGTCATTTTACACGTAGGTACAGTTACACTACAACTGTCACACCTACACCGTGTATTACATACACCACGCTACACAACAATTAGTTGTCAGTGTAAATGTAGCGAACTTTCGCTCAGTTTGACCTGAGTACAGGATTTTCACCGTCGTCACGGAGTTTTTCCCTCAAGCTTGCTTCTATTAACGTAAATCCAAGGTTTCTTCGTTCACTGGTGACTGCGACTTTCTCCTGTAGCAGTATAGCACACACACCACAGTGTGAATGTTGTATGACTGAGTTAGGATGTGTACATATATATATATATATATATATATATATATATATATATATATATATATCCACAAATTTTTTCCCATAAGGAAAAAATTTAATTTTGTAGGGGCGTAATGTCACGAATCAAATTCGCAACATTTCCCTTTTGTGAGAAGCCACGAACTATTAGTGGAAAACTCACTGTGTATCGTTCAGTTACCCGCTCATTCGGACGGAAGCTTTGTCAAATCAATTTTTCATTGTCATACGTGATCGTCTTTGTGTGAGACATTAGCGCTTCCGCCGAGCGATTTGTTTTGGGCACGTTTCGCTCACTCGACCGTTAAAAAATGCAGCCTACTGCTCCCCTTTTTTCCCACGACTTACTGAGTCCAGTGTTTGCTCTGACGGAGAGAGGTTCTGTGCTCCAGAAGTGCGAGAGAAGAGGTCGCTAGCACCCAGACTCCACTGAGGACAATTTCTCCAAACTCCCACCCCTTGGTGATACACAGCATTCATCGACCAGTATTTCCTTTTTGTATTTTCCTAGGTTTAAGAGTTTAGTTAAGGTATTTTTTCCGGGCGTAAGGATTTAGCTCTTGTGTGAGTGAGTGAGTGCGATCTCATTAATTTGATTTTGAATTGTAACGTTAAATTTATTTTGTAATCAATAAATTTAACTTCTTTTTCTTGAGCTTAATGTAAAGTAAACTCTTGTTTCATTTCTCCACAGTTAAGTTTATTTTCCATATAGCTCCTAGCTTGCATAAACGTTTTGCTATTCATAACTGGTACTTAGGCCAGTCTTGTATTAAACTTAAAATCCGTTGTGCCTCCTAGGAGTTAAGCACCAGCAAGAACCTGATACTATTATTAGTATTAGTTATTTATTGTCAGGGGTGAAGTAACTTTCTCCAGAGGCTAACAGTAACAGCAATCGAGTAATTAGTCTCTGCTGTGTACTGTTGAGAAAGTTGATAAATTCTCGTTCTTAGAGAATCGCGCGAAGAAGTCAGCGTAAAGTAATCGTTGCTTGATTTAGTAAGACGATCATTGTCCCTGCTCTTCAATATTATTGAATATTATTATCAATTAAATAATATTTAGCATTTATTTTAATAACCCCGTGTTATATTTAAAAACCCCGTGACATGTGTGTGTGTGTGTAATTGAGAGTGGTTTTACATGATGAGGTGGATCTTGAAGTGAAGCTATGATTCATACGCCTCACATATTAAGAACGTCCCAGCTTGTGAATGCCTTTGTCTCTCCGTGCAATTGGTCCATATTGTGGGACTGAGAAGCAAGATGGAGAGAAGAAAGACTGAGAACGATGATGGAAAGAAAGGAGAAAAATGGCCTGTAGAGAATGGACAATGATAAAGCGAAGGAAGGATGAAAAATAGTGACAAAAGTGTGAAGATAAAGTGCAGCAGGGGATATAATAAAAAAAAAAAAAACGGAAGTTCGGCCAATAAAGTAGTCGAAAAAAATGAGATAAAGTTCCGTTAAGTAGAAGGATGACGTAAGGGAACAGAGAGGAAGTATATCAGTGATATAATGTTAACAAGGGAGAGTAGAATAAGGAAAAAGAAAGAGAGACGGATATATATGAAAAATGAAAGAAATAGAGAGACAGATAGTATAGACAAAGGGACAGATAAACCTAGGTAGATAAATACAGACTGATAGAGCTAGGGAGACAGATATCCGGTATACTGATAGATACTAAGCGGAGATACAAATGAAAATAGATAAACATATAGACATACAGGTGGATAGATATTACATAAATTGACAGACAGATATAAACGAGAGAGAGAGAGAGAGAGAATTTTGCAAAGTTACAACAGGTAATTGCAAACCAGGAGTTCCGTGAAGTAAGTTAGGGTTACATAAACTACACCCGCTTAAATACTGGCAGAATGCCCTCACTTCATAGGGCTGTGTTTAGCCTGTGACTGTAGCGTGATAAAATATATAAGATGCTCTGCCTCACTGGTAACATATAGGAGAGCTCAATTAACAGTACAGATAATCCAGTCGTGATTTCCCTATTCAGAAGTGGTTTCGTAGATCAATACCACATTGAGACTGACGCCAGACGGTTTACTTCAGCTTACGAAATTCACTGATCCATATGTTGCACTGCACTGCTAACAAATATGCTATTGATATATTTTATGTTTCCAGTCAGAAATATTTATTAATTCTTTTTTTTTTTTTTTCATTGAAAGTAAGTTTGTATGTAATGCTGTTTCTGACTGTAAATTGAGTTTTTTATGGTCTGAAATGACCGTACATTCTATATAGATAGTACTGTTCCAATGGATCATCATGTAAAAAATAAGTGAATGTGGTCAGGAACATTGAAATATTTTTGAGAACTAAAAGCTACAACTATTTTATAGTTCTTAAGAGCGTTTTCATTTTTTACTAGTGTAGTCACTAATGACATTCTCTACAAACAAAGTACATTCTTTTCTATAATTTATTAATTCATACGAGCACTAATTTATATAAATAACTAGGATGAACGATAAGAACTTAGTGCAGAGCCTTCTTATTGCAGATCATCATAGATAGTAACAGTTCATTAGCCTTTCAATTATTCAACTATGTTATAAAAAGAATAACAGTTATTAAAAACTGTGACATAATTTCGTTATCTCTGATAAGTTCTCAACAACTACCCAATATCTTATACAGGTGATGAAAGAGTAACCGGGTAATCTTGGTTCCTAGTCTGGTGGGACAACGGTTTCTTGATGACGGTAGTGGTTGTGGTGGTGGTTGTGGAGGCGTGGCGGGTAGCTTATGGTGGAGGAACTCAATTATACTGTAGATGGACGTGGGGGTTCACAGAACCTCGTAAACATAAACACTGTGGCGTACCCGGCTGACACAGGGAGGAGGAGGAGGAGCACAAGCCAGCAGATGGCAAGAACAGGGCAAGAATGGAGAAGGACACAGGAAAATAGCAAGACCACGAAAGGGGAAGAGGAAGACAAAAAAGTGAGCAATGAAACGTGTATGAAGGAGCAGAGGAAGGGAATTAGGGTAGAAGATAGCAGCAGGGAACACGGAGGAAGGAACAAGGAGATGAAATGGAGAACAAAAAACAAGGACTGAGGAAATGAAAAAGACGGAGAAGAAAATAAGGAAGGCGCAGAACTCGACAATTCGAAATAAAGAAACGGAAGGAGGAGAGAAGAGAAGGAACGGTTGAGAAGGAAGAAAAACAGACTAAATAATGGAGGGGAAAACCTACAGGGAGGGCGGAACATCAGGTAGGAGGAGGAGGAGGAGGAGGAGGAGGAGGAAGAACATATTAAAGAAGGAGGAAGGAAAGAAGGAAAGGAAGATGGAATAGGGCAGAAAGAGTAGAAGAGGAGGCGTGGAAGAAAAGCAGAAAGAATGTAAGCAAAATGAAAGGAGGATTTGAAGGCGAGGGAAGAAAGATCGGTAAGGAAATGGGACGAGAACTGAAGGAAATGAGGAGATGAAGCATCACACAGAAGGAGAGAGAGGCGGAAGTGAAGGAAAAAAAGAAAAGAAAACGAAAAAGTATGGAACAAAAGTAGCGAAAAGAAAAAAAACCATACAGAAAAAGAAAGTGAAGAAGGTGGAAGGGATGGAGTATGGAGCAAGGAAAATGGGAAGCATAGGAAATGAAGAAGGTGAGAGAGAGAGAGAGAGAGAGAGAGAGAGAGAGAGAGAGAGAGACAGACAGACAGACAGAGACAGAGACAGAGACAGAGACAGACAGACAGACGGACAGACAGACAGACAGACAGACAGACAGACAGACAGAGCAATACAATGGAAGGAGAAAAGGAGAACTAATTAAGTATTAGGATGAGAAAAAAATCGTAAAGTAGTGCAGACAAGAGAGGAAATATGGAGTTGTTTTCCTTACCCCAGGGTTACCTGGATGTAAGCCTAATGGACTACAGGAAACCAACCACTTCAGCTGGGCGCTCCCGAAGATCAGTTTTTGAGGATATGCTTAAGAATATTTTGTCGTGTGGTGACAGTGACGTGCATGAGTTAAGTGTGCTGTGATGTTGGAGGCCTCACTATCGTAAGGACATAGTGAAATGTTTGTAGGCTTTATTCTGTGACGGTACTGGAATGATGACTGTCACATCGTAGTCTGGCTAGGTCCCCTTGTCTCTCTCTGCAGCGTGGTTTATATAAGAGATGTGTCTGCTGGGGTTCTCATGAAGGATACTGTGTGGCTGAAGGTCTGGACGGCGGTATCTGTTGTATTTTGGTTCATGTGTTTGTGAACTGTAGTGTTAGGTGTCAGAGAAGGGATGGTGTTGAGTCATTGTGTGTGTGTGTGTGTGTGTGTGTGTGTGTGTGTGTGTGTGTGTGTGTGTGTGTGTGAGAGAGAGAGAGAGAGAGAGAGAGAGAGAGAGAGAGAGAGAGAGAGATTGGGAGTGGCTTTACATGATGGGGTAGATCTTGAAGTGAAGGTATGATTTATACACCTCACATTTTTGTTGAATGTACAGAGTGAGAGCAGTGCGAGTATAAATGGTTGAGGAATGGCTGGGAGAAGAAGAGATGAGAGGACGGAGGAAGTAGATCAAGATGGGAAAGGTCCCACGAAGTGATGAAGTGTGTGGTGAAATCCTGAAGTATGGAGGTGAGATTGTTGTGGGATGGATATGGAAGTTGTGTAGATTGGCTTGGGAAGAGGGAAGGGTTCCAGAGGACTGGAAATCAGGTATAACTGTTGCTTTATACAAAGGAAGAGGGGAGAGAGAAGTATGTGGTAACCATAGGGTTATTTGCCTTCTTAGTGCGACTGGAAAAATATATGGTAGAATACTCACTGACAGGGTTAGGCATATAACAGAGGAGCTAGTTGGAGAAGAACAAGGGGGATTTAGGAAGGGAAAAGGGTGAGTAGATCAGATATTTGTTCTTAGATGCTTAGTGGAGAAGTATCTAGAGAAGGGAAAGAAAGTGCATGCTGCCTTCATGGACTTTGAGAAGCATATGGCGGAGTAGATAGGCAGGGTATATGGAAGGTATTAAGAATATATGGAGTGGAGGGGAAATTGTTGAGTGCTGTGAAGAGTATGTGCGAAGGAGCTAGGGCTGCGGTGCGAGTGGATGGTGAGCTGAGTGAGTTCTTTGATGTGGGACTGAAACAGGGATGTATGATGTCTCCATGGCTGTTTAATATATATACATGGATGGGGTTATAAAGGAGGTGCAAGGTAGGGCAGTGGATATGAGGGTGGCCCTAATGAATGAGGGTAAGATTTGGAAGATTCCGGTGTTGCTGTTTGCTGATGATACAGTATTGTTGAGTGAAGATGAATGGGAGTTGCAAGGTGTGGTGAATGAATCTGGGACAGTGTGTAGTAGAAGGAATCTGAAAGTTAATGTAAACGAGAGTAAAGTTATGGTGTTTGAGAGGAATTAACTCACAGAATGCACAGTGAGGTTGGATGGTGAGGATATGGAGAATGTGAATGCATTCAAGTACTTGGGTAGTGTGATGAGTAAGGATGGAAGTTTGGGGATGAAGTGCTTGAAAGGGTACAGCAGGGAAGGAAGGTTGTTGGATCACTGAAAGCGGTGATGAGAAATAGGGACGAGAGTATGGAAGTTAAGAAGTCACTGCATGATAGTATTGTGATCACTACCCTGACGTATGAAAGCGAGGCATGGACCTTGCTAGAGGGGAACAAGTCAAGAGTGAGAGCAGTGGAAATGAGTTACTTGAGAGGAGCATGTGGAGTGACATGGAGGGACAGGCTGGCGAATGAAGAAGTGAAGGAACGTTGAGAGGTGGATGTGGATGTGGTTGAGAAAATTACACTGAGGTGGTTTGGACATGTGGGGAGAATGGAGAATGAAAGACCGACTAAGTGGGTGTATGTAAGTGACTTGGAGGGAGCGAGAGGGAGGGGAAGACAGAGGATGAGGTGAAGGGATGGAGTTGAGAGGTATATGAAGGAGGGGGGAGTGAGTTGGGGGGAGGACAGTCAAATGGTGGGTGACAGAGCGACTTGGAGGGGTTTTGTCTAAGGCCATCTTTTGCGGGATAAGGGCGTCGGGCTGTAGATAGATAGATAGATAGATAGATATAAAGATGGATGATGATGATCATGATGATGATGATGGTTATACAGATTAGTTTTGACGATAATGGTAATTGTCTGGATGATGATGATGATAATGATAAAGGAAGCTATGGTGACTGCGATGCGTATTAAGTTTATACCGATCCGTATTTCTCTTCTAGCGTTTGTTGTTGTAATGTAACGGTAGAGAGAGAGAGAGAGAGAGAGAGAGAGAGAGAGAGAGAGAGAGAGAGAGAGAGAGAGAGAGAGAGATTGAAAATCAATAACAGGAAAACGAGAAAAAAAGTGCGAACTATGAGAAAATGATACGAATTTGGAGAGAGAAAGGAGGAAGAAAACAAGAGAAGGAAAAAGAAAGAAAGAAAATAATACGAAACAAATGGATAATAAAAAAAAAAAAAAAAGGAAAGAGGCAGAAAAAAGAAAAGAAAACGGGAAGGAAAAAAGAAAAGGAGATCGAAGCGTACATGGGTGGAACTCGGTACACCTGTAGTAGAGTCCCAGGCAGCCCCCCACCTTGCACCATCTTGTCTCCTACCTGTCTTGTAGCTTGTGATGCTGTAATATAGTTATGGGTTTGAGCTAATGTACCTAGTGATGATGATGATGATGATGATGAGAGTTATTATTATTAAGTTAGTTTTAATGATGTTAGTTTTAATGGATAAAGATGATGATGGTAATGGCAGCGATGATGACGATGATGATTGTGATGTTTAGTAGGTTAATACCGATAATAACAGCCTAACTTCATATCACCTTCTTATGATGTTGTAATGGAGAGAGAGAGAGAGAGAGAGAGAGAGAGAGAGAGAGAGAGAGAGAGAGAGCAAAGGGTAATGAAAAATATACATAAAAAGGAGCCGACATGAAAGGGATGGAACTCAAGAAACCTTTGTTAGCATCTCAGGCAGCTCCACCTTACTTCAGCTCGGCTCCTAGATACCTTGTAATTTGTTGCTGTAATATAGTTAAAAAAGAAAGGAGAGAGAATCAAAAGGAAAGAGAAACAAAACAAGATATGGAAAAGAAAGAAGGAGTAGAAGGAATCAAAAGAAGAAAGACAAAGGGAGATTAAATTTCCTAAACAAAAAAAACAAAAAAATAGGAAAAGGGAAAGTAAGAAGGAAAACGTGAAAGGATGAAGGTAGTAAAAGAATGAAACAAAACATGAAATAAAAAGGAAAGAAAGAAAAGGAGAAAGAGAAAATGATGCCCAATTGGTAAAGGTGTTACCTCAGTACACCTGTCATGGACTCCCGGGCCGCTCCACCTGACTTCACCTCGCCTCCTACCTTCTTATAGCTTGTTGTTTTGATATAATGATCACGATAAAGATGATGATGATGATGATGATGATGAGTATAGTAATGATGATGGACATTAACGCTACTTTTGACAACAATAATGATAGTTAAATAGATGATGATGATGATGATGATGATGCATCTGATGATGATGATGATGGTATTGGTGGTGATCCAAAGTAGATTAGTGCCGATGATAATAAGCTTACTTCATCTTGCCTCCTACCTTTCTCATACCTGGTGAAGCTGTAATATCATGAAGGAAAAATGGGGAAGAAAGAGAAATAATATAGGAACCTTGAATAAGATAAGAAAAAATGACAGAAAAAGAAACAGAAAAAAGGTAAAGAAAAATGACAGACGTAATAAGGATATGATAAACAATACAACAAAAGAATAAGATTTAAAAAGAAAAAAAAGATAGAGGACACAGGAATAAAAAAAAGAGGGGGGAGAGAAAGAGGGAAAGACAAGGAGAAGGGACGAGGAGAAAAAAGAAGAAAAAAAAAATGGACTGAGAGAAAAGAACAGAAAAGGAGCCACTAACCAGGAATAGGTCGAACTCAAGATATCTTTAGTAGAATCTCAGTACGTTCCATCTTACTTCACCTTGGTTCCTAATTTTCTTGTATTTTAATTCCAATAATACAGAAATGAGAACAACGAGAGAAAAAGAAACGGAAGGGGAACGACGAAAATAAAGAAGTAAAGTAAAAAGGAATGGAAAGAAGAGAAAACAGAATAAGAAAGGAAATTCCCCCCAAAATAGAAAGGAATAGAAAGGAAACTGAGAAAGAAAGGTGAAAGGAGGATTAGAATAAAACAAAAAATGAAACAGAGGAAAAGAAGAAATTGAAAATGAGATGAAAAGAAAAAGAAGTATGAATGATAAAGGTGTTTTCTCTGTACACCTGTAGTAGAGTCCCAGGCAGCTCCATCTTACTTCATCTCGCCTCCTTCCGCTCTTGTAGCTTCTGATGCTGTAAGATGGTTCCGAGTTTGATTTAGGGTATTACTGGTGACGACGATGACGACGACGACGACAATGATGACGATGAAGGTGATGATGTAGGCCAGAGATGAACTAACCTAACTTCATTTTCCCTCATACCTAATTTCATGCTTGTAAGGGTATGATTTTGTGGAGAAGGAAAGCACCATACAGTATTTATGTAGAAGGGGAGGAAGGAAAGACAATAGAAGACAAAAATAAGTAAGAGACAAAAGAACAAGAAACAAACAACAGATAAAAGATAAAGAAAGGAAAAAAAATGGAATGAGTTAAGTAACGATAGAAAAAAAAAAGCAAAATACAAGATGCGAGAGACAGGAAAGAAAAAATCAAGAAAAGCTGAAAATACTGAAGGAGAAATAATAAGAAAACGAAAGGAGAACAAAGAAAACGAAAAAGAAAAAATGAAAGTAGTAAAGAAAGATATGAAATCATAAGTGGAAAAACAAAGCAACAAGGAAATATGGAAGGGGAGGAAGAGAGGGAAAAAGAACGACGAAAAAACTGAAATAACTAGTTTAAGAAAGAAAATCCCTCTAAATATGACTTTCATCTCGCCTCCTACCTCTCTTGTAGCTTGTGATGCTGTGACAGGGAAGAAATAAAGGCAAAAGAAGGCAGTAAATGGAAAGATGAAGGACTCAAAGAAGATGACTAATGCAGAGAGAGAAAAAATATATATATAAAAATGAATGAGGAAGAAAGTAAGAGGCAAAACAAAAGAAGGATGAATATAGAACAGGTCAAACTCAGTCCACCTTGGGCTGCTCCACCTTACTTCATCTTGTCTCCTGCCTCCCTTGTACAGTAGTTTGTGATGCTGTAGTACAGTTGCATCTCAGACCTAACGTAGCTAATGGTTCAGGTGGTGGTGATGGCTGTAGTAGTAGTAGTAGTTGTAGTAGTAGTAGTAGTTGTAGTTGTAGTAGTAGTAATAGTAGTAGTAGTAGTTGAAGTAGTGGTAGTAGTAGTAGTAGCAGTAGTACTAGTACTAGTAATAGTAGTAGTTGTAGTGGATAATGGTAGGGATGAAAATTTGTAAAGATAATGACAACATAGGAAAAAAAGGAAAAAGGAAAAAAGAAAAAGGGATAAAAGAAGACAAACATAAAAGGAATAATAACCAAGATTAAATGGAGAAATAAAGGACAGACAAGGAGAAAGAAGAAACAAAGGAAAATAAACACAAAAATTAAAGGGGAAAAAAAGGAACCACTGTAAATGCTGGGTCGAACTCCAGATATATTTATTAGAATCGCAAGCCTCTCCGCCTGACGTCACCTTGTCTCCTAATTCTCTTATTGTTTTGCTGCTATAATAAAGTTAGAAGGAAAGGAGATAAAACGGAAAGGAAGAGACAGAAAGAGAGCCAGAGAGAAGAAAAATAAATGAGGGAAATATAATACTGAAGAGAAAGAAATGAGAAAAACGGAAGAAAAAAGGCAAAGAAGTGATGAAGTGAGGGGGAGAGAGAGAAGGAAATTATGAAGCAAGGATTAAAGAAGCAAATGAATGAAAGAAAACAAAGTATAGAAGTGAAGGAAGAAAAGGAGGAAGAAAATGAATCAAAATATGGGATAAAGGAGAAAGAAAGAGAGAGGAAGGATGAGGAAAGCTGAAGTATAAATGACAAAGGAAATTTGGTAGACTTACAGCAGAGTCCCAGGCCTATCTACCTAATTTCATCTACCCTCCTACCTCTCTTGTAGATCGTGATGTTGTATTATAATATCTAAGTCTGTTTGGCTGATTATGGTGCTGGCAGTGATGATGATTATGATGATGATGATGATGATGATGATTGTATGAGTTCCTGCTGTTAATGATGACGTTACTTAACTCGACTCCTATCTCTTTTCTAGCTTGTGATGTTGGTAATGGTAGTTTTAATGTAGCTACTGGTGATGATGATGATGATGATGATGATGATGATTAAGGAGATAGCATTAAAAAATTAAGTGGATAAAGTTGGTACTCACACAGGTGGACCAGACAGGTAATCCACAACTCCTTACCTGAAACAATAGAAAAACAATTTTTATAAAGAAAAACTCGCCTCAGTCATTGCCTACTGGATGCCGAGGTATAAAGGAATGTTGAGGTCAAGGTCACTGATTTTGTGCATGTCACCTTAGGTCATTACAGTCTGTAAGTCCACCAAGTTTGGCGGCTCTAGCTTTATTCCTTCATGGGAAATTAGGTGATATCCGGAATATTAAGAAAACTCCCAGTTTTTGTACCCGGGTCATGTCATGAAAATAATCAACTGATGGGAAGCATACTCCTTTCCGCAATGCGACCGCCTTAAGGCTATACTGATGTAAAATTTCAGGTTCCTAACTTGGACCGTTCTTGATATAGCGTGGCTGACTCATTTCTCTGTGTTCCGGATGATTTCCGTAGTTCAGGCCAACGGACTGCCACCGAATTTGGCCAAAACAAACGGACAGCTGTCCTACTAAGATGACCAAGTTTGAAGGGTCTAGGCCGTATAGCCTTTCAAATATCGAAATCTTAAAATAGGTAATAATAATAATTATATTAAAAATAATGATAATGATGATGATGATGATGATGATGGTGATGATGATACTAATAATAATAATAATAATAATAATAATAATAATAATAATAATAATAATAAGAAGAAGAAGAAGAAGAAGAAGAAGAAAAAGAAGAAGAAAAAGAAAACGAAAAAGAAAAAGAAAAAGAAGAAGAAAAAGAAGAAGATGAAGAAAAAGAAGAAGAAGAAGAATTATAATAACAAGAACAATAATAACAATAATCATAATAATAATAATAATAATAATAATAATAACAATAATAATAATAATAATAATAATAATAATAATAATAATAAAAATGGCAAATAAAAACTTCCCACAGGAATGTGGGAAGTTTTTTTTATTAATAAACACAGTGACGATGAGTGTGATAAACGAGAAAATGAATTAGAAAGCAGATAGAAGGGAAGCAGTAAGAAGAAAGGAGTAATATTAACAAAGGAAAAAAGAAAGACAAGGGAACAGGACGAATGAAGAGTAAGAAACAAAAGGAGATGACAAAGTAAATGAAAGAAAGAGAAAGAAGGGAATGGGATATGAGAAATCCTCGTGAACATAAAAAAGGAGCTGGAGGAAAGGTGGTGGAACTCAAGACACCTTTGTTAGAATCTCAGGCGGTTCCACCTTACCTCACCTGGGCTCCTACGTCTCTTGTAGTTTGTTGGTGTAATATAGTGAACAAAGAAAGAAGTGAGAAGCAAAAGGAAGAAGAAACAAAACGAGATAAGTTAAAAATGGAAGGAGATGATGGAATAAAAGGGGGAATGACATAAAGGGGAAAAATAAGGAAAAGGAAAAAGGAAATATGAGGAAAGGGCTAAGTAACAAGGAAAATGAGAAAGGAAAAACGAATTATAGGAATAAAACAATACATGAAATACAACGGAAAAGAAAGGAAAAGGAGAAAGAGAAGAATGATGCCTAATTGGTAAAGGTGTTAACTCAGTACACCTGTCATAGAGTCCCAGGCAGCTCCACCTTACCTCACCTCGCCTCCTACCTGTCCTATAGCTTGTGAGGATGCAATAAATTTGGTGATTTGATATAATACAGCTAATGGTGGTGGTGGGGATAATGATGATGATGATGATGATGGAAATTTACTTTCGTTTTGGTGGTACTAATAATGATTAAATGGATGATAATGATGATGAATAAAATAATGGAAATGGTAGTAATGATGATGGAAGCTAAAGATAGTTTTCACAATAATAATGATAGTTAAATGGGCGATGATGATGATGATGATGCAAATGGCAGTGGTGATAAAGATGATAATTATGATAGTGGTGGTGATACAATGTAGATTAGTACCGATGATAATAAGCTTAGTTCATCTCGTCTCCTACCTCTCTCATTGCTTGTGATGCTGCAATGTCGTGAAGGAAAATGGGGAAAGGCCATAAAAAAAAGACGAGATATAAAGAAATGATGGGAAAAGATTTAAAAAGAGGTATAAAAAAAAAAAAGGTTTAATAAAGACATGGCAAAGAACAGGACACAGAAAGACTAAAAAAAAATATAGGAGAAAAGGACAGAGAGGGCACGGGAAAATTGGGGGAGAAAAAGAGGGAAAGACAAGGCCAAAGGATGAAGAGAACAAGAATTGAAAAAAGAATATGAGAGATCGAAGTGAAGAAATAAAACAGGAAAGAGCAAAGAAAAACGAAATGGAGTAAAAAGAAGACAGTGGCAAAAGGAATTTAAAAAGGCGAAAGGAGAGAAAAGGAAAGACAAGGAGAAAGAACGAGAGAAGAAAATGAACCAAAAGGAGCATTAAAAGAAAAAAAGAGAAGGAAAAAGAAACAATCAAAAGGATAATTAAGGAAAAAGGAGAAAACTTAGGAACTGGTTGTAGTGATGATCATGAACGTGGTGGCAGTGATTATGATGATGATGATGATGGTGGAAGTGGTGGTCTTAGTTGTGGTGATGATGATGGAAGTGGTGGTCGTGGCAGTGGTGATGATGATGGAAGTGGTGGTAGTGTTAGTGATGAATGATAGTGATGAATATACAGTATATTAGATTTTTTTTTATTTTTAATGTGTCCGACTCTGGGCATAGGCTTCACAGCCTGCTATCAAGGCCCAGCAGTCCTCCTACATACCATACACCTCTACATGTCACCACTTCGGCGCTAACACCCACCGTCCATATTGAATACATGCTAGGGCTGTCTCATACAGGACTGGTGTATTGGTATTAGCGGGGGTATTTTTACGACATGTCGGCGGGTCTTCTGGTGGATCAGTAAAGCCTGATTTAATGAAATTCAAATCCTTAAACTGTTCCCTGCCCCAGCCGGGATTCGAACCTGGGTCCGTTAGGACTGCAGGCCACCTCTCTACCGATTGAGCCACCGCCTACCCCATAGTGATGATAACCTTACTTCATCGCGACTCCTTCCTCTTATGTAGCTTAAGATGATGTAAATATAAAGGAGAAAGAGGGGAGCAAGAGAGAAATAAACCACATGGGAACAAAAAAAAAAAGAAAAAAGCGAAAAAGAAACAAGAAGCGGTGCCAAGGCACAGCAAACCCTTCTCCGGCAGTCATTTTAGTGCTGACGTATAAACACAACAGGATATCCAGTCAAAGATGTCACATGCCAAATTTGGAGTAAATCTGGTGAACATTGATGATCTTAGGACCGTTTGAAATTTTAGGCCCTACCCACCTGACACTGACCCCCCTACCGCTAACTGAGGGGTGACCCCCTGAGATAACGAGGCATGTTATAGGACAGAGATTTGAAAAATGTACTTTAGGTTTTGGTTTCATGTCAATAGGACGTATTTGAAAGGAGTTATGGCGAAAAAATAATTTTTAATACATCTTTTTCCGCCAAGAGCCTGGGCCACTTTGCCCAATTTGGGCCAAAATTTAATCTCATAATCAGAACGTTATAGTCCGTCATACATTTAATTTTTGCGTGAAGTTGTTAAGAGACAGGCACAGAGACAGACAGACAAACAACCAAACAGACAAACCGAATGAAAACAATACCAGTCCCGGGGCCCCTCTGGGGCAAGGACGAGTAACTAGGGAAAAGTGATAAAGAATTGGAGATTGAAGAGACCAAGAAGAGGAAAAGAAAAGAAGGAAAGGGGGAAATATTAGGAAGGAAACGAATAATGAAAGAAGAGCATTCGGGAGCGGTATACTACGAGTAACCTCCGCCAGAACATACTGTTGGCCAAGTCAAAGATTTAGGCCGTATTTTGATACCCTGAAGGTTTCATGTTGATAGCTCAAGCCGTTCATGAGATAATGGGAACAGACAGGCAGGCAGGCAGGCAGGCAGGCAGACACACACACACACACACACACACACATCCATAGAGACACAGAGACAGGCAAAAACATTATTGCTCCGGCTTCTAAAGGCGGGCAATAACAACTGAAGAAAACAGCGAAAAGGAAAGAAAATAAGAAAGAAAATGAAAATGGGAAGGAAAAAGAAAAGGAGAGTCTCTCACATTATGGGTGGAACTCGGTACACCTGTAGTAGAGTCCCAGGCCGCCACACATTACTGCATCTTGTCTCCTACCTGTCTTGTAGCTTGTAATGCTGTAATATAGTTATGGGTTTGATCTAATGTACCTAGTGATGATGATGATGATGATCACTACTAGTTTTCATAATAATGATAATATGATGGATACAGATGCTGATGATGCTGATGATAATGACGGTTATTTCTGTTAGTTTTAATGATAAAGATAACTAAGGATAAAGATGATGATGAAAATGATGCTAATAATGATGACAATTATTTATATTAGTTTTGATGATAAATGTACGATAATTTTATGGATAAATGTGATGATGATGATAATGATGGTTATTTAGGTTAGGTTTGATGAAACTGAGACGTGTACGGACGATGATGATGATGATGATAATGGAAACGATAATCAGTTGTAATGCTTATTAAGTTAACACTAATAATAGTAACAACTTCATACCGCCTAGTACTTCTCCTCTAGCGTTTGATGCTATAATGTAAAGGAAAAGAGAGAGAGAGAGAGAGAGAGAGAGAGAGAGAGAGAGAGAGAGAGCAACAGGATGAAATACACCAGGAAAAAGGAATAAGGGAAATGGGTAAAATGAAGACACAGAAGAAAAAGGAATAAAAAAAAGAGAAAAAATGACAAATAGGAAGGCGGGAGGAGAAAAAAGAACTGTATGGAACACTAAAGAAAAACAATAGAGAGAAAAAAGAAGAAACTTTAAAAAGAAAGAAAAAAAGGAGCGAAGAATCACTATTGCTGGAACTCGAGACACCTTTGTTAGAATCTCAGCCCGCTCCACCTTACTCCGCCTAGGCTCCTACTTCTCTTGTTGTTTTATTTTTGTAAAATAGTAAAGAAAGGAAAAAGAAAGAGGAGAGAAGGAGTAAATAGGAGAAAGAATGGAGAGAGAACGAGGAGAGAAAAATGAAATATTAGAAAAAGGAAAAATAGGGAAAGAATGAAGAACACTAAGAAACTGAGAATGATGATGGAAGCGGGGGTAGTGGTAGTGATAATGATGATGGAAGTAGTGGTAGTTGTAGTGATGATGATGATGGAAGTGGTGGTAGTTGTAGTGATGATGATGATGGAAGTGGTGGTAAAGGTAGTGATGATGATAATGATGGAAGTGGTGGTAATGGTAGTGATGATGATGGAAGTGGTGGTAATGGTAGTGATAATAATGAGTCTAATGATGGAAGTGGAGGTCATGGTTGTGATGAATGGTGGTGAGGTATATACAGCAGGTCAGTAGTGATGATAATAACCTAACTTCATCCCGCCTTCAACCTCTTTGGTAGCTTGTGATGGTGTTGATATAAAGGAGAGAGAAAAAAAAAAAGAGGAAGAGAGAAAGAACGAAGGAAGGTGGAAAAAAACAAATGCAAAAAATACAAAGCAGAAAAGCGACAACAAGGAAAAAATGATAAACAACTGGAGAGGGAAAGAAGGAAAAAGAAAAGAAAAAGAAAGCGAGGATAATTAGAAAGGAGAAAGAAAAGCAGCCAGGGTCAAACTCGGTACACCTGTGGTAGAGTCCCAGGCCGTCCCACCTTACTTCATCTTGTCTCCTACCTGCCTTGTAGCTTGTGATGCTGTGATACGGGATTGACCTAATGTACTGTACCTAGTGATGATAATGATGATGATGATGACGACTATTTGTATTTACCAGTCACGATAGGGATGCTGGTATAGTTTTCAATGTGTGTGAGTGTGTGTGTGTGTGTGTGTGTGTGTGTGTGTGTGTGTGTGTGTGTGTGTGTGTGTGTGTTAGCACGATAATTTTTCAACCGTTCAAGATATCGTCAAAAAATTTTACAGGTGTGTAGTTGGGAAAAAAAGCGATTACGAGTTCGAAACTGGTGAAGGTAGGTGAAGGGCCGTCTGTCTGTTACCAAGATAACCTCGCAACCACTCAAGATAATCACCATAAAATTTTACAGATGTGTAGTAGGAATCAAAATCTCCTAGGGGTATTGTTTTCAGTTTGTCTGTCTGTGTGTCTGGTAGCGCGAAAACTTTGCAACCGCTCTAGATATCATCACAAAATTTTACAGGTGTGTAGTGGGGATGAAAATCACTTCCGAGTTCGAAATTGGTGAAAGTAGGTCAAGGGTAGAGTGTCTGTTCCCAAGATAACTTTGCAGATGCTGAAGATATCATTAAAAAACTTTAGAGGTGTGTAGTAGAGATGAAAATCTCCTACGAGCTCTAAATTGCCGAGAGTGGGTTAAGGTCTGTGTGTCTGTTAGCACTACAACTTCGCAACCGCTCGAAATATCATCGCAAAATTTTAGAGGTATGTAGTAGGGATGAAAATCTCGTGAGAGTTCGACATTGGTCAAAATAAGTCAAGGTCAAGGTCATATTCCGAGCCGCGCTAAATATGTATCGGCTCGTGGCTGGTGTGATTCCCCCCTTGGGTGATCCTATAGTTTTAGATTAGTTTTAATAACAACTGTATGTATAAAATTGATGATGATGATGATGATGGTGGTGGTGGTGGATGACTGTGATGTTTAGTAGGTTAATACAGATAACAATAGCCTAACTTCACATCACCTCCTACATCTCCTGCAATGGAATGAGAGAGAGAGAGAGAGAGAGAGAGAGAGAGAGAGAGAGAGAGAGAGAGAGAGAGAGAGAGAGAGAGAGAGAGAGAGAGAGAGAGAGAGAGAGAGAGAGAGAGAGAGAGAGAGAGAGAGAGAGAGAGAAATACTGATACTGATACATTTTATTGGCTTCATCTAATACGATTAGGAATCATATATACATGTGAATTCTGAAGCCCAGGTATGTTCGAGCTGAAGCTCTTGTACAGACCTGTTACTAGACTTACTATGCCAAAGAACAAACGAGACCTACAGATTATACAAACTTATATAAAATTTAGTATCTTTAGTTCTCACAATAGTTATTACACACATACACAACGTTATGGATATACATATACAAACACATCGTATAAAATGAAAAGATATATACCGGTACACAACTAGACAGGTTAAACACAAGTAACACATAATTTATACAATGCAACAAGGGAAACTAAAGAATGTGTAAAAAAGAATTAGAGATACTAATAATTATTTAGAAACCTTTGTTTCATATTATGTTTAAAAACATCGCATCATGTAATACATTTTAAATCTTCTGTTAGCTGGTTCCAACATTTCACTCCTCTGACCATTATACTATGCTGTGCATGGGATGTTCTACATAATGGGAATCTCAGATCATTTGGCCTTCTGCTGTCTGGATTCTGTGATATAAACTGTATAAACTGAAAACCACTGTCAACTGGATACATGTACAACGCTTTATATACAAATATGAGATTCTGGAATGATAAAACGTCAGGTAATTTAAGTAAAGTAACAGAAGGTTTGTGTCGACATAACGCTGGCTGGTCATAACACGTATCAACTTTTTTGTGTGTAATAAAAAGATTATCAAGGTTAGTTTTGAATGTGCCTCCCCATACAGCTGAGCAATACAAAAGGTGTGGATAAGCTAATGATAAGTAAATTTGTCTTAAGCATTTAATGGTAATGATATTTCGAATAATATATATTACACCCGTTATTTCGCTAAGTTTAAACATTACTTAAAAGTACCTAAGACTTCCATTTTAATTTATCATGAATTATAACACCTAAAAATCTCGACTTCCTAACTTGATTTAACATGAGGTTGTCAGTACATACATCAGTATGTGCTGGCTGCATCATTAACGAATGTGATAACATAAAATGTGTTTTATTAATATTTGAAGTTAATTCTTTAGTTTTTATCAAGTTAGATATGTCAACAAGTTCTTCATGCAATATATTTTTAATTTCCGTAAGGTCTTGGCCCTGGAGAAAAATGAACGTGTCATCAGCAAAGAGTAGGAATTTAGTTTATTGGTACTATGTGTAATATCATTTATGAAAAATAAAAATAAAAGAGGGCCTATAATTGATCCTTGTGGTACACCACAATTAACTTATGTATATGAAGATGGTGTATTGCTGTATACTGTATACTGTTTCCTATGACTTAAGTAACTTTTGAACAAATCATGTGCCGTACCATGGATTCCATAAACCATTAATTTTTCCAGCAAGATAGAATGATGTATGGTATCAAGAGCCTTGGATAGGTCACAAACGACTGTAGCTTGGTATGCCTTGTTGTTTAACGCACTACATATGGTTTTGCAAAGATGATGCAGAACAAGTTCGGTAGAATATTTAGGACGAAAGCCATATTGATATTCAGATACTAATGAACAGTAAGATGAGTAATCCATCAATCTACTTGCCATAATTTTTTCAAAAATTTTACTAAAACTTGGAGGGATTGAGACAGGTGTGTAATTAGTACAAATAGTTTTCTCACCATTTTTATGTATAGGTATTACTCTAGCAATCTGGAGGTACTTTGCCCGAGACGTCCTGTTGACGTATGGATACGTTGCAACATTTTGCATTTGCCAGTTCCGACAATGTACTGGTATGTTGTGCAATTGCAAGGTTCATAATTTGCACAATTTTCAATTTTCGCAAGTGATTTTTCGTACGTATACACGGAACACCTTCCTCTATTCCTCTACAAGATGCCAAGCAGGGACAATGCCTTACACCGCATAACCTCCTCCTCCCTGCACGCCATAGTCTCGGCAATTCACCTATTACCAGTGACCTGGCCAATAAAGACATTCAGGGCCAGAGTGATTCACCAATCGATGACAATGTGGAGGACAAAGTTTACATAGCATTAGAGGAAGAAACAGTCGGAAATGATGATCAGGTAATGTGGCAAAAAAAGGTCAGGTATGGTGACGAGTTAGTGAGTGAAACAATGCTTATAATGCCTATATTACTGTTTGAAAACCAATATACTCTCGTACTACATATAAATTCGTACCAAGTAAATAAATAAATACCGTTTATGAGTGGTGTGAAATAGTTACCCTCCCATTGAACTCGTTTTCTTTGGTGCCAGCCTGTTAGAAAACCCAGTAAGGTAAGGAGGTACTGCTACCTGGATCGAGTATTTTAAACCTCAGGTGAGCGATTTCTCTATGAATTTTCGATGTTTCTCACCAAAAGCGGAGGTTTTAGCCAAATTTTTTTTTTTTTCGAAAATACCTCGGAATTGGGGGGTGTCGGAGGTGCGATATAGCTCGGGACGTGACGGGTTAGGGAAGCAGCCTTCTTTAAAAGATCTATTGATTATATATTCTAGAAAAGGAGAAATTTCATTATTACATTCTTTTATTATTTTTACACTAATATCATCATATCCATGTGGCATTAACTTAAGATTACTAAAAACTATTCTAATTTCCGAGATAATTGTTGGTCTGAGAAAAAATGAAAATACAGCAGGCTCGGGAAGATAGGAAGTAAATGGTATTGGAGATTGCTGGATATTCAAGGCTAATCAACTAGCAGTATTACAAAAATATTCGTTAGATGTTCAGTTATTTCATGATAATTACAAAAGGATTTATCCTGAAATGTAATAAAATTTGGCGATTTATTATCACAATTTCTCCCCATTAAATAATTAATTATTTCCCATGTTTTCTTACCATCTCCTGCGTTTTGTTTTAGTTTTGATTCATAGATTCATAATATATATATCATCATCATCATCAGCAGCAGCAGCCATTATAAGTCCACTGCTGAACAAAGGCCTCCCCCAACCTTCTCCACGAATTCCTTGGCTGAGCCAATCTTTACCACGTTTTCCCTGCAAATTTCTCTATCTCATCTCTCCACCTCCTGTCTGGCCTTTTTCTGCTACGCTTACCATCTCTTGGTGCCCAGTCAGTCAACCTCTTGCTCCATCGATTATCCCTTGTTCTTGCTACATGGCCTGCCCACCTCCATTTCTGTTCTTTTATAACTTCTATAATATCTTTGACTTTTGTCTGCTCTATCACCCAAGTTGATCTTTTCCTGTCTCTTAAAGATATTCCCAACAATGACTTTTCCATTGCTCTCTGAGAACGAATTAATTTATTTTCCATCGATTATGTCAGTTTCCAAGTCTCACAACCATACGTCATAGCTGGAATTATACATTCTTTACCGGTATATACTTTTCGTTTCATACAAACTGGCAAGCTACTTTTCATAATGTTTCTATGTTTACCGAAAGCTTTCCATCCAGTTGTAATGCGTCTTTTTATTTCGCTATCATTGTCTTTCGTTAATTTTAGTGTTTGTCCCAGGTAATTGTACTTCTCAACTTCTTTAAGAATTTCTCCACTTATTCTTATGACGCTCTTTGGTGTTTGAGGATTAAACATTACTTTAGTTTTACTCCGGTTCATCTTTAGCCCTACTTTGAGACTTTCTCTATTCAGGTCTTTTAACATTTCTTGCAACGTCTCTGCTTTTTCTGAGATTAGGACAATGTCATCTGCAAATCTTAAATGGTTTAGCTTTTCTCCGTCTATGTTTACTCCTTTGTTTTCCCAGTCTAGCTTTCTGAAAATACTTTCTAGGCATGCTGTAAATAACTTTGGTGAAAATGTGTCTCCCTGACGCACGACCTTCTCAATCTTAATTTTCTCTGAGTCCTTATGTAATTTAACTGTAGCAGTTCCCTCTTTATATATGTTTTCGAGCAGTTTTACAATGTTCTCATTCACTCCTTGTTCTCGCAAGGAATTTATAATTGCTATGTGCTCCACTGAGTCGAAAGCCTTTTCGTAATATATATATATATATATATATATATATATATATATATATATATATATATATATATATATATATATATATATATATATATATATATATATATATATATTTAAGCTGCTCTTATTAGAGAAGTTAATGTGTTTCTATATTGCTTATATACTTTTTCATGGGATAGTGGCCACTTAGCATAAAACTTTTGTAACTTATTTCTGTGTTTGATGGAGTTTTTTATTGCTTGAATTATGTAAGGTTTAACAACAAGTTTTTCTTTATAGGTATATTGTTTTAAAGGAAAATTTTCATTGTACAGGTTCTGAAACGTCCTCATATATATGTCAACTGTCATTAACATCAGAATTATTCATCACTAGTTGCCACTTATAATTAATAAGATCTATTTTAATAGCATTTATAGAATCTTTGTTAAACATACTTCTAGTCTTTGTTATTCTGGGAGAGTAAGCATAATCATAGTTAACTGAGAAAATACTGAAGACAGGGAAATGATCACTGAGAGAAATGTAGCCTATACCGGTACAATTTTCCTGATGGTTTTGCAAGTTACTGGTCCATATATATATATTTTTTATAATATAAAGGGGATTAATCCCCGAGCTAGACCTCATCAGATCATATAGCCCTGGTCCATATATGATCAATTAGGGAAGCTGAAACTTTAGTTACTCTTGTAGCTTTTGTTATCGCTGGGAAAAAAAAATAATAAGAATAATATGAGTTAAAAAATCATGTACCTTATTCTCATTTTTAAGTAAATTTACGTTGAAGTCCCCAATTATGTAACACGGTAATATTTTCAACTGAGAAAAGAAATTCATCAAGGTTAGATTTTGGTGGTCTATAAATAACCCCTATAATGAAACTGAATGGTTGAGTAATCTTTAGGAACAAAGACTCGATATGGGGTAACTGAAAAGAGACATTATACATCGACGAACTTTGACATTTTTTGTGCAAATAAATCGCCATACCTCCTCCATGTGTATTCGTGATTTTGAAATGAGCATTGTATTCATTCAGGCTAAAAAGTGAGCAAATAGCATCATTTAACCGAGTCTCACATAACCCTACAACCTCAAACTTAACATTTGTTCAAGACACTGATCAAGGAAGGTTTCAAAGTGTAAAGACACACTACAAATATTATAACATAATATGCTTAAGTTAGGACTAGACAAATTATGTTTAGATACTGTATCACAAAAATGATAATTGCAAACAGGCTCTTGTAGGACGTGACCATTAAATTTCCTACTACTGAAACTGAATCAACTAAAATTCATATTATTAATTACACCTAAAGGAAACTGGTGGTTTTCCTCTTCCAGTACGTTAATATTGAGAGAGAGAGAGAGAGAGAGAGAGAGAGAGAGAGAGAGAGAGAGAGAGAGAGAGAGAGAGAGAGAGAGAGAGAGAGAAGAAAAAGAAAGACGAGAGGAGAAAAAGAACCATAAGGAGCATAAAAAAGAAAAAATATATATCGAGGAGAGAGAAGAAACATTAATAAGAAAAATAAAAAGGAGCTTTCCACTACAAAGGGTGGAACTCCAGACACCTTTGTTAAAATCTCAGGCCGCTCCACCTTACTCCGCCTTGGCTCTTACTTCTCTTGTTGCTTTATTGCTACAATATAACGAAGAAAGAAAGAAGAATTGGAAGAAAGAAAAGACATAAGGAATGAAAAGCAATAATAAAGAGATCACAGAAAGGAAAGAAAGAGAGGGAATGTATGAAATGAAAAAAATGGGAAAGAAAAAAGAAAAGACACTGGTCATGATCATGATAATGGAGATCATGATGACGATGATAATGAAAGCGATAATGATGAAAGAGGAGAAAAAAACTAGAAAGAAATTTTAGAATAAAAAAATTACAAGGCGAATAAATGCGAGCAAACAAAAACTGAAAAAAAGAAAGAAATGGAGATAGAAGGGAAGAAGAGAAAGGAAAGAAAACAGACACAAGGGAAATATTGGGGAAAAAAAATGGACAACAAAAGAAGAAAAGAATGAAAGAAAACAAGAAGCGGTGCCAAGGCACAGCAAACCCGTCCCCGGCAGTTTAGTGCTGACGTGTAAACATAACAGGATATGTAGTCAAGATGCCACATAGCAAATTTGGAGTAAATCGGGTGAAAATGGACGATTTTATGCCCATTTGAAACTTTATGTCCGACCCATCTGACATTGACCTCCCTGCCGTTAACTGGGGGGTGACCCCCTGATGTAATGAAGCATGTTACAGGATGCAGAACTGGAAGATGCATCTTTAGAATTTGGTTCCACGTCGATGTAACGAATTTGATAGAAGATATGGCGAAAAAACGATTCTTCTACTTTATTTTTACCTTTTCTTTGGCCCACAGCCATGGCTTTGGCCCAATTTGGCCCAAAATTTAATCAGGTGATCAGAAGGTCATATCCCGCCATTCCTGTAATTTTAGTCGAAATCGCACAAACAGTTTTCGGGTAGAGTTGTTAACAGGCAGACAGATATCCAGACAGACAAACAGACAAACCGAGTGAACAGAATACCCATCCCCAAGCCCCTCCAGGGTGGGAAAGGGTAACAAAAGAGAGTAAAAGTGAAAAAAAAAAAATGAAAAGGAGATGGGAGTTGTTGGGTCTAACTCGGTACACCTGTAGTAGAGTCCCAGGCCGCCCCACCAAAGTCCATCTTGTCTCCTACCTGTCTTGTAGCTTATGATGCTGTAATATGTTATGGGTTTGATCTAATGTGCCTAGCGATTATGATGATGATGATGATGATGATAGTGTTAGTGATGATGACTGATGCTTAGTAGTGATGATGATGATGATGATAGTGGTAGTGATGATGACTGATGCTTAGTAGGATAATACTGATAATAATTAGCCAACTTCATATCGTCTTCAGTTTCTCTTCTACTCTGTTATGCCGTAATATAACGATGGTGAGAGAGAGAGAGAGAGAGAGAGAGAGAGAGAGAGAGAGAGAGAGAGAGAGAGAGAGAGAGAGAGAGAATGAAAGAAAACAGGAAGGGAAAAAGAAAATGAGTAAAATGAAGAGATAGGAAAACGGAATTTTAATAACGAGAGAAGAAATGACAAGAAGGAAGGCGGGAGGAGAAAAAGAACTATAAGGAACATTAAAAAAATATATTTTGGAGAAGAGAGAGAGAGAGAGAGAGAGAGAGAGAGAGAGAGAGAGAGAGAGAGAGAGAGAGAGAGAATATAAAAAAAAATGGGAGAATGAAAGGATGAAATAAAACAGAAGAGAAAAAAATGTTGAAAAAAGTAGAAGCAAAAAGAATAATAAAAGGGAAGGAAAGACAAAGAGAAAGAACGAGAGAAGGAAAAGAACTATAAGATGCATAAAAAGAAAAGAAAATATGAAGGAAGAAGCAAAAATAAAAGAACGATAAAAATGAGTAGTTTTCAATAGGACGGAGCTCGAGACACTTTGTCAGAATCTCAAGCCGCTCCACCTTACTCCACCTTGGCTCCTACTTCTCTTGTTGCTTTATTGCTATAAAACAGTGAAAAATAAAGGAAAAGAGAACAGAAAGAAGGAAAGGAAAAGAGCAATAGAAAGAGGAGTATAAGAGGAGAACAAAGAAGCGATAAAAATAGAAAATTTGGGAAATGAAGAAAAACTGACGAACTGTTGATGATGATGATCATGATGATGATGGAAGTGGTGGTAGTGATAATGATGATGATGGTGATGTATATGTAGCAGGTTAGTAGTGATGATGATAACCTTACTTCATCCCGCCTCCTACCATTTTTGTAGTTTGTGATGCTGTTAATGTACTCGTAAAAAGAATGAGAGAGAGAGAGAGAGAGAGAGAGAGAGAGAGAGAGAGAGAGAGAAATAATAATAATAATAATAATAATAGTAATAATAATAATAATAATAATAAAGTTTACTTCCACAAACCATGCTTATTCACCTAACAATATTAGTTATGTATACAATTATAGCACAAAGCGTAGGTATGAAGATTATACCTTGTAGATATAAGTGTTAGGGAGTATAATACAAAGGTATATAATTGTACAGTTTCAATATACTAAATGTCATTATATTTTCTATTTCAAATTGTTGTGTTTGTGAATTATTACAGAATATTTTACATCATATTTTACTGGTTTATTTTTGTTTATGATTATACAGTAAGATTACTGAGGGGTGTTTAGTAAGTGACTGTTAAGTCTAATTTTGAAAGTGTTTAAACTATGTGATTCCTTGACATTTCCTGGGAGATGGTTCTATATCTTTGGCCCTATTACTGCTTAAGATCTTGCACCTGAGTCCGTATTAACCTTAGGAACGTACAGATTATTTCTTTGTCTAGTGATACTTTGTGTCATATTGTGTATCGATGGAAAAGAAAGGAGATAGTCAGGATAGAGATTAGTTAGATATTTGAAGACTGTGAGAGCTGTGTCAAACTTTATCTTGTTTTGAGTGTTTAGCCATTTCAGTTCTTTTAAAACTGGAGTGACAATGTCATACTTCCTTGCTTCTCCATCGACAACTTTAGCAGCAAAATTTTGTAGTTTCTGCAAACGTGAAAGTTGAGATTTCTTTGCAGTGCCCCATATTACACTGCCGTAGTTTAGGATACTTAGGGCCAGTGCCTGCACTATGATTTTTCGAGTTTCTTTGTCAAAGCTATCTTTTATCCTGTTAATATATATTAATATGCCCATTACTTTTTTGTTAAGTTCATTTACGTGCTCATCAAAGGTCATGTAGCAATCCATACAGTATATAAGCCTAAGGTTTTTACATAGGTGCTGGATTGAACTGCGTGTCTCCAAATCGAGCAGTAGGGTTAGGTGGTATTAGTGAGATCACTTGCCTGGTCCCTAAAAAGATACACTGCGTTTTATTGGTATTCAGAAGAAGACAGTTTTTAAGAAAATATTCCCTGGCTATACTCAAGGTTTCCTCTGCTTTGTGCAATATATCCTGAAGAGAATCAAGTTTGCCACTGTGAAGAAACTGTCATCGGCATATTGCACTAAAATACATTCGTTAAGATTTTCTGAGAGATCGTTCACATATATCCTGAATAGTATAATGGCAAGAATTGAGCCTTGGGGTACCCTATAGGTGACATTTGATTTGGAGGATATGGTGTTTTGGATGCGAACAGACTGTGTTCTATTATTAAGGTAGCTGTCAAACCAGATGTTATCGACATTGACTTTATTGAGTTCATTGAGAAGAATGTGATGGCTGACACTATCGAAAACTTTTGATAGATCACAGAGGGTGAAAAGCGATATATATATGTGTTTATTATCCATGTTATGGTAGATATTATCAGTGATAACTGTGAGTGCTGCATTTGTGGATAGTTTAGGACGGAAGCTATGTTGGGTTTGTCAGAGAAGTTTGTTTGACTCAAGAAATGTTATTAGTTGGGATGTGACGATTTTTTCGATAAGTTTGGAAAAAAAAAAACAGGTAGCAGTGAAACTGGTCGGTAATTGCTCACGACCTGAGTGTCCCAATTTTTATATAAAGGCGTGACTATGGCATTCTTCTAAGCATTAAGGAATACACCCGCAGCAACTGAAGAATTTATTACATGGGTTAAATGCGAGTATGAAGAGGGAATCCTTAATAAAACGAAGTGAAATTTTATCTGAGCCATGAGATTTAGTATTTTGTAAATGTTTAATTGTTAATATTACAGTGTTAACATCAACAGTTTCTGGTCGGAACTGTGTCATGTTGTGTGCGCCATTACCAGTGACAGGTCTTTCAGATGGAGGATTTATGGTGTTACTGGTTTGCAAGGAGACCTGGGTATTTTCAAAAGTTCTTTTACCTACGTTTGCGAAAAACTTATTAAATTCTTCAGCTTTACTCTGTGGATCATCAAACAAGCTATTGTTGGAGTTTTTATTGTTGGATACTATATCTTGGACTATTTTCCACGCTGCAGAAGTATTACCTCTTGAATTTGAGAGTTCTTTGTGATAATAATGGTTTTTAGCTTGATTAATAAGTGATTTGGCTCTTGTCTTTAAATCTCTGTAACGTTCCTGGAATGACATGTTGGACCTGTTAACTTTTAACTGATTCCATGTGTGATTCTGTGTTTTTATTATTTCTCGAATTTCATCAGTAATCCAAGAGGCAGGAGGACGTTTTATTTCTCTGGTAACAAGGAGGGCATATTTGTCCAAACTTCTGGTGAGGACTGATGTTAACATATCAACCTGTTCATTTACATTAGCGGTATCCAGAATAGTATGTAGGTTATTTGTTTCATTTGGTAGGTGAGAACATACGAGTAGTACATCATTGCTATAGGTTTTCAAGTCACGGAAGGTTTTAATAGTAGGTGAACGTTTAGGCTTACTTATATTTGCGGTTAAGGCTATGAGGTCGTGATCACCTATGATGTGTGGAACAACACTACGATGAGTTATTTTCTCAGAACTGTTAGTTATAAGCATGTCATGGAGAGTAGCAGATGTAGGAGTGATTCGTATAGGCTTATTAACTACCTGTGTCAGTTTATTATTAGATAATATATGGGATAGTTTTCTATTATGGAAGAGAAGATTGTCATTTAGGTCTCCTAAGATAAATATAGTTTTCTTGAGCATTAAAGCAGATCTTAGCACCTCGTTAATATAATCAAAGGAATCATAATGAGCCTTCGGGTGTCTGTAGATACATCCTACAATAATTGAGGATAATTTTCTGCACTGTACTGAGATCCAGATATCTTCTACCTGTTTGTTTAGAAAGTTTGAGGTCTATTAGTTTGGAGGATACATGTTGCTTAATGTATACAGTATACAGACACCCGCGCCGCGTCCATGATCATTACGATAAATTTTGTAGTTAGGTAAATGTACATACGCATCTGGAGTGTGAGAAAGCAACCAAGTTTCACTAATACAAAGTGTATCGATGTCTCTCTCTTCAGTCATGAGCTTTCTTTCATCAAAGTTAGACTGAAGAGACTGAGCATTTATGTGTTCTATAACAAGATTATCCATTTTTAAGTGAGATGCTGTACTATCAGCTTTGCCTTCTTTGCTATTCTCCTACGCACTGTAGAATTCACACAGTCTGCCTTTGTGACCACATCTATGGCAGCTAGAACACTGCACTTTATGATCAAAGCAGCAAGTTGATTGATCCCTTGGTGTTCCCCATATGGTTCATAGCAAGATTCATCAATTTCTCCAATTCCTAGTTTGAAGGTTGCATCTGGTTTTATAGTGTGGAGTCCGTTGTCATTCGTCCACTTATTCACTTGTTCATTAAGTTCATTGATTTAGCAAGTAGGGTGTTTAACTGCAGGCTTGGGACGAGCTAACACACACAAATTTCCATGTTTTAGTTTTTGTTTTTCAGTTCCCTGACAAGAGAGCCAAGGTTTTCTGTGATGGAAGTGGGGCTTTCGTTGTCCATGACATCATACAGTCCATGGTAGATGACACAATTTGCTGGATTCCATGACAACATTTCTTGAACCCAGCATTTAAGCAGGTCGATGTTAGCACCACTGACAGTCCTTATATTGCACTTGGTGTTTAGGTCTGAGACCCGTATATTTGCAAATTGATATCACCAAGCAAAAGGGTTTTACTATCATTGTTGTCCGGGCTTGGTATGCTGCTCTGGGTTTGTGTTGTTGACTCCTCCAAAGCACTGATTCGCTGCTCCAAAAGACAGCATCTTACATTGGGCTGGTTTAAGTGATCTGCTGCATCAGATGAAGTATTGTCACTAATGCTTCGGACCTATTTCTCGATCGTTTTGATTCGCCTGTCCAAGTCTCCCAACTTTGCGATCAGATTGAAAGGTGGTGGTGGAAGGGGTGGTGGCATGGGTGGAGGAGAGGATCGGCATGGTGGAGGTGAGGTGGTAGTGGCAGGTGTACAAGTGTGTCCTTCCAGCGTTGCCAAACATGCGGACACTTGTTCAAGTAATTTGTTCATGCTGTGCACTTCTTCGTTTAGGCTTATGATTTGACGAGTCTTTGCTTTATTATCTTTTCTAAGGGAGATAATGTCACTTACGATTTGTTCACTGGCGTTTGTTGTGTGTGAAGCACTCACTGGAGGGATGGTAGGTGGCAGATCTGTGGCGGTGAGGATGTTGCCATTCGGGGAGTTTTTTTATATTTTTTCAATTAACTTTTCTTTATTCACCCACACATTTGATTGCCCCATTTCTCTGCACTTTTCTGAAGTTCCACTTTCGTGTAGCTGTCGTTGAGAAAGTCTTTGGTGAGGCGGCATTCACACTGTTTGGTATTTACTTCTGGGGTTGGCAGGGTCACCTACTTCCGTCAACAGATCATCAAACCCCACAAAGTCAAAATCTTCAGGATAGTCCGTCATCGACATCATCATCTACTCAACCCTTCTCTATTGTTCTTCCTTGGCTGGCCGGCGTTTTGAAAGAAAGCGAGTGATGAGTGACTGATGGCGGGCATTCACTCTCTCTCTCTCTCTCTCTCACACACACACACACACACACACACACACACACACACACACACACACACACACACACACACTTATTCTCTGTTCCATCTTCTGTCCTTTCCGCTATAAATTTTCTTCCCATTCTCACACACAATCACATCACCTCTCCCTCTCTTTCTCGCCTCTGCCTTTCCACCTTTGGCCTGACATTTATCTTCAACATATTCCTGTTTCTCTATCACCTTGCCACACTTCACTCATCCCTGGTTTGATTCTATTATTTTCTTTGGATAGGTCACTGTGAGATGTACACCTCCGGACAGAAATTCGTGATACACGATAATCTGCCACCAGATGTCAGGTTAATCGCACAAGTCTACCCCCCCTAACTCCCCCTCCTTACCCCCACTAAAACACTGATTTGTTAGGCGGATGGATCGGAGATATGAAGCGCCGCTCACTCTCACGTCTTGCTGCATGTAATGTTACTTTCATTTATCTTACTATTAGGTGTTTTATCAAGTGCATAAATCCGTCTTCAGTTCCATGAGAAGTGATTATATTGAAGTTTTAGCAGATGTCAGTACAATAACCTTAACCCTTATACGCTGTTTGATGTGTATTCACGACAGGATTCAGGGCGTGCAGGGCCGCCGGTTGCCTTGCTATACCGCACTCACCTTCCCGCCACTGTTTGAGAGCGGGACTGTTTTCTGTGATACCTACAGGGTAGGTAGGACCCACAGGTACCCCACGGTTGAGCTGTTCAGTCTGTACTCAGCAGTGGTAGCGACAGGAGCTATGTCATCTTCCTCGACGTCGTCCGATTCCATTCCACTGCGTGAAGGGCCGATCGCCTCATCGACCCCCACTAAAGTCATGCCCTTTGTGCCAGGGAAAGGGCTTAGTGATAGTGCCATAGGACGTGCCCTAGACGAAACTGTGTCATCTCGAACAGAGTGAGAGTACGTCGTCAGAGGGCAAACAAAGCTACCACGTGGAGAGCGAGCTCTCTCACCCTCCATCTCCTACTCGCTCTCCGATGCCAGAGAGGGCTCTCCAACTTCTACAGGAGGAAGGGAGAGCCTACGACAGTGATGATTTTGCTGATGAGGAAGCGGTAGATGACCCAGGATATCGGGAAAGTGGCCGTGGACCTGGCGGACATCTGCGGAAAAAACGCCACAGAGCCATTTCCCCCACACTCTCCCCGCCTGCTCCCCGACGTATCTTTCTCCACTGCTCCCCCACACCTCAGCTTGCCACTTCAAGGGCAGAATAACCTCAACCAGGCCCTTCAGGAGTTGTATTGCCTAGACGGGAGCCACGTGGTGATACACAGTGCCAAGCGTCTTCAAAGGAAAGTTCCGCGTCAGGTGAGTCATCACCCGCTTACTCCCCCACCTCCCCCCCCTCTCCCTCTCCCTCTCCCTCTCCCTCCCCCTCTCCTTCCCTCCCCCCTGCCCGTGACCATGCACGTGGTCGTGCACGAGTGATTAGAAAACGCAGTGCAACTGCCAGACGGCCTGCTCTACCACGTGTGGGTAGAGTAGATACATTTGTGTGGGAGGATGGTGCCGGCTTTGAGCCGTCTGTGCCGGCATTTGATGAGGAGGGTGCAGGTGTGCAGGAGGATGGACTTCCCCCCAGGCCTTGGACTATTAGTAGTCTATTCAAGGCAATTTTCACGACTGCAATTATGCAGTACCTGGTTGATGAAATTAACTTCCTCCAGGTCATGTGCATGCGTTGGCTGGACGTACCTGCTAGCAAGAGCATGCACATGCGGGAATGGATACCTGTAGAGGTGGGGGAGATGTTTGTGTGGCTCGCCCTGACCATGCTGATGGCGCACATAAAAAAACATGTGCATCACAACTATTGGTCGGTGGATGAACTCGTTGGCACACCTGTCTTCGGAAAATACATGGCCCGTGATAGGTACCTGGCAATCCTGAGGTTCCTACATTTCAATCAAAATTACGGGCCTGCACCGACAGGTTATGGAAAATAAGACCAATCCTGACAATGCTGAAAGAGTAATTCTCCAGGGTTTTCCGTCCGTTCCAGAAAGTGGTTGTTGACGAGTTGCTGGCGTTATTCAGGGGCAGGTTTGCATTTATTCAGTATGTGCCATCAAAGCGTCACAGATTTGGCCTGAAATTCTTTGTACTTTGTGACTGTAAAACTGGATATGTGCTGGATGTAATAGTTTACTTGGCGACAGATGTTAATATAACTAGCGGTGATCCTCATGGATTATCTGCATCAGTAATGAAAGTGCTGATGGAAAGGTATTTCAACAGGCACCACATTCTGTACACCGATAATTATTACACAGCCCTGGCATTGACAATTTGCTTGACCATAGTACTGGGTCCTGTGGAACTGTTAGGGCCAACAGAAAGGATTTCCCAGTATTTCTGGCAAATACTGAGAAATGAGCCCTTCTGACAAAGAAATGTGGGAACATGTTAGCCCATCTCTGGCATGATAAGAGACGGGTTAACATGTTGTCTACAGTTCATAAGGGTGTGCTGGAGGAAACTGGTAAAACAGACTACAGGACCAGGGAACCCGTGGTAAAGCCAGATGCAGTCAATGATTATAATATCAACATGCGGCTGGTTGATAAATCGGACATGCAAATTGGTGAGGTCGATTGCCTACGTAAGTACTGCAGATGATACAAGAAGGAGTTCTTACACCTTCTTGATATCGCCGTCCTCAACAGTTTCATACTGTTCTAGGAGTTTGTAAGGAAACCTCTCTCTTTACAAGAGTTTGAGAGACAGCTTGCACGCATACTCCTTGAGTAATATTCAACTGCTCAGGTGGCAGGTGCTAGGCGGGGGACAGTGGCTCCAGCTGACAGGCTCAGCTGTGCTGAGTATTTCCGTCGGCACAAGATTGTGGAGATCGGGAGAACAGCAGCTGGTCGTCTGGCATAAAGGCGGTCCCACGTCTGCCGCACAACCAAACGCCGTCCTCCAGCACGAAAAGAGACCTCGTACCAATGTGCAGAATGCAAGGTCCCCCTATGCCCCAAATGCTTCTCAGAGTATCACTCCAAGCGTCAGTACTGAGCAGGTGTGTGGGGAAGTGTAAATAATGTACAGTAATGCACAAGTTTGTGTATTTTCATAAATGAGTGAAAAGTGTGATAGTATGAGTGAAGTATGGTAAGTGCTAAGATGTAAGTCATTTATAATAAGTTCAACAAGTGCAAATAAGTGATTTATAGTAAGTGCAATAACGAAATTGATACTGTGTATTGGATATTGGTTTGAAAATTATTGGAAATACTTTGCTTTTGCCTACGTGTTACCTGAAAGAAAACCACTTGTGAGTGGGCCACAAAGAAAAATACCTGCTTGGCTATACCTAAATTATTTCACTCAATACTCAGGGAGATTGTGCCAAATATGAGCATCAGTGTATCTGTGATGTGACGTACAAATAATGTTAGTTGAGTGAAACATTTCTATGATTTACACTATAACCCTGTATAGTACAAAACAGTATGATTTACATTACAAATAATTACCTCATACTCTACGATAATGCGTGAAAGAGCAACAACATTTACTTGTCACAGTGTAATTACGCGTAATGGTGATGTACATTGCAGTTCTAAGTGTCATAGTAAAGGAGAAATATGATTATTTACGGAAGATGTGAGACCAGAAAAACGAGGTAAAGGAGAAATATTCCTTACGGAAGAAGTGAGTACAGAAAAACGATGAGATATTTCCTTTCCAACACACCTACGGGGCATAGAGGCATTATGGAGCGGGCGGTAAATCCTTGGGTGAGCCACATGAACCGGGTGATGACTCATTCTCACGGCGGTGAGTAAGGAGCAGTGGAAAAAACGAGTGGACTCTTCCACATTCCTTCCAAGGATGCACGGGCAGTGTTCCAATCACCACTCCAGGCAGTGCTGCCAACGCTAGCCGGCTGGGCCAAGGCCGCAGAAAGTGGCGCGTGCTCGGAGCAGCGCGCCAAAATATGAAAAACCACTCGTCTTCAACTCATCCTTACTCATCGACGGGACCACCTAGAGTCCTCGGGATACCATCATTGGAAAGAGGAAGAGTTGGTGAGTCTTATTAACTTATCTTTGAATCTCTAGCTATTATAGTTTGTCAGATATGAGGGTTTGAAGAAAGGGTATTTTTTCCAAAATCTTGGAAATCACCCGTAGGGAGGCCTGTGCCGCGGCCTGAAACCCCCCCAGGCGGCTAAGGGTTAATGTATAGTCTGGTTTCCAAATAGTTATCCAACGTGTTCTAAGCGATAGACTAAAATCCAAGTAACAGTGAAAAGTTATATGGCCAGATAAGTCCCTTTCTCCCTTGTCATTTGGACAGCCGCATATGCACCCACCTACTTATCCACCTACGCACTCAACCCATCCAACACAACCCACCGACCTCACCCCTGCCACCCACCCAGCCCATTGATCCTTGCTATCGACCCCGCTAACCCACGAATGCCACAAAGTTCACCCAACAATGCCACTCAACTCATTTACACACTCACTTCTCCACCCTGAACCCATCCAGCCACCCAACCCAACCACCCACCTATAAAAAATATAGATCATCCCGACCACACAATCGTCTCAGCCACCATGGCGCCCAACGGTGCCCACTCACCCTGGCGACTCACTTTGGCCACACATCCCGACAACCTATCTTGCCCACCGACCCCTACCACCCACCCTCACTACTCACAAATTCCACCTACCCTTCCCACTCACGAATTCCACCCACCCTGGTCACCCAACAATGCCATCCATCTCATCCATCCACACAACCCTCCCACCTCTCCCTGAACACTCCCCACCCACCTCACCCTGCCCATCCACCCATCCTGTCCACCCACTCCTCCCACCGACCCACCCGCCCATAAACCCTTCTTACCCAACCCCATTCACCCATTTGAACCCAACTCCATTCACTCCGCCACCTCATTCACCCATTTGAACCCGATTTATCCATCAAACTCATCTTATCCAAACCTAACTTACCGACCCCTCCCCGACAACCCACATATCCAGCCACCTACCCACCCAACCCACCAAACGCATCCACTCAGTAAGCCATTTACCCCTACAACCCACCCAAAACCACTCCACACCCCACACCCAACAACTGTTCCCCCCCGCCCCTCTCCACCATTACCACCCTGGCGATGCATTGAACTACCACACCAAACTGAACCTCATCAACTCCAGTCACCCAACCAACTGACTCACACACACACACACACACACACACACACAGAAAACACGCATAAACAGACAGACAGACAGAAAAACACACACACACACACACACACACACACACACACACACACACACACACACACACACACTGGCGCATACATAGAGAGAGAGAGAGAGAGAGAGAGAGAGAGAGACTCAGTAAGACACACACACACACACACACACACACACACACACACACACACACACACACACATATGTGGAAGGGTGGGAAAGGAGGGAGGGAGGATTTGGGGAAGGTGAAGGGGACGGATGACAAGTGGAAGTGTCTAGTACTGTTCTAATAGCAGCTTGCACAGTACATTGACTCGTATTTCCGACATAAACCCATTAATTCAGCTATATTATGGATGTATTTCCATTAGGATTCCATGATATGCCATCCAATTGGTAATAGTTTGAATGAGCAAATACTTTGGGAAAATATTAAATATCATAACTCTGCTAGTTTCTATATTACATGCTGTTCATACTGTTAATTGATTATAGAGTTAACCATGAAACAGTAATTCGTAAGACGTGGGGCCAATATTCCTCGGGGATAAACAACCACTGAGGATAATTAGTGAGTGAAGTTGTTGTGAATTACTCTCTCCCTGTGTGTGTGTGTGTGTGTGTGTGTGTGTGTGTGTGTGTTGTTACTCTTAGGGCTAGTCCACAAGTGCTCTCGAACATATATTTGCAACACGGCAGACAACATGTTCGGGAACATGTTTGCAGCAGTATTTGGACAGAAGTATGCAAACATGTTTCAGTGCAGCTTCGAACACTTGCAGGAGAGGCGATGGGATAAGTGTATCCATACCAGGCAGTTGAGACTTGATCATGATGTTGCCATCATGATCTGGACGCTGCTGTTCCCAACATATCTGCAGCGTGGTCGTTACTGTGTTGCTTACATGTTGCCAGCACTTGCTCGAGCACACGTGTGGACGCGCCCCTACTGTGTCAGTCTGTGTGTGTGTGTGTGTGTGTGTGTGTGTGTGTGTGTGTGTGTGTGTGTGTGAGAGAGAGAGAGAGAGAGAGAGAGTGTTGGTTGAGTGGCTGGAGTTGATGAGGTTCAGTTGGTCGGTGTGGTAGTTCGGTGCATCGCCAGGGTGGGTGGACAGTGGTAATGGTGGAGAGGGGGGTTGTTGGGTGTGGTGTGTGGAGTGGTTTTGGGTGGGTTGTAGGGGTAAATGGCTTACTGAGTGGATGCGTTTGGTGGGCTGGGTGGGTAGGTGGCTGGATATGTGGGTTGTCGGGGAGGGGTCGGTAAGTTAGGTTTGGATAAGATGAGTTTGATGGATAAGTCGGGTTCAGATGGGTGAATGGGGTGGCGGAGTGAATGGGGTTGGGTTCAAATCGGTGAATGGGGTGGCCGAGTTAATGTGGAAAGGTTCAAATGGGTGAATGGGGTTGGGTAAGAAGGGTGGATGGGCGGGTGGGTTGGTGGGAGGAGTGGGTGGACAGGATGGGTGGATGGGCAGGGTGAGGTGGCTGGGGAGTGTTCAGGGAGAGGTGGGAAGGTTGTGTGGATGGATGAGATGGATGGCATTGTTGGGTGTCCAGGGTGGGTGGAATTCGTAAGTGGGAAGGGTAGGTGGAATTTGTGAGTGGTGAGGGTGGGTGGTAGAGGTCGGTGGGCAAGATAAGTTGTCGGGATGTGTGGGCAAAGTGAGTCGCCAGGGTGAGTGGGCACCGTTGGTCGCCAGGGTGGCTGAGACGATTGCATGGTCCGGATGATCTAAGTGGGTGGTTGGGTTGGATGGCTGGATGGGTTCAGGGAGGAGAAGTGAGTGAGTAAATGAGTTGAGTGGCATTGTTGGGTGAAATTCGTGTGTGGCACTCGTAGGTTAGCAGGGTGGATAGCAGGGATGTCGATGGGCTGGGTGGGTGGCAGGGGTGAGGTCAGTGGGTTGTGTTGGATGGGTTGAGTGGGTAGGTGGATAAGTAGGTGAATGTATATGTGGCTGTCCACATGACAAGGCAAGAGAGGGACTTATCTGGTCATATAACTTTTAACTGTTACTTGGATTTTAGTCTATCGCTTAGGAAACTTTGGATAACTATTTGGAAACCAGACTCTATACATTAAGGTCATTGTACTGAAATCTCCTAAAACTTTAATATAATCACTTCTCATGGAACTGAAGATGGATCTTTGCACTTGATAATACACCTAACAGTAAGATAAATAAAAGCAACATTACATGCGGCAAGACGTGAGAGTGAGCGAAGATTCATATCCCCAATCCATCCGCCCAACAAACCAGTGTTTTGGTGGGGGTAAGGAGGGTGAGTTAGGGGTAGACGTGTGCGATTAACCCGACCTCCAGTGGCAGATTACACTGTACCACGAATTTCTATCCGGAGGTGTACAGTACACCTCCGGACAGAAATTCATGATACACGATAATCTGCCACCAGAGATCAGGTTAATAGCACAAGTCTACCCCCCCCACACACACACACAACTCCCCTTCCTTAGGTATTCCCTTAGGTATCAGCTGCAGACTCATACATCTGTGTTTACCTCCGAACCTTTTGCGATTGACAAATCCATAAATTATAATTTAAATTCAAGGCATAACTCGTTTGTAATATTTTCAGATTCAAAATGAGCCCTTCAGGCAATTGCTTCTTGCGCTACTAATTCTAATGAGATCCAGAGCCATATTGTTAGTAAATTGTATTCGTGCAACAAGTCCTTCACGCTGATCTGGGTGCCTGGTCACTGTCGTATCTACGGCAATGAGCAGGGTGACTTAATTGCAAAGTTGGCTGTGGAGCTCGAGGAGACTTGGGACGTTCCTCGTGATCTACGGTCGAGCCTCGCACTAGGAAAGAAAGCAATAAATCTTCTGTGGCAAGGTCAGTGGACCAGACTAAATATTCCAACATGGAAGCCGTACCTGGACGACTGGGATACTGCCAACTATCCCAGCCGCCTGAAAGAAAAAGTGTTGGCGCATTTGCCGGTTAATTCCACCATAATAACTCATATGAAGCCATATATTGAAGGACGCTTTCCACCGCACTGTGACATCTGTAACGCTGTGTTATCAATCATATCATCCTGCGCTGTCGGCGACATATTCGTGAACGTGCTTCAATTATAAATTACTGCAGCTCATCTGATGTCACCTTCACCCTTTCCACCATCCTGGGTGATGGGGATATTGCTATGACTGATAAACTGATGGCTTTCTTGAGAGAGACCGACTGATCAGAGTGATGTGACTTTTTTACTGTATAATTACGGTTTTCATCGATTGTAAATATGTATATATTGAATTATTAATTAGGGATGTCAGCTGACGTATTCGAAATAGTTTCTCCTTCCGACTGACCTATTTCTAATACTGATATCCCCAACATTAAACCCCGTTCCTAGCCTGACAGTCACCAGCTGATGAGTGCAAGTGTGCAGTATAGAAAGGTATTGAGCATTTTCAGTCGATGGTGTTCTGTTGGGTGAGGTTCTTCACTTTTTGTATATATGTATTTTCTTCATACCATCTTGTAAACGTTGCTGTAATTAGGATCGACAGTTGACGTATATGGAAGAGTTCCTGACTCCTCTGGTTCTCTCTCATAACCTACATTAGTTTGTGCCTCGACTGACAGTCACCAGGTGATGAGTGCAGGTGTATAATGTACAAAGGCATTACATATCTGCAGTCGGTGGTGTTCTATTGGTCAAGGTATTTATATCATTAGTGTAGGTTTTGCTATTTGTAACTTTAGGCTTTTGTATAAGTTAACGATTTGTCTCTTAGGTTTATTAGTTTTAGGATTTTTAATGACGTATCCTTTTTTCTAATGAATAATGAAATCTAAAAAAGATAAAACAAATAATATCAAAACAAAATAAATGAAAGAAAGAAAATATATATATATATATATATATATATATATATATATGACGAGGTCATTAAGTGTGACCTTAGGGTTAAGGGACTGAACAGGGAGGCTGCAATGGATCGTGCAGCGTGGAGAGCCGCCATTAGGTGACCAAGGCCGACACATGCAAGCATGTTGGAGCCTTTAAAAACGAAACGAAACGAAACGAAACGATATATATATAAGTACATCCACACAGTACCGCGAGTTCCTAGTACGCGTTCCCCCTTGTACGTGAGGACCTATTTTTTTTTTATTTTAGTGTATTTTTTTTTAATTCGCGAATTGAACTCCTTGTAAGCGAGACGGGCAGTGAAGAGTGGCCAAAATCCGGGTTTACCCTGAGTACACGACATTGCCCCCCTAAGGAGCAATAACAGGTAAAGGTCTATCTATCTATCTATCTATTGCCAGACACCATAATCCCATAAGGGGTAGCCATTTGACTTTGATTTATTGGTTTTACGGGGAGGGGCACTAACCCTCCACCAACTCACTTGTTGACATGTAGGGAGCACGTACGGGTTGGATATATGGTTACCACCCAGCGCTGTAAATGGTTTCATGGCTTACAAGAAACCATTTGGCTTGTCACTCAATGTAAAGCCACCTGTAAAGGAAAGAAGAGCAATAAGAAGTGACAGGAAAGATGGGAGATATAGGAAGAGAGGAGGGCAGGCACAAAAAGAATGATAAAAGGCAAAGGAAGAAGTAGGCAGCACTACATCAAGTGAGTGGATGATGGTCGCCACCACCTACCACCAATGATTTACCTAGTAAAGCCATTATCTTGTAGGTTTACTTTATCTTAGGTAATATGTCTTAGATAGTTTCCCTGTATAGTACAATACTTAGGTCTGAAAGGCGTCTCAAGGGTTGCCCATGAAGGGGAGTGCCGCCCATATGTAATTTTTCCCATAAGTTTCTGTATTCATTGTACACGAATTCCTAGTACGCGACGTCCTCTGCCACCCATATAGGCGCGTACCAGGGGGATGTAGTGTATATATATATGTATATATGTGTGTGTGTGTGTGTGTGTGTGTGTGTGTGTGTGTTTATGAAGGTGTGTATGCATGTATGCATGGATGTGAGGGTATATATATATATATATAGCTAGCCTTAATGAACAGATGCTTCGGCCCCAATGGTCGATAGGCAAAAAAAAAAAAAAAAAATGTACAGTATGGCGTTCCTGAAGAAGCCAGTCTTGGCGAGAGGTTGTAATAAACTGGGTCTCTGCTCTGTGCTTTGTGTCATCCTCATCGGAGTTATGGCAGCCTACGATGAGTTCACCACAAAATATAGAATATGGGATAAGGAAAGGAGTATATAAACTAGAAAAGGCGATGAATGATAGAAAAGAAAAAGAAATAAAGCAATATGAATGTGAATGAAAGAAAAAGGGAGGGAAACAAGAAACAAGAGAAGGTAAACAGAAAAGACAAAAGAAAAAAAGAAACAAAAAAAAAGAAAGATAAATAAAAAGGAGACAGATACGGTGTGCCGGAACTCGAGATACCTTTGTTAGAATGTCAGGCCGCTCCACCTTACTTCACCTTGGTTCCTACTTCTCTTATAGTCTTCTTGCAGTAATGTGGTGAAGAAAGAAAGCACAGAAAGCAAAAACAACAATTGAAATGAAAAACAAAACTAAGAGAAAAAATAAAAACTGAAGAGAAAAAAGTGGAGAGGAAACAGGAGAAAACTAAAAGGAGAAAGAATGAATAAAAAGAGACAAGGAATCAAAGCAAAAAAAAAAAAAAAAAGAAAGAAAAACAAAGAAAGAGGACAACGCAAATGGAAGGATGGAGAATGAGAGAAGAAAACTGAGGAAAAGGATTATAATAAAACAAAATACGTAATTATGGAGATGAAAGGAAAGAAAGTAAAGGAAGCAACATGGAAAATAACGCATGATATTAATTCTGTACACCTGTTGTCGACTCCCAGGCCGCTCCACCTTACTTCATCTCGACTCCTACCTGCCTAGTAGCTTGTGATGTTGTGAGTTGATGAAGGAAGTGAAGAGAAGAGAAAAGCAATAAGAAAGAGAAGGAGAAAGTAAGGGATAAGAGAGGAAAAAGGAACCTTAAAGAAAATATATGGTAGGAAACGAAAAAAGAAAAAATACACATAGGAGAGGGAGAGAGAAAAGTAAATAGTGTAGAAGGAAAAGGAAGAAATTGTAAAGTCAAAAAAGAAAAGCGAAAACAAAGAAAAGATGAAAGAGGGTCAACAAAACGAGAGAGAAATAAAGGGAGACGGACCCTGAAATCAAAGTGAAGGATTGGACTATATACACGTGTAGTAGAGTCCCAGGCCGCTCCACCTTATTTCACCTGGTCTCCTACATATGTTGAAGTTTGTGATGCTGTAATGTAGTTGTAGCTCTGACCTACAGTGTTATATAGCTAATTGTGATAATGATGATGATGATAATGATGACGACGATGATGATGGTGGTGATGGTGGTGAGCTTTGAAATAAAATAATACCTGTATGGATAATGATGATGGTGACTAGAGCGATGATGGTGGTGGTGAAGGTGATGTAGCTGAACGCTGATGAGAATAATGAACTCTATATAATTAATAGTGATGATGCTGATAACGTATTTTACTACTGAAAAAACCCTAATCTAAACTGGTCTCCTATTTGTTTTGTAGCTTGTATTGCCGTAATATAATACAGAAAGAGGCGAGGAAGAAAGGGCGCTCAAGAAATGTATGGGAAAGAAAGCAAATGAGGGAGAAAATGTAAATGGCAAAGAATCAATATTATGAATCAGAAATGAGGATAAATATAGAATTACTTAATGGGATAAGGAAAAGAGAAAATAAAAGAGAATAGGTGATGAATTAGAGAAGGGGAAAAAGATACAAAAAAAAAAATGAATGTGAAAGAAAAAGTGAGGGAAACAAGAAACAAAAGAAGCTAAACGGAAAAAAAAAGAAGAAACAAAAAATACATTAACAAAAAGGAGCAACAATTACAGCAGCGTGGAACTCGAGACACCTTTGTTAGGATCTCAGGCAGCTCCACCTTACTTCACCTTGGCTCCTGTTTCTCTTATAGTTATCTTGGAGTAATATGGTAAAGAAAGAAAACGAAGAATAGAAAGGAAAAACAAAAACTGAAGAGAAAAAGAAAACTAAATGAAAAATGAAAAACTGAGGGGAAAAAAACAAACTGGAGAGGAAATAGGAAAAAATAAAAAGAGAAAGGAAGAATGAAAAAAGACGAAAGGAATCAATCCAAATGAAAAGGAAAGGATGAGGAGAAAGCAAAAAGATGGAAAGAGAAAGAAAGAAGAAAACCGAGGAAAAGGATTACAATGAAACAAAGGAATTAGGGAAAAGGAAGAAAAGAAAATAATGGAAGAAAGAAGAGAATGACGCATAAATAGCAAGGTGTTAATACTGTACACGTGTATTATAGTCCCAGGCCTCTCCACCTTACTTTATCTCGACAACTAAGTGCATTGTAGCTTGTGATGCCGTGATATAATTTAGGAATTAAACAGAAGTGAAGAGGAGAGAGAAGGAAAAGGAGAAGGTAAGTGATAAGAAAGGAGAAAGGAACGTTAAAGAATCTACATAAAAGTAAAAAGTTTTGGAAACGAAAAAAGGAAAAACACGTAAAAGGGAGAAAGAAAAGGAAAAGTAAACAGTTCAGAATGAAAACGAAGACAATGGAAAAGGTAATAAAGAAAAGGAGAAGGAAAGAAAAGGTGAAAGAGGATCAACAAAAAGAGTGAGAAATAAAGAAAAGGAGAAGGACACTGAAAACAGAGTGAAGGATTGAGTCCTGGGCCCCTCCACCTTACTTCACATTGGCTTCTACCTCTCTTGTAGTTTGTGATGCTGTAATGTAGTTGTAGCTCTGACCTATGTAGTTATAGCTCTGACCTACAGTGCATTATAGCTAATGATGAATTATGGTGGTGGGGGTGGTGAACATTGAGATAAATAATGACTGGATGGATAATGATGATGGTGGCTAGAGTGATGGCAGTGGTGGTGAAGGTGATGTAGCTAACCGATGATGAGGATAATCTGATATACAATAGCACTAGCCGTGTGTGTGTGTGTGTGTGTGTGTGTGTGTGTGTGTGTGTGTGTGTGTGTGTGTGTGTTGGGGAGCCGAAACAACACATTCAAATCGTACCAAAACTGGCACAAAAATCGCCAAAAATTCGCTGATGTGAAAAAACTTGGTCCCATCACGATTGAAAATTTTTTACTATATTTAATGTTTGATCACATTTTGACCAAAAAAAGGCGCTTCCGGCACCCGGCATAGGATCTCCGTAGAATTTTTTACCCACAATTATAGCTAAAATATATTATAGCAACGCGAGAGCCCTCCGCAGGAGCAAGTGCGAGGGGCTCGAAAGGTCCACAAGCACTTGTGAATACTATATAGTTATTGATGATGATGATGATGATGATGACGATGACTGTGGTAATGATGATGGGTTTTCCTCTCCTATTTCTTTTGTCGCTTGTACTGCCGTAATATACTATAGGAAGACGCGAGGAAGAAAAAGCGCTCAAGAAATGGTGAAGAATGGAAGAAATTGAGGGGAAAAAATGGCAAAGAAACAACATTAAGAATTAGAAATGAAAATTAATACTGAATTTCGATGAGGATGACAAAGTACAGAGTAGAGACCCAGTTCATTTCAACGTTTCGCCAAGACTGACTTCTTCAGGAATGGCATACAATGTTTACATTCAACGACTGAGAAAGGCCTCACAGCTCCAAAATAGTGACGTCATGCTATTGAACATTCAGAACAAACTATCCTACTTGAAGTCTTCCGCTCGTTAAAAGGTAGGCTAAAGGTTTGGCCAGTGAATTAAATTCTCTGTTCTGATTAAAATTATTCGATACAGCAATATGGGCAGACTCGAGAAATCTACATTGTTATATTACTCTCATGTAACAAACTTAGCCTCATTCCACAGTGTTCCATGTCCGGTATCTAATATAAGTTGTACAGTAGCACTGATGAGATTAATCATTCACATATCATATTTAAACTCTTATTCAACCATCTAAAATTTTCTCCTACATATACCTTTTCACAATCTTTCTCTTTACGTATTTGTCATTTTCTCTTACCAATCAACCCACATTCGTATTTCCTGCTCTAACCACCTGTATTCCAGCCATATTCATGCAGGGAGAAACATTGTCCATTAGGTAGTACTATTCTTTTCTCAGGTATTTTCTTTTTTGTGTGTTCTCAAGTGTATTATAGTGGCACTCTTTCTAGCTTTGAGGATTAAAAATGGAGGGTATTTTACATCACTAAAAACCTTAAAAATGAATTCATCCTGTAAATATTCGTCAAAACATATCCTCAAGGCTCGAAGGAAAAAGCCGATGAGTATCCCCTGTTTTGTTCTCCTATCTGTGGTTGAATAAAAATGAATAAAATCATTTTTGTTGGAAGCCTTTCAATAAACTTTGAACTTAAGAGTGTTACAGTCTTTGATTAAAAGGGTATCGAGGAAAGATAAGCTGTCGTCATCTATTTTTAGAACATCTAAAGATACCTAATTTTAGTGACATGGTCCCGAGATAGATTACTTGGTTTAGGTACATAGATGATAGTGACAGCTCCCAGTAGGTTAGATCTAGAGAGACTTATGAATATACTGAATAGGTAGAGCCTAGCATTCACTTTACTGTAAAGTACGAACACGACGACAACTTGCCTTTCCTCGTTACTCTTTAATTCAAAGACTGTATCAACCTTAAGCTCAAAGTTTTTAAAAAGGCTACCAACAAAAATGACTTTATTCATTTTTATTCAAACACAGACAGGAGAACAAAACAGGGGATACTCATCAGTTTCTTCTTCAAGCCTTGAGGATATGTTTTGTCGAATATTTACAGGATGAATATGATTACATTTTTAAGGCTTTTAGTGATGTAAACAACCTTCCATAGTCAATCCTCAAAGCTAGAAAGAGTGCCACTAAAATACACTTACAGTATATATTACTGCAGCGCAGCAGATGTCCCCTTCACCCTTTCCACCATCCTGGGTGATGGGGACATTGTTATAACTGATAAATTGATGGCTTTCTTGAGATAAACTGGACTGATCAGAGTGATGTGACTTTTTTTTTCTGTATGAATATGGTTTTTATTGATTGTAAATATGTATATATTGTATTATTAATTAGGGTTGACAGTTGACGTATTTAAAACAATTCCTTCTTCCGACTGCTCTATTTCTAATATTGATGTCCCCTACATTTTACCCCGTTCCTCGCCTGACAGTCACCAGCTGATGAGTGCAAGTGTGCAATATAGAAAGGTATTGGGCATTTTCAGTCGATGGTGTTCTGTTGAGTGACGTACTTCACTTTTTATGTATATGTAAATTCTTTATACCATCTTGTAGAAATTATCGTAACTAGGATCGACAGTTGACGTACGAGTATATGGAAATGTTCCTGACTCCTCTGGTTCTCCTTCTTATATTGATGTATGCTATATTAGCTTGTGCCTCAACTGACAGTCATCAGATGATGAGTGCAGGTATGTAATGTAGAATGGCATTACATATCTGCAGTCGATGGTGTTCTCTTGGTCGGGGTATTTTTACCATTAGTGTAGGTTTAGCTATTTGTATCTTTAGGGTTTAGTATAGGTTAGCTATTGTCTGTTAAGTTTATTAGTGTTAAGGTTATTGGATTAGGTATCTTTTTTCCTAATAATTAATTAAATATCTAATGCAAAGAAAACAAAAAATAAAATGAAAAATGAAATTTTAAAAATTTATATATATATATATATATATATATATATATATATATATATATATATATATATATATATATATATAGAGAGAGAGAGAGAGAGAGAGAGAGAGAGAGAGAGAGAGAGATAGGACCAACTGCTTAGCCCCGGGCTCCTACGCTCCTCATGGGGCAATGTAGGATTGGATGATGGATATATATATATATATATATATATATATATATATATATATATATATATATATATAAGGAATAGGAACACTAGCGTAGATATGAGCCACATCATGTTTATTTCTGGCCAACGTTTCGAAACATACACGTTTCATCATCAGAGCCTGTACACAGGAAACAGCACCATTAAACAAAAGAGAAACAATATTAAACATATGTACTTAAATTAATTTTTTTTTTACAAATATAAGGGAGAGGTGCGGAAAAATATAATCACTTAAAAAGTATGAAGATAAAAGAACAGACGAACGATACCACGCAATGTAATAACAAACTGTAGAAGATTACTATATATGCCTAGACTTGTCGATAAAAATCCTACAATATAAAATATATATAAAAAAACACTGATATAAATACCTATTAAAGATAAAATAAAACCAGAATTAACAAACCTGATTAAAAACAAAGCAGCTGAGCACTGGTCTCATGGGATCCATTGGAGGGCCTCTCAATATAAATGTATATAGTGACTCCATAATTGTTAGGTCCTCCTCCCCTGAACTTCTGCCCAGTACTGAAAACATTGTCGCCGCGATGGGATGATCATAATCTAATGAGTGATTTCTAATGGAGGAAAATTGAGGTTTGGTTAATCTAGCCCCTGTTCGGACAGACCGACCAAAATGTTCTGAGATACGTGATTTTAAATGTCTCTTTGTTTTGCCAATATATTGTAGTATTTTTATCGACAAGTCTAGGCATATATAGTAATCTTCTACAATTATTTATTACATTGCTGGTATCGTTCGTCTTTTCTTTTATCTTCATACTCTTTAAGTGTTTACATTTTTTCCGCACCTCTCCCTTTTATTTGTACAAAAAAAATTAATTTAAGTACATACGTTTAATATTGTTTCTCTTTTGTTTAATGGTGCTGTTTCCTGTGTACAGGCTCTGATGATGAAACGTGTATGTTTCGAAACGTTGGCCAGAAATAAACATGATGTGGCTCATATCTACGCTAGTGTTCCTATTTCTTATACGGCTGCGCTTTCCTAGCAGCAAGTCGACTGTTGATATATATATATATATATATATATATATATATATATATATATATATATATATATATATATATATATATATATAAACACACACACACACACACACACACACACACACACACACACACACACACACATATATATATATATATATATATATATATATATATATATATATATATATATATATATATATATATATATATATATATATATATATATATATATATATATATATATATATAATTGCCTCAACGAGCAGGGGCTTCTGCCCCAATGGTCTATAGACAAAAAAAAAAAAAAAAAAAAAAAAAAAAAAAATGTATGGCATTCCGGAAGAAGTCAGTCTTGGCGAAAGGTTGAAATAAACTAGGTCTCTACGCTGCACTTTGTGTCATCCTCATCGGAGTTGTCGCAGCCAACGATGAGTTCACCACAAAATACTGAATTAAAAAAAGATAAATGAAAGGACAAAATAAAGGACAAGAAGGTGATGAATGATAGAAGGGAAAAAGACATAAAAAATAAGAATGTGAATGAAACAGGACGGGAGAGAAACAAGAAAGAAAAGAAGCTAAAAAGAGAAGAAAAAAGAAAGAAAAAGATACATAAAAGAAAGAGAGAGAGAAAAAAAAAGGAGTGTATTTCTCGTTGGGGTGGAACTGGAGACACCTTTGTTAGAATATCAGGCCGCTCCACCTTACTTCACCTTAGCTCCTAATTTTTTATGATTTTCTTGTAATAATATAGTGAGGAAAGAAAACACAGAAGAAAGCAAAAACAAAAACTGAAAGCAAAAACAAAACTAAATGAAAAATGAAAAATTGAAGGGAAGAAAGTGGTGAGGGATCGAAAACAAGAAGGAGAAGAAAGAATCAAAGGAGACGGAAGGAATCAATAAAAAAAAAAAAAAAGGAGAGAAACAGGACAAAGCCAAAAGAAGGAAGGAAAAAGAAAGATGAAAACTGAGGAAAAGGATCGTCATGAAACAAGAGAAGGAATTAAAGAGATGGAAGGAATGAAAGTAAGGAAAGAGAAGAAAAATGACGCATAAAAGGAAGGTGTTAATTTTGTGCATCTGTAGTAGAGTCCCAGGCCGGTCCACCTTACTCAACTCGCTTCCTACCTGTCTTGTAGCTTATGGTGACGTTATAACAAGGAGAAAGACAGGAGGAAAGGAGTGGAGTAGGAAAGAAAACAACAGAGTAAGGGATTAAAGAAATGAAAACAAAACACAACGAAAAAAAAAATAAAGAAAGAAATATGAAAAACACAGGGAAAGATATATATAGAAGAGAGGAAATCATAGGAAATGAGAAAAACCACAGGGAAAAATAATCATATAAAGAAAAGGAAAGCGAGAGGACAACCGTAATTATAATACCAAGAAACAGAAAAAATTAAAAGGAAGAATAAAAAAAGGGAGAAGCAAAGAAAGGGCGAAAGAAGATTAACAAAATGAGAGAGAAATGAAGAAAAGGAGACGTCCAGAAAAATCAGTGCAGGATTGAATTCTATACTCGTGTGCTGTAGTAGAGTCCCAGGCCGCTCTGCCTTACTTCATCTTGTCTCCTACCTCTCTTGTAGCTAGCGATGCTTTAATTAGGAAAAGAAAAACAAAGAGAAAGCAAGACAGTTAAGACAGAGAAAAAATGGAGCAATGGGGAATAGGAGGAAGATACAAATGGATGAACAGTTGATAAGATCTTTAAAAAAAAAGTCTGGAATTAAAAAGGGAGAAAAGGATATGGAAAAGCAAAAATAAGGAAAAATTAAAGGGTTCATAAAGAAGGAAAGGAAGAAAAGAAGGACTAACAACAAGAATAAACGGAAAGAAGCATGAAAGAATAGAAAGAATAACAGAATTCAGAAAGAAAGAAAGAAAGAAATGAAGAAAATGGGAGAGAACAAGAAAAAATGCAGAACAATAGGAAGGAGGAAGTGAAAGTAGAAATGTTGGGAGAACAATGTGGTTCAAACTCAAGACACCGAGGTCCCAGCAGACAGAAAAGACAAACAAAAGAAAAGGAAAAAAGAAGGAATGAACAAGGAACAAAATAAGAATCAATGGAAAAAAGTAACAAAGAAAGTAAAAAGACACAAGGAAGAATAAATAAAAGGAGCAAGAGAAGAAACTGAGGGTCGAACTCAGGACTCTTTTGTTAGGATCTCAGGCCGCTCCACCTTACCTCACCTTGGCTCCTACTTCCCTTATAGCTATATTGTTATAATATAGTGAAGACAGAAGAAAGACTGAGGGAAAAAAGGTGAAAAGGAAAGAAAAGAGAACGAGAAAAAGAGGCAAGCAAAATAATATCACCAAAGAGAAAGGAGAAAGAAGAAACGGTAAAAAAAAGGAAGGTGAAAGAAAAGAGAAAGATCAAAAGAAAGAGGAGAACGAAAAAAAAAAGTCAGAAGGAACGAAAGCAGTTAAAAGAGAAAGGAGGGAGTAGAAATGAGAGAGAAGGAAAAGAGGGAAAAAGGAGAGAAGGAAGGATTAATCAAAGGAAAGGAAAAGTGCGAAGGAAGTAAATGTACGCCGATAAATATTAAATAAATGAAAGAACACGACATGAAAAACAGAAACCCGAAATAAGCGAAATTTGCTGTAATATGAGGGAGAAAGAAGGGACAAAACATGGAGTTAAACAAAGAAACTGAGAAAGAATGAATCGGCAACAAGAATAAAAGCAAGGGTAAATAAACATGATGCATATCAACAAGTCAAAGACTCGATAACTAAAGGGAAAATGAAGAAAAAGAAAGGTGATAATACTATAAGAAGGAGAAAGGACGAAAAGCAAGAAAGAAATGAGAAAGAAGGAAGGAAAAAATAGGCGAAATAAGGAAAATAAAAGAAAAACAAAGAGAAAAGAAGAAAACTGAAATCAGACAAGACTAGAAAGCTCTCAAAGAGCGCATACCTTCGCCGATTTCACTACCATTAAAAAGGATCCGGATCCGCCCCAAATCAAATTAATTCATTCTTGGTCCATGGTCCACTTTTCCACAAAATTTAATTGAAATTCAAAGTGTACTTTTGGAGATATTGTGCGGCATACTCTGGATCCGATCATTTCTTCCTTGACCCATGGCCCATCCTTCCACAATATTTCGTCGGAATCTGTTGATAACTTTTTAGTTAATCCAGGACCCAGATCCGTGGATATAGGATCCGGATCCGGTTCCGGGTCCGCCCCCAAATTTAATAAATTCCTCCTTGGTCCATGGTAAACCTTTCCACAATATTTCCTTGAAATTCAATGAGAACTTTTTGATATATTGTGCTGGATACACTGGACCCGGATCCAGATCCGGCACAAAATATAATCATTTCTTCCTTAGCCCATAATCCACCCTTTCAAAAATTTAATCATAATCTGTTCATAATTTTTTGAGTAATCCTGTCAACACAGACAAACAGACAAACCAACCAACGCGGGGTAAAACATAACCTCCTTGACGGAGGTAACTAATAAAAAATGAGCCTTACAAGTACTTGGGTTGTGCGTCTGACACCTTTGTTAGAATCTCAGGCCGCTCCACCTTACTTCACCTTGACTCCAAGTTCTTTTGTTGCTCTGTTGCTGTAATATAGTGAAGAGGGAATATCGTTACAAAGAAGAGAAGAAAGCAAGAAAAAGACTGAAAGAATGAAAAAAAAAAAAGAAAAAAGAAAAAGAAATGTAAGGCACGGTGGAAAAAAAGGGTAAGGAGAAGAAAAGAAAGGAAAGGACAAAGATAAAAGGAAGACAGGGAGAGAGAATGGAAACTGTGATGAAAGGATGAAAAGGAAAAAGGGGATGAAAGAAAACAAGGTATAGATGGGATGGATGATAAGGAGGAAGGAAATTAATCAAAACATGGGATAAAGGACAAGGAAAGAGGAAGGTTGAAGAATAAATGGTAAAGGAATTTCGGTGGACTTGCAGCAGAGTCCCAAGCCTAACTACCTAATTTCATCTGCCCTCCTATCGCTCTTGAAGATTGTGATGTTGTTTTATAGTACCTCAGTGTGTGTGGCTGATTATGGTGCTGGCAGTGATGATCATGATGACGATGGTTATACAGTTACTGTTGTTGACAATGACGTTACTTAGTTCGTCTCCTATTTCTTTTCTAGGTTGTTATGCTGTAAGAGGTGGCTTTAATGTAGCTACTGGTGGCGATGATGATGATGATGATGATCATGATGATAGTTACGGTGATAGCATGAAAAAAAATAAGTGAACCGACCAACCAACCTTTTAATGAGACAATAAACAAAGACTGGATAAAGTTGGTACTCACACAGGTAGACCAGACAGGTACTGCACAACTCCTTACCTGAAACAATAGACCATATTATACAGACTGCATTATTGGATTACACAAGAATATATGACAAGGTAATAAATGAAAAGGGAGAGGGAAGAAAGAAAATGAGTTGCAAATGGTAATGGTGATAACTGTGTACACCTGTAGTAGTCTCAGACCGCTCCACCTTACTCCATCTTTTTGTCGACCTCTCCTGTAGCTTGTGACCATGTAATATTGTGGAGAAAGGAAGGTGAAGAAGAAAATGAGAAAGAAATAAAAGGTAAGAGACAGAAGGAGGGGAAAATGGCAGAAAAATGGAGAAAAAAAAAAAACGGGGCGAGACGGAATGAATTAAAATGAGCAATTCAGAATCCAAAAACAAAAAAAGAAAGAAAGAAAGGCAGATTAGAAAGAGACAGAGACACAAGGCAAGAAAAGGAGACACAGTGCCAGTACTGGATAGAACTCGGTACACCTGTAGTAGAGTCCCAGGCCGCTCCACCTTACTTCATCTCGTCTCCTACCTCTTTTGTAGCTTGTGATGCTGTAATACAGATGTGGATTTGATCTGATGTAGTTGAAAGTGGTTATGGTAGTGACAGTGATGATGGTGATGGTGATTTTGATTACCAATAAGGATGATACCAAGAATTTTCTGTTTGATGGTGATGATTATTAATGATGATGATGATGATGATGATGATGATGATGATGAAGATGATGATAGGTTTGGTTGTAGTGGTAATGATGAATACAACACTTTAAAACACTGACAATGATGACCTAACTTCAGCTCGCACCCTACCTCCTTGTAGCTAGTGATGCTGTAATATAAAATGGAAAAAATATAGGGAAAGAGAGAGAGAGAGAGAGAGAGAGAGAGAGAGAGAGAGAGAGAGAGAGAGAGAGAGAGGCGGAAAACAAAGAAACAATGAGAAAGAAGCCATACGTAACAAAAGAAATACTTGGAAGAGATATACAATAATAAAAGAAGGTACAACTAAGAAAAAATAATAATATAATGAGAGGAGGAAGAACAAAAAGAAAGAAATGATGAGAAACAAAAAAAGTAAGAAACAAAAGTATAATAGATGGAAAAGGCAAAGAGAGGAAAAGAGATAATGAAATGAGGAAGACAAGATAAAAGGAGAAGTTGTTAAGATTAGGCTCGAACTCCGGACACCTGTAGCAGAGTGCCAGGCCGCTCCACCTTACTTCACCTCATCCCCTATCTCTCGTGTAGCTTATTATGATGCAATATATTAATGGATCTGATCTGAGGCAACTAATGATAATGCTGGTGGTGGTGGTGGTGGTGGTGTTGGTGGTGGTTGTGGTGGTGGTGGTGAGGGAGATGTCTGTTAGTTTCTGGGCTAACATTTACCTGCTAAAATATTACTGGCCATCAATAAATACAGCAATAACTAAGGTGGTACTTATAAACTCTGATGGAGAGCGGTCATCAGGGGTTTCATCCATATGGTTTAAATTCCTCCACTGACACTATGTTGAGTCCGTGTGCCAAACTATCACATTAATTGTATGAAGTAATAAGAAAGAAGAGAAAATGAAAAAAAGAGGAGACAGAAAAGGAGAGGGCAAACATGAAGGAATGAATGACAAGCTGACAAAGAAGACGACAAAGAAATGAGGTAAAAAATAAGAATGAATAACCATACAAAAAGTAAACTATAAATAAAGAAAAGGAGGATGTGGCGCACTGGGTGAAGGTTTGAACTCGGTACTCCTGTAGTGGAGTCCCAGGCAGCTCCACCTTACTGCATCTCGCCTCCTACCTCTATTGTAGATTACAGTGATGCAGTATAGTTATGGATTTGATTTAAAGGAGGTAGGGGGTAGTGGTTGTTATAATGGTTATGCTGATGATGCTGATGAAGAAAATGGCGATGTCTGTTAGTTTTAGTTTAAATAAAGAAAGCTGCATCAGTGATGATGAAGATTGTGTTGTTGCTGATGATTATGGTGGTGGTGGTGACAGTAGTTGTGGCTCTGATGATGATAATAATTGTAATGCTAGGTGAAATAGGCCCGACTCCTCGGTCCTAAAACACCTAACGTGTAGCGGGGTCCTCTTTCGTGACCGGAGCTTAGTGCAATGAGAGGCAGGACACAAAAACTCTAGGCAATAACCTTTTGCACGTATATTCCCACAGTCAGACACAGGACAAAATACAGATATTACAACACGATAAGTGACACAGAAATAAAATCTTACTTAGGATATTAGTATCTCGCAGGATACTGACTTTACCACTACGGTTGCCAATACAGAAAGTCTAGTGAACAGGTGTACAGGGAACACGGGAGCGCGTGAAAGCGCGGGAGGGGGGAGTTCACACGGGGGGGGGGAGGGGAAGGACTCGAGACGAGCCGGAACAAAGTTATAGTAATATTGGGAAAGGATACGTCTTTCTAATTTACTCTTATTATCACTTGATAGAAAAAGGGTTTTGACATTTGATCTATCACTCGTTTTTATTACGTTAGTTATGGGGAGGAGATGTTGTGGGGAGAGAGGGAATAGCAGGACGCTGGATATTCACTGTATTTACGGTAATACAAAGGGACGGATATTATTCTCACTTTCTATGGTTTTCTGACAGCAAGGGACATATGTATATTTTCACTACAGAGACTTCCTCAGGGGAAGAGTTCTTACTGGTTTCTTACAAGGCGTCACTTATGAGTCAGAGTTTCGGGATTCACTCACGTTTCTCATCCTTACTCACTCGCCCGTGATTTCACTCGCCCTGCTACTGGACATGCATTTAGTCACTATATCACTGTAACCTATTTTCTAGGGCAACGTCACACTTAATATAATTTCCGTCACTAGTCTTGGGGCAATTCCACACTTGACACGAGTCACTCATCGTGGGGGGGGGGGAGGAACACGCCGGCGTCAATTCTGCTGGGGTAGGGGCACCGCCAAGGGAAGGCGTGCCGAGAGGGCACGGGACAACTCGTAGAGGCGTCCTCTCGCGTCCAGGGCTACAGGTGGCGAAGGGGCCCGCGGTCTCCGGGCTGGGCTCAGGGGTGTGGCCCTCAGGACTGGGGCCGAACAGCTCCAGAAACCTCTGGCGTAAGTCTCGGCCGGAGGTGGGAGTCTTACGCCGTCGTGGGGGCGTAGGGAGATCATGCCCGGGCGTCCTGGGGAGGGTCTAGAGAGGCTGAGGACTGCGGTCCCCAGAGTCTAGGGGCGCCGACAGGGAAGGACTGCGGCACTGGCTTACACTGGGGTCCGTCAGGTGAGTCTGTTCCAGAGCCAGGCGTAGGGAGCAGAGGCCAGGGGAGGCTGATAGGCCCAGCTGGGCTGCTCTGGTATGGCAGGTCCGGGCTCTTGTCTCCTGCCGGAGCGATGACTCACTCAATGCCTCCTTTTGTCCGTGGGGCCCGGCAATTGGCCGTGGCTGCCCAGGGGCAGGACTATCAGGTGTCAGGGCCCGGCAATTGGCTGTGGCCTGAGTGGGGGAGTCAGCGCACCTCTGTAAACCTTCAGAACGGCAGTAGGCCGTCTGACGAAGGCGGGAGCGGCAGTAGGCCGTCTCCAGCATCAGGAGGGAGGAGCGGCAATTGGCCGTCTCAGGGGCAGCACCTTCAGAGCGGCAGTGGGCCGTCTGGCAAAGGCGGGAGCGACAGTAGGCCATCTCCTTCTGCAGGAGGGAAGAGCAGCAGTAGGCCGTCTCAGGGGCACCACCTTCGGAGCGGCAATTGGCCGTCTGACGAAGGCGGGAGCGGCAGTAGGCCGTCTCCTTTGGCCGGAGAGAGGAGTGGCAATAGGTCGTCTCCAGGGCAGCACTTTCGGAGCAGCAGTAGGCCGTCTGGAGAAAGCGGGAGCGGCAATAGGCCGTCTCCTTCTGCAGGAGGGAGGAGCGGCAATAGGCCGACTCTGTAGGGGCACCTTTGGAGCGGCAATTGGACATCTGGCGAGGGCAGGAGCGGCAGTAGGCCGTCTCCTGAGGAGCGCTGTCTGGAATTATGAGAGCAACTCTACCCCTAGCTGATTCAGCAATCCCACTCCCTGAAGGTAGTGTCCTTCTCCTGCTATGGTGACGGCACGACGGCTGAGTGACATAAGGTGCACGGCCCGGGCTGACGTATGTCGTTGTTGCGCTGTATCCCGTCGTCTGGTGGCGGCTACTCCGTGGGGTCCGGGTGGGGGTGTCGGTAAGTTCCCAGGGGCACTGGGCTGTACACCACTCGTCTCATTTTCGGGGGCACTATGGTATTCCTCACTTGTTTCCTTCTCGGGGGCACTACGTTGTAAGTCTCGCATTTCAATAATAATGATGATGATCATGATGATGATCATGATGATGATGATGATCATGATCATGATGTACAGTCAATAAAAAATACATGACACATGAGGGGTAAGATGATATGTGAAATGATTAATACAACCTGTGAACCTGCAAGACCATTGGTCTGTTATCATCTGAATATGAACACAATAACATCACCGACTGCAAAATGTCATCAGCAAACGATATATGGCATCCTTATGTAAGCAGGGTTACCAACGTGGGCAAAAATCATCTAGAAATTTCCAACAGCCAACGTCCGTGGTGTCAGTGTTTGGCGCCAAGTGTGCACCGATACTTTCTGGATCCAGTGTACAGTAGGTTAGTAGTGAGGATAAATACACCCCTTCAACTACCCTCCTGCCTCTCTGCTATCTGCTAACACGGGAGTATCAGGCAACAAGAGAGCAGGATGGACGTGAAAAAGAAGAAAAGGGAGAAAAAAAGAGGGTGAAGAAGATGTGGAAGGACGACAAAAAACATTACAGAACTAGTTCATCGTAAACTTGTCCAAGGGCAAATTCTATAAAGATAAACTCACCTCAGCCGTTACCTCCTACAAGCCAGGGTATAAAGAGATCTTGAGGTCAGGTCACGGATTTTGTGCATGTCACCTTAGGTCATTACACTCTATAAGTCCACCAGGTTTAACGGCTCTAGCTTTATTCCTTCATGGGAAATTAGGTGATATCCGGAATATCAAGAAAAGTCCCAGTTTTTGAACCCGACCGATGTCATGAGAATAATCAACCGACTGGAACCATACTCCTTTCCGCAGTGTGACCACCTGAAGGTTATATTGTAGTTAAATTTCAGGTTCTAACTTTGGTGGTTCTTAAGATAGCTTGGTTGACTCAATTTTCTGTGTTCCGGATGATATCCGTAGATCAGGCAAACGGATTGCCACCGTATTTGGCCAAAAGAAACGGACAGCTGTCCGACTAAGTTGACCAAGTTTGAGGGGTCTAGGCTAAATAGCCTTTGAGATATCAAAATTTCAAAATAGGTAATAATAATAATAATAATAATAATAATAATAATAACAATAAAAGGGAAATAACTTTTTACAGGAATGTGGGAAGCTTTAATTAATAAACACAGTGACGAAGAGTGTGAGGAATGAGAAACTGAATAAGAAAGAAGGTAAAACGAAAGCAGTAAGGTGAAAGAAATAATATTAAGAAAGGAGAAAGAAAGAAAGGAAATCAAGGGAACAGGAAGAAAGGAAGACAAGGGAACAGGACGAGAGACAAGTACGAAACAAAAAGAAAATACACAGGAAATGGAAGAAAGAGAAAGAAGGGAATGGGATATGAGAAATCCTCGTAAAAATAAAAAAGGAACATCGGTGTATGGTGGGTGGAACTCAAGACACATTTGTTAGAATCTCGGGCCGCTCCACCTTACCTCACCTTGGCTCCTACTTCGCTTGTAGTTTGTTGGTGTATTATAGTGAAGAAAATAAGAAGAGTGAAATAAAACGAAGGAGAAACAAAACGAGATAAGGGATAAATGGAAGGAGATGATGGAATAAAAGGAAGAAAGACAGAAAGGGGAAGGGCAAGGAAAAAGAAATAATGAGGAAAAGCCAAAATAATAGAGAAAATGGGAAAGGAAGAAGGAAGTAAAACAATGAAATTAAAACATCGAATACGAAGGAAAAAAGGAAAAGGAGAAACAGAAGAATAATGCCTAACTGGTAAAGGTGTTAACTTAGTACACCTGTCATAGAGTCCCAGGCCGCTCCACCTTACCTCACCTCGCCTCCTACCTGTCCTATAGCTTGTGAGGATGCAATAAATTTGGGGATTTAATGTAATACAGCTAATGGTGGTGATGATAATGATGATGATGATGATGATAATGGATATTTACGTTCGTTTTGGTAGTACTAATGATGTTTAAATGGATGATAATAATGATGAAGATAATTATGGAAGTGGTAGTTACTTAATGGATGATGATGATGAAGATAATTATGGAAGTGGTAGTTACTTAATGGATGATGATGATGAAGATAATTATGGAAGTGGTAGTTACTTAATGGATGATGATGATGAAGATAACAATGGATGATGATGATGAAGATAACAATGGATGATGATGATGAAGATAATAAAGGAAACGGTAGTAAGGATGATGGAAACTAATGCTAGTTTTCATAATAATGATGATAGTTAAATGGATGATGATTGTGATGATGCTGAAGATGTATATGGTAGTGATGATGATGATGATGATAGTGGTGGTAATGTAAAGCAGAGTAGTATAGATGATAATAAGCTTACTTCATCTAGTTTCCCACCTCTCTCAGTAGCTTGTGACGCTGGAATAGCATGAAGAAAGAAGGGGGAAGAAAGACAGACATACTTAATCCATGAAAAATGACGAGAAAGAAAGAAATGATAGAAAAAGCTTTGAAAAGAGATAAAGAAAAATGTCAGCTTTAATAAAGACATGGTATAGAACAGGACACAGAAAGACTAAAATAAAATAAAAAAAATAGGGGAAAAGGACAGAAAGGACAGAGGAATAAGATAAACAGGGGAGAAAAAGAGGGAAAGACAAGGCCAAAGGATGAGAACAAGAAACAATAAAAGAAAATGAGAAACCGACGTGAAGAAATAAACAGGAAAAAGGAAAGAACACGAAATGGAGTAAAAAGAAGACATAAGAAAAAGGAAATTAAAAAGGCGAAAGGAGAGAAAAGGAAAGACAAGCAGAAAGAAAGAGAGAAGAAAAAGACGCATAAGAAGCATAAAAAGAAAAAAGGAAAAATAATAAAGAAAAGATGAACAGGAGCTTCTACCAAGGAACTCAAGACACCTTTGTTAGATTCTCTGGTCGCTCCACCTTACTCCACCTTGGCTCCTACTTCTCTTATTGGTTTATTGTTATAATGTAGTGAAGACAAAAAGAAAGGAAGAAAGGGGAGACAAAGAGTAAAAAGGATTAGGACAGAGAAGAGAGAGAGAGAGAAAAAAAAGGAGAAAAAAAACAATCAAAAGGATAACTGGGGAAAAAGGGTGAAAACTGAGGAACTGGTGGTAGTGTTGATGATGATGAAAGTGGTGGTAGTGATGATGATGATGATGAAACTGGTGGTAGTGATGATGATGATGATGAAACTGGTGGTAGTGATGATGATGATGATGAAACTGGTGGTAGTGATGATGATGATGATGAAACTGGTGGTAGTGATGATGATGATGATGATGATAAAAGTGGTGACAGTGGTAGTGATGAAAACGATGCTGCTGATGATGGAAGTGGTGGTCGTGGTAGTGGTGATGATGATGGAGGTGGTTGTAGTATTAGTGATGAATGATAATGTTGAATGATGATAACCTCACTTCATCCCGACTCCTTCCTCCTATGCAGCTTAAGATGCTGTAAATAGAAAGGAGAAAGAGGGGAGGAAGAGAGAGAAATAAACCAGGCAGGAAAAATAAACATAAATAACAAAAATAAAGCAGCGAAAAAGAGACAAAAAGAAGCGGTGCCATGGCACAGCAAACCCGTCCCCTGCAGTCATTTTAGTGTTGACGTGTAAACATAAGCGGATACGGTATCTAGTCAAAGATGTCATACATCAAATTTGGAGTATATCGGGTGAAAATTGACGATTTTATGCCCATTTCAAATGATAGGCCCGACTCACCTGACTACCGCCAACTGGGGGTTGACCCCCCCTGATGTAATGAGGCATGCTACAGGATGCAGATTTGAAAGATGCACTTTTAGGACTTGGTTTAATGCCGATAAGGCGAATTTGAAAGGAGATATGGTGAAAAAACGATTTTTTTAAATACTTTTTTTGTGCCTACAGCCTAGGCCTTGACTTAATCTGGGCCAGAAAGTAATCAGGTGATTAGAAGGTCGAAGTCCATCATCCCTGTAATTTTAGCCAAAATCGCACAAGTAGTTTTCGCATAAAGTTGTTAACTGACAGACAGACAGACAAACAAACAAACAGACAGACAGACAAACAAACAAACAGACAGACAGACCGAGTGAAAACAATACCCGTCTCCGAGCTTTTCACGGGCGGGGACGGGTACCTAGGAAAAAGTGATAAAGAATTGGAGATAGAGAAGTCCAAGAAAAGGAAAAGGAAAAAGGAAGAGGGAAAATATTAGGAAACAAATGGATAACAAATGAAGGTAACAGGGAGAGGGAAAGGAAATAAGAGAGAAAAAGAAAATGGGAAGGAAAATGAAAAGGAGAGTACATGAGTGCCAGGGTGGAACTCGGTACACCTGTAGTAGAGTCCCAGGCCGCCCCACCTTACTCCATCTTGTCTCCTACCTGTCTTGTAGCTTGTGATGTTGTAATATAGTTATGGGTTTTATCTAATGTACCTAGTGATGATGATGATGATGATGATGATGCAGATGATGATGATGACAGTGTTAACAACGGTGATATCTGTAGCGAAGATCATTATGATGCTTAGTAGGTTAAAACTGATCATAATAAACTACCTTCACATAGTCTCCTTCTCCTCTAGCCTATGATGCTGTAATTGTTATGGTGTGTGTGTGTGTGTGTGTGTGTGTGTGAGAGAGAGAGAGAGAGAGAGAGAGAGAGAGAGAGAGAGAGAGAGAGAGAGAGAGAGATGGTACAGGATTTAACTCAGTACACCTGTCGTAAATGTCCCAGGCCGCTCCACCTTACTTCATCTCGCCTTCTGTCTCTCCTGCATCTTGTGATACTTGAACATAATTGTAACTTTGATATAATGATGATGATGATGATGACGATGATGGAAGTATGGTGAGGGTAGTAATGATGATGATGATGATGATAACGGAAGTAGTGGTCGTGGTAGTGATGATGATGATGATGATGATGATGTATAAACGTGTAATGAGTTAGTAGTGATGATAAAAACCTTATTCCATCCCGGCAACTACGTCATTAGTAGCATGTGATGCTGTAAATATAAATGAGGGAAAAAAGAAGGAAAAGAAGGAGAACGAGAGAAGGCGGCAAAAACATACATAAATGACCAAAAATACGAGCCAGAAAATGTGACCACCAATAAGGAAAGATAAAGAACTGATGAGGGAAAGGAGGAAAAAAGAAAAGGGAAAGAGGGAGGATCATAAAAAAAGGTATAACAAACGATGAAAAGATGGAAAGAAAAAGAGGAAGACAAAAAAAAAAAAAAAAGAAAGAAAAAGAAGGAATGGGAAAGTGAAAGGAAGAGGAGACTAGGCTTAATTTTTTGGGTGGAACTCGGTACACCTGTAGTAGAGTTCCAGGCCGCCCCACCTTATTCCATCTTGTCTCCTACCTGTCTTGTAGCTTGTGATGCTGTAATATTGTTATTGGTTTGAGCTAATGTACCTAGTGATGATGATGATGATGATAGTTATTTTTATTATTTGGCTAGTTTTACTTTATGGCAAAGATGATGATGGTGATGACGACGATGATGACTGTGATGTTAATAGGTTAATACTGATAATTATAGCCTAGCTTCTTATCGCCTCCTATATCTCCTCCAATCTATGATGCTGTAATGTAATGATGTGTCTGTGAGAGAGAGAGAGAGAGAGAGAGAGAGATTTTTTAGAATCTCAGACGCTCCACTTTACCTTGGTTCCAGCTTCTCTTGTAGTCTGATTAATGTAATGTACAGTAGTAAAGAAATGAGACAGAAAGGAGTAGTTTGAGTGATGCAATGTAGTAAAATGAGTCAGAAAGGAAATAACAGAGAAAACGAAAGCCAGAAGGAAACAATAGGTGAATTACAAGAGAGGAAAAAGGAGAAAGCAGCAAAGGATAAATGGAAGAAAAGGGTAAGAAAAAAGATAGAACGAATTGGACTGACAAAGAAAAAGGTGGAGCTGAAAGAAAAAAGATAGAAAGAATGGAAGCGAGAAACAAAAAGATGGGGATGAAACAAAAAGAAAGACTGGAGGAGTCAACAAGCGAAATAGAAAAAGGAAAATAAGTATAAATTTAACTACAAGTAAAAGAAAAGGAAGTAAAATTGGGAGACATAAGCAGGAAAAGGGAGGCGAGAATGAAACAAAGGGTGGACACAGAGAACACCAGAAAGACGAGCGACAGAGCAGAAGACAGAAGGGAATAATAAGAAAAAGAAAAAGAAGGAAAAAGAAGGAAAAAAGAGAGCATGTATTTGGGGTGAAGGGTCGAACTCGGTACAGTGATAGCAGAGTCCCAGGCCGCTCCACCTTCCTACTTCTTGTCTCCTACCTCTGTTGTTGCTTGTGATGCTATAATGTTGTTGTGACTTCAAGATTCCTAATGATGGTGGTGGTGATGGTGGTGATGGAATGGTGATGTAGGCTAGCTTTAAAGGAAAAAAATGAAATTACATGGATGATGATGATGATGATGATGATGATGATGATACAGGTTACCTTTGATGGGAAAAAATATATAATTACCTGGATGATGATGATGACTGACAGTGATGACGATGATGATGATGAATGATGTTGAAAGTTGAGGATGTAGTAATGATGATCATGATGATGACAGTGGTGGCCGTAGTAATGATGATAATGGTTATGAATGATGAAGATGATCAATGATGATGATGATGATGATGATGATGATAATGAATATGATGATGATGGTCGTCGCAATGATGGTGAGGGCACCGTACAAATTACTTTTCACGATAAGCTCAAAACGACAATAATCACGTATAATTCCTCCATTACTTACCTAATATAACACTCCCCCGTCTCCTTGACCCCTTCGTTGTCATCCGCACGCCCATTCGAAGCCACACACCCCTTGATTCCAGTCCTAACATTCGTGTTTTTTCACACACGGAAAAACACAAAAACACACACACCCAAGGGCACCACACTTCAAGAGCAAAGAGTCTGTCGCTGACCGGGAAACAGCAGCTCATAGCCGGCAAGTGTCCCCAGATGAGGTTGCCATATTTGTCAACTGATTTAAATAAAGACTAAAACACACAGCCATCACCCTTCCTGCCTTTCTACTTACACAGTTCCATCTGCATTACTGTCTACCTCAGTGTTTTCTTGAGACATTGGGGATTAGTAAGTAAAAAAAAAAAAAATGTGTATGATATTTATTAACGGTATCTGCGTACACACATCACGGCTTCTCGCCACCCCCCTCACTCACAGCTCATTTGGTATATGTCTTAATAAACACCAGTTAATTACAAGCCTCAAATGACACCTCCACCATTAACTACCATACCAGAAGAATTAAGAGAATATCTGTATTTCTGTGAGCATTATGAAATTTGACCATAGCCCCAAAGCGCATCCAGATATCACACATCTCCCCCAACCCCCAAACCAGCCCATCCCCACCTCCCTCTTCCCCATCCCTTTGCCTCTCCCCATTATCCCTCCATCCCCCTCCCACAACCACCTCCAGCTACTACCACTCAGCAACCCCTCTTATGAACCTGGTGACCTAAAAGTTTGGTGTGTTTAAATTCAGGAAAGTTTCTAATGATTAAACAGCCAAGTAAAGAACACTGTGATGTGACTGAATGTGTTGTTGTGTGTTAAGAGTTATGCAGGTTTTCTTTTCTATATTTTCAGTGCTTTCCCTTTCACTTCAAACCTTTCTCTCCCTCACCTCTTCGCATCCCATCTCCTCACTTCCACCTCCCCTTCCTCCTTCACCCTCCACCTCTCCTCTCTCTTTCAACATAAAAAACAGAGCATTCTCTCTCTCTCTCTCTCTCTCTCTCTCTCTCTCTCTCTCTCTCTCTCTCTCTCTCTGACAGACATACAAATGAAAGAATTAAATTACACCCCTTCAGTACAAGACCTTCCTCCCCACTCCAACAAAATCATCCGCAGGTAAAAGGAACACACACACACACACACACACACACACACACACACACACACACACACACACACACACACACACACACACACACGCCGCATAAAACATAACATTCACTCTCCCTTCTCGGTCGCGGGTTTAAAAGAGGGGAAATGAGAAAGATAAAAAAATGTGTGCAAATGAGAGAAATGAGAATGAAAAAAAAGGAGCCGGAAGTTTTGGATCGAGCTCAAGACACCTTTGTTAGAATCTCAGGCAGCTGCACCTTACTTCACCTTGGCTCCTACTTGTCTTGTAGTCTTGTGGCTGTAATATTGGAGAGAGAGAGAGAGAGAGAGAGAGAGAGAGAGAGAGAGAGAGAGAGAGAGAGAGAGAGAGATGGTAAAGGATTTGACTAAGTAAACCTGTCGTAAACCTCCAAGGCCGATCCACCTTACTTCATCTCGCCTCCTGTCTCTCTTGCATCTTGTGATATTTGAACATAGTTGTGACTTTGATCTAATGATGAGGATGAGTATGATTATGATAATGATGGAAGCAAAAGTATGGTGGGGGTAGTAACGATGATGATGATGATGATGATGATGATGGTGGTGGTGGTGGTGGTGGTGGTGGTGGTGGTGGTGGTGGTAATGATGATGAGGGTGCTGTTTATTCATACAGAAGGTTAGTAGTGATGATAATACCCTTGCTTCCGCCCGCCTCCTACTTCTTTTGTAGTTTGTGATGCTGATCATATAAAGGAGAAAGATGGGAGGAAGAGAGATCGAAAAAATGTGGAAGAAAAATCGAAAGCAAAAAACGTGATAATTAGGTAAAAATGATAAGGAACCGGAGAAGGAAAGAAGGAAAAAGAACAGGAGGATAATAAAAATCAATTGTATAACAAACGAAGAAATGTTGAAAAGAGAAACAGGAACACCAAAAAGAAAATAGAAAAGAGAAAAGAAAAGGAGACTCGTTAGCTGTGGGTCGAACTCGGTACACCTGTAGTAGAATCCCAGGCCGCCTCACCTCACTACATCTTGTCTCCTACCTGTCTAGTTGCTTGTGATGCTGTAATATATTTATGTTTTTCATCTAATGTATCTAGTGATGATGATGATGATCACGGTCACTTAGGCTAGTTTCCATAATAATGATAATTGGATGGATACAGATGCTGATGATGATTATTAGTCCCCGACCGGTTAAATCTGTCTGCACGGTTCCGTCAGTCCGTCAGTCCGTCTGTAATTTTGTTTCCGCTGTGTAACTTCCACATGCATGGACAGATTTTGATATAACTTCACACAATCGTTCTCCATACCATGACGTTGTGTCGCGCGGAACAGCCAACCATCTGCTTCCAAGGTCAAGGTCACACTTGGGTCTCAAACAAGGTCGGGTGCTGATCCACTGTGTAACTTCCACATGCATGGACAAATTTTGATATAACTTCACACACTTGTTCCCCATACCATGACAGTGTGTCGCGCACAACAACCAGCCACCTACTCCCAAGGTAAATTACATATGTATGGTTATCATCCGCTAGGGGACTTTGTACTGCATGGCAATACTGAATGCACTTGTTTCTGTAAATTTTAATAGTAATGATAATTGTATGGAGAAAGATGATGATGGTCATGATAATAATGCTGATGATGATGACAACTATGTAGAATAGTTTTTGATGACAACTCTGTGATAAGTTTATGGTTAAAAATGATGATGATGATGACGATGGCTATTTAGGTTAGTTTTGATGATATTAAATAATACGAGTAGCATAGATAAAGATGATGATGATGATTATGATGATGATCATGATGATGATAACGATGGTTATTTAGGTTAGTTTTGATGAGGAATGGTACTTGTATGGATGATAATGATGATGATGATGATGATAATGATACTGGAAGCTATGATGACTGTAATGTTTAGTAAGTTAATACTGATAATAGTAATCTGAGTTCATGTCGCCTTGTACTTCTCCTGTAGTGTTTGATGCTGTAATGTAATGGTGGAGAGAGAGAGAGAGAGAGAGAGAGAGAGAGAGAGAATGGGCGAAAAAATTGAAAATAAATTAATAACAAGAAAACGAAAAAAAACAGCGAACTATGAGAAAGTAATATGAATTTGGAGAGAGAATGGAGCAAGAAAACAAGAAAAGGAAAGAGAAAGGAAAGAAATAATACAATACAAATTTATAATAAAAGAAAAAAATAGGGAAAGACAAATAAAAATAAAAGGAAAACGAGAAGAGAAACGAAAAGGAGTGGCGAGTTCATGGATGGAACTCGGTACACCTGTAGCAGAGTCCCAGGCCGCCCCACCTTACTCCACCTTGTCTCCTACCTGTCTTGTAGCTTGTGATGCTGTAATATAGTTATGGGTTTGCCTAATGTACCTAGTGTTGTTGATGATGATAGGGTCAATAATAATAACAATAATCATCATCATCATCATCATCATAATACAGATAATAATAACAATGATGATGACTACGATAATGATGATCACGGTTACTTAGGTTAGTTTTCATAATAATGATATTAATTGGACGGATTTAGATGATTATGAAGATGAAGATGCTGATGATGATGACGGTTCTTTGTTAGTTTTAATGGTAATGAGAATTCTATGGATAAACGAAAATGATGATGATGATGATGATGATAATGGTTATTGAGGTTAGTTTTGATGATAAAGATACTTGTGTGGATAATGATGATAATGAAAGCAATGATGACTGGTGCTTAGTAAGTTAATTCTGATGATAATTACTTCCAATCGCCTCCTACTGCTCTTCTAACCTATGATGCTGTAATGTAATGGTGGAGAGAGAGAGAGAGAGAGAGAGAGAGAGAGAGAGAGAGAGAGAGAGAGAGAGATGGTAAAGGATTTAACTCAGTACACCTGTCGTAAATGTCCCAGGCCGCTCCACCTTACTTCATCTCGCCACCTGTCTGTCCTGCATCTTGTGATACTTGAACATAATTGTGACTTTGATCTAATAATGATGATGATGATGGTGATGGAAGTATGGTTGGGGTAGTAATGATGATAATGGTGATGATGACGGAAGTAGTGGTCGTTGTAGTGATGATGATGGATATACATACAGATGGTTAGCAGTGATGATAAAAACCTTATTTCATCCCCTCTAGTACCTAATAAGCAGCTTGTGATGCTGTTAATAGAAAAGGGGACAAAAAGGGAGGAAAAGAGGGAGAACGAGAGAAGGCGGAAAAAACACACATAAGTACCAAAAAATACGAGCCAGAAAATGTGACAACTCGTAAGGAAAGATAAAGAACTGATGAGGGAAAGGAGGAAAAAAGAAAAGGGAAAGAGAGAGGATAAAAAAAAAAGTATAACAAACGATGGAAAGAGAAACTGGAATATCAAAAAAAAAAAAAAAATGGGAAAGAGAAAAGAAAAGGAGACAAGAGTCCAAGTTTGGATCGAACTCGGTACACCTGTAGTAGAGTCTCAGGCCGCCCCACCTTACTTCATCTTGTCTCCTACCTGTCTTGTAGCTTGTGATGTTGTCATATAGTTATGGGTTTTATTTAATGTACCTAGTGGTGATGATGATGATGATGATGATGAGGGTTATCTTTATTATTAGGCTAGTTTTAATAACTATGGTAAAGATGATGATGGTGATGGTGATGATGATGTTGACGATGATGATTATGATGTTCAGTAGGTTAATACTGATAATAATACCCTAACTTCGTATCGCCTCCTACTTCTCTTCTAGCTTATGATGTTGTAATGGAGAGAGAGAGAGAGAGAGAGAGAGAGAAACTAGGGTAAAAACAAGACACAGAGGCAAAAGATAAAAGAAAGATAAGAAGGGAGAAAGAAAAATAAAGGACAAGAAGAAAGAACGAGAGAAAAATAAAAAGATAAAAATTAAGGGTAAGAAAGAAAGAAAAAGGAGCTCCGTCTATATTCAGGGTGGAACTCAAGACACCTTTGTTAAAATCTCAAGCCGCTCCACCTTACTCCACCTTGGCTCCTGCTTCTCTTGTTGCTTTATTCCTGTATTATACTGAAGAAAGAAACGACTGAAGGAATGAATAGGAGTGAGAGAAGAGAGAAAAAGAAACGATAATGAAGGGAAAATCGGCAAAGATAGAAGAAAACTGAGAAACTGGTAATGATGATGATGATGATGATGAAAGTAGTGGTAGCGATGATGATGGTGATGTATATACAGTTGATCAGTAGTGATGATAAAAACCTTACTGCATCCCGTCTACTGCTTCTTTTGTAGCTTTTGATGCTGTTAATATAAAGGAGAAGGAAAGAGGGAAGACACAGAATGAAAGAAGGTGGAAGTTAGTGAAATAAACAAATAAAAAAAAAAACAACCAGACGAAAACTGTGAAAGAAAAGGGATATAGAACATTAACCAGAAATGAGCAAGAAAAAAAGAGAGGACTATAAGAAACAAACTGATAATAAACAAAGAAATGAAGGAAAGAAAAAAAAAAGAGGAAAAGGGAAAGAGTAAAGGAGATGTTACACTTGGGTAGAACTCGGTACACCTGTAGTAGAGTCCCAGGCCGCCCCACCTTACTCCATCTTGTCTCCTACCTGTCTTGTAGCTTGTGATGCTGTAATATAGCTATGGGTTTGATCTAATCCACCTAGTGATGATGATGATGATGATGATGATGATAGTGGTAGTGATGATTATGATGTTTAGTAGGTAAATACTGATAATAATAGCCTTACCTCATACTTCTGTTTCTTCTCTAACCAATGGTGCTGTAAGTAATGGTGTGTGTGTGTGTGTGTGTGTGTGTGTGTGTGTGTGTGTGGAGAGAGAGAGAGAGAGAGAGAGAGAGAGAGAGAGAGAGAGAGAGAGAGAGAGAGAATGGATAACTGACAGGATGAAATAAAGAGAAAAAAAGGTGATAAAAAGAAGACAGAAACAAAAGAATTAAAACTGTATAAAAAGAGAAGAAAAGACAAGAATAATGAACGTGAGGAGAAAAAGAACCATAAGGAGCATCAAGGAGAAAAATAAGTATAAACAAGAGGAAACGTAAAAAGAAAGCTAAAGAGGAGGGAAGTATTCTTGTGGGTGGAACTCGAGACACCTTTTTAAGATTCTCAGTCAACTCCATCTTACTCCACCTTGGCTCCTACTTCCCTTGTTGCTTTGTTGCTATAATATATTGAAGCATGAAAAGACAAAAGGAATGAAAACGAGTGATATATATATATATATATATATATATATATATATATATATATATATATAGAGAGAGAGAGAGAGAGAGAGAGAGAGAGAGAGAGAGAGAGAGAGAGAGAGAGAGAGAGAGAGAGAGATGGCAAAACGGGAAAAACATCGGGAAAGAAGAGAACTAAGAAACAGGCAAATAATGATGCAAAAGATGATGACTATGAAAATAGTGGCAGTGGTAGTGATGATGGTAATGTATATACGACAGATTAGAAGTGATAATAATGGCCTTACTTCATCCGTCTACTACCTCTTCTGAAGCTTGTTATGTTGTTAATATAAAGAAGAATGTAAGGACAGAGAGACCAAGAGAAGACAGAAAAGAACAAATAACAAAATTACAAAGCAAAAGAACGTGACAACTAGGAAAACATGATAAAGAACTTGATAGGGAGAGGAGGAAATAAAGGGGGGGAAAGAATGGGAAGATAATAAAAAACAATTGTATAACAAACGAAAAAGTGATGGAAAGAGAATGATAAAGAAAATGAAGTGGAATAATGAAATGGGAAAGAAAAAAGAATAGGAGACTCAAGACCACTGTGGATCGAACTCGGTATACCTGCAGCTGAGTCCCAGGCCGCCCCACCTTACCCCATCTTGTCTCCTACCTGTCTTGTAGCTTGTGATGCTGTAATATACTGTAGATATGGGTTTGATCTAATGTATCTAGTGCTGCTGATGATGATGACGGTTACTTAGGATAGTTTTCATAATAATGATAATTGGATGGATACAGATGCTGTTGCTGATGGTAATGATGATGACGGTTATTTGTTAGTTTTAATGATAATGATATATGTATGGATAAAGATAATGGCGATGATGATGATGATGATAACGATGCTAATGATGATGGCAATTTTTTTGGTTAATTCTGATTATAACTATGTGGAAATATTATGGATAAAGATGATGATGATGGTGATGATGACGATGATGATGATGATGATGACGGCTATTTAGGTTAGTTTTGATGATAATAAATTATAGTATGGATAAAGATGATGAAGACGAAGATGATGATGATGGCGAGGAAAGTTATTCAGGTCAGTTTTGATGATACTGGTACTTGTATGGATGACGATGATGATGATGATGATGATAATGGATGCGATAATAATTGTAATGCTTAATAAGTTAATACTGATAATTATCTGACTTCATATCGCCTCGTACTTCACCTCTAGCGTTTGATGCTGTAATGTAATGGTGGAGAGAGAGAGAGAGAGAGAGAGAGAGAGAGAGAGAGAGAGAGAGAGAGAGAGAGAGAGAGAGAGAGAGAGAGAGAGAAAGATGAACATGATGAAATGAAACAGGAAAAAGTAAAAAAAAAAAAAAAAAAGGAATGTGTAAAACAGTCAGAGAGAATAAGAAAACAGAGAAAGAAAGAGGCCGGGAGGAGAAAAAGAACTATAAGGAACATTAAAGAAAAACAAGAAGGAGAAAACGCAAGAAACTTTAAAAACAAAGATAAGAAGGAGCTAAGAATCTCTCTGGGTGGAACTCGAGACACCTTTGTTAGAATCTCAGGCCGCCCCACCTTACTCCGCCTCGGCTCCTACTTCTTTTGTTGTTTTATTTTTGTAATATAGTAAAGAAAGGAAAAAAGAGGAGAAGAAAGAAAGGAGAGAGAAAGAGGAGACAAAATAAAATGTTAAAAAAGGAAAAATAGGGAAAGAATGAATAAAACTGAGAAATTGATGATGATGATGAAAGTGGGGGTAGTGGTAATGATAATGATGATGATGATAATGATGATGATAATGATGATCGTGGTGGTAACGGTAATGACGATGATGATGATGATAGTGATGGAAGTTGAGGTTGTGGTAGTGATGATGATGGAAGTGGTGGTAATGGTAGTAATAATAATGATGCTAATGATGGAAGTGGTCGTCGTGGTTGTGATGAATGATGGTGAGGTATATACAGTATGTTGGTAGAAATGATAATAACCTAACTTCATCCCGCCTCCTTCCACTTTGGTAGCTTGTGATGGTGATGATATAAAGGAGAAAAAAAGGAGGAAGAGAAAACGAACGAAGGTGGAGAAAGCATATACAAAAAGTACAAAGCAGAAAAGTGACAATAAAGAAAAAATGATAAACAACTGGAGAGGGAAAGAAGGAAAAAGGAAAAGCAAAAGTAAGGGAAGATAATTAAGAAGGAGAAAGAAGACCAGCCAGGATCAAACTCAGTACACCTGCAGTCGAGTCCCAGGCCGCCCCAGCTTACTGTGTCTTGTCTCCTACCTGTCTTGTAGCTTATGATGCTGTAATATAGTTACGGGTTTGATCTAATCTACCTAGTGATGATGATGATGATGGGTATTTGTATTTTCAGAAAGATTTAATGATAACTGTACTGATAAAACTGGTGTTAATGATGATGGTGATGACTGTGATGGTTAGTAGAATAATAATAATAATATTAATAATCATCATCATCATCATCATCATCATCATCATCCGGACCTCCTTTCCCAGCCTAGAGCAGGGTGAGGAGTAGCAACGTCCACACAGCCCAAATTTGCCCAATCCAATGGGCCACGCCTCCATTAACTCACCATTCAAGCCCCGGAATCCTGGCTCTATCTGATAAGCCAAAAATATTCACCACGTTTTGTAGCTTCACAATAATGTATCCGACAGAGTCAATCCGGACGCTGACACGTTAAAAAAGGGTGCCAAATCCCTGGTCATGCACTTCTCACAAAATTCATCCAGCCAGCTCGATCTCTTGTCAGTTCCCTTGCCTCACCGACTTCTAAAACTATCTTCCTCACACACTCATCCGCCATATCCCTGCACCTTCTCCTTACCTCCCTCCTTCAAATTCGCTCAGATATACCTTTTTCACCACTCTATTGTTATCCATTCTCTCCACCTGACCATACTATCTCAGGATACTCTCTTAGATTCTGGTGTCTACAGACTTCCTGATTCCACATCTTTAACGAATCACATTATTTTGTATCCTATCCACTCTCTGTACTCCACATTCATTCCTCAGCAGTCCCATCTCCACTCCTGTCACTCTTGACTTTTCATTTTCAAGCCACACCATAGTCTCACATCCATATGTTAAAGTTGGCACTAACACTTCTTCACGTAGGCCTCGTGCAGCTGCAAGACTCAAGCCTCTGTTCCTTATCAAGGCCTTCATTGCATCAGCTACATTCCTTCCTTGTGTCACTCTACTTTCAACTTCTTTTGCACATTTTCCTCTCTTTTCTATCACTTTACCCAGGTATTTGAAGTCTCTCATCAATTCCAGTCTCTCTCCATTCACTATAACATCACACTGGAGTCACCTTCGCTCTCAATAACCATCATTTTACTCTTTTCTACATTTACTCTCAAGGCACGACGCTCACAGACATCAGCAAAATTCAGCACTAGTCTACCAAGTTCTTGTCCAGTATTTGCAAGTAGTACTGCATCATATGCATACAACAATTCTGATATATTCCATCCATCGCCATTTCATTACCAGTGGCATCCCCCTGTCCATTACTCCTGTTTTTATTTCTCTCATCACCCCATCCATATATATATATATATATATATATATATATATATATATATATATTATGAGTCCATATTATAATTACAAATCATAATAGATAGACAGATAAATAGGTAGATAGACAGCTCCATGCGGGCCTGGTAAAGGGAAATGATCTTGCAAGTTAACTGAGGAAATGTTGACCATTACACAGGAAGTAGCAGAGTCAGGAGATGATGTAGGTAGTGTGTCAGCGAGATAGCATACGAACAAAGACCTAGTGACATAAACACATACTCACACACAGGTTTCTGGAACTTTCCAACCACAGTGTAACGCACGTGACACGACCCCTGCTACACCAGAATTTAGGACGCAGAGGCAGAAGGAGACAGGCCATAGAACAGGCAGGTAGTAGGGAGAAGGGCTTAGCAACATGGAAGAGAGAGAGAGAGAGAGAGAGAGAGAGAGAGAGAGACAGGAAGGTAGCTAGCGGGACTCTACTTAACTTCACTCGTGTGTGAGAGACTTTGTTAATATTTCCAAGACAAATAAAAATAGTCCCATACTCATCTTTACCTCTCCTGTCATTGCATGACAAAAGGGAACCAAGATTATCTACTTACAAATCTACTCATTTATAACAACCGCTCGTCCACAAGTCAAATATAATATATAACTTCTCTACAAGTTTATACAAAGTCCTTTATGAGATTTGGTGGCAGGATTTAATTCAGTACACCTGTCGTAAAAGTCCCTAGTCGGGCAGCTTAGCGCAAGATTTGAGATGGATGTGGACGTTCCGGACAAAAGCGCCAAATTTTTTCCACATGCTACCCATTGCCTTAGCTTTCCATTTTGATAGGTACCACTTCCTCCTAATACATTATGGCAGCCATCTTGGATTTTTATGATCGCCATCATATAAAAACCTATATCTACCAATATCTCAGCTGCTAAGCCACTTAGGATCCTGATCTTGGTGTCCAAACACACATTTTCAGGGTCAATGAATACAACCATACCATTTAGGATAAAGTTGAATGGTTATTTGGTCAGAAATTGACAAAAAAATAATTGCGGTATAACATATTCCTAACATGTACTTAGTCATACAACAGGGTCCACAGGTATTCAATGGCATTTCATTCTATTTTTAGGTTGAACTAGCAAGATGGATTGGAACTTGTGCTTGATCTGTCAAGAAAAGATTACAGAGCCTCTGAAATGCCCACTCAATGTACGAGGGAGCGGGGACAAGTCAGGAGCATACAGCCACTTCCTGAATAATGTTAATGCTTTCAGGGGCCTAGTTGCATTGCCAGTGGTGAATTTTGGAGAAAAGATGACTACAGATGAACTGGTCCAAAACCGGGGTGCATGGCACAATTCCTGTAATGTAAAGTCCAGTAAAGACAAACTGGAAAGAGCTACCAAAAAGCGAGGCAGGGAGGAGAATACTGGGAGCAACACCTATGGAGAGAAACGACCACGGCGTCAGTCGATGGACAAAATGGCCTGTATATTTTGTCGTGAACAGGATGGACACCTCCATGAATTTAGAACACTTGGAGCTGATGAGAACATAAGACAGATGGCTACGGCTACACAGCTGCAGGAAACAAAATTAATGGCTAGAATGGAAGGTGGCGGTCTCATAGCACTTGAAGCTAAATATCATCTGGAGTGCTTAACAGCACTACGGAATCGCCATCGATCACTGATGCGGCAACAAGGGCAGGAATCTGGAGTCCCTTCTGAGGAAAAGAGGATGAAAGCAAGAGTACTTGTGGAGCTCTTTACCCATGTAGAAAACTGTGTGGAAGATGGGACCTTCTACTTCAAATTTTCGGACTTGTATCAGCTGTATGAAAAGCGGCTGCGGAACCTTGGTGTTGAAAAGGAGACTAACCGAACCCACTTCAAGGAGAAAGTGCTAGCATCCTTCCCACAAGTACAAGAGCAAAGTGATGGCAAAAATAAGATTCTGGTTTTTGAACAATGTATGCATGACATGTTGAAACAGGCCATGGCATGCGATTATGAAGGTGATGCACTACTGCTGGCTAAGGCAGCCAAGCTAGTGGCAAGGAGATTGTCAGCAACAAAGGTTTCCACTTCGATGGCAAATTTCCTTCTGGTTGCCAGGAAGAGTCAGTGCCATCTATTCTCAAGACCCTTTTGTCTATGCTATTGAATGGTGCTGACCTTAAAGACCAAGAGACCACAGATTCCCAGGCAAACCTCACAGTCTTTCAGACCATTCTCTTCAACTTCAAGAAACGTGCATCTTCTTCTTCTTTTGCAAAATCTCGGCATTCCCTGGATAGGGAACCACCATTGGCACTGTACATCGGAATGAAGATTCACACAGACACCAGGTCTAAAAAGCTCATCACACAATTACATGACTTGGGTCTCAGTGTAAGTTATGACAGAGTTCTTCAGCTTGAGAACCAGCTTGGGACTGCTGTCTGCGGGGACTTTAAGGACAAAGGAGCTGTCGTTCCTGCTCAGCTGCGACATGGACTTTTTACTGTTGGTGCGCTTGACAACTTGGACCATAATCCTTCAAGTACAACTGCTAAGGGTTCATTTCATGGCACGGGCATCAGCCTGTTTCAGTTTCCAACTTCGTCTAACTTGGGGGAGAGGCAGAATGATATCAAACTGCCTTTGGCTGATATCAAGAAGAATCACCAGTTGCCAGACAGCTTCACCACTGTACCAGCTGTGGCTCTGAAGACAGCAAACGTGTCAGTCCCAGAACTGTAAAATCCAACAGCACCAAAAGAGGGACAACTGGTAGGTGCACAATTGAAGGAGAAGAGCTGGCTGGAGCATGCTTGTCGACTACTGGAGAAAGATGCAGTTGAAAAGGGTGACAATGTTGCCTGGTCAGCATTCCATGCCTCCATGCAAGATGCATCAGCAGATGTTCACACCACCCTTACACAGCTCTTGCCCCTTTTCTATGAGAAAGCAGCTACAGCAGCTATGATCAAACATGGAATGAATGTGCTGCATTGGGCAACAAAATTCCTCAATCCTGGACAGATACCAGTAATCGCCTTTGATGCACCACTCTATGCACTTGCCAAATTCACACAGTGGAGCTGGCCTGACACGCATGGAGAAGAAAAGATCATAGCAATGTTGGGTGGACTCCACATAGAGATAGCGATTTGGAAAACATATGGCGACTACTTGAAGGGATCTGGATGGACTAATGCACTGACACAAGCAGCCACTGCATCATCAGGAACTGCCGACTCTTTTCTGAAGGCCACACACCTCACCAGAACAAGGCATGCGCATCAGGTGACCGCGTTGGCTCTTGCAAAACTCCAGGAGGACGCTTTCATGCACACCGAAGGAGCACACAGTGATGAGGCCAAGGAGGCATGGAGGCAGGAAATGATACAGAAGAGTCCAACATTTCAGTACTGGGACACTGTTCTCAACATGGAACTCCTGGGCCTCATCTTCATTAGATCACACCGAGAAGGGAATTTTTCTGTATATGTTGAAAGCTTGAAGGCTTTGGCTCCATGGTTTTTTGCTCTAGACCACCACAATTATGCCCGGTGGCTCCCAATACACATCCGAGACATGGAGAGTCTACCAGCACCCATTCTCAAAGAGTTTGAGGAGCACAGTCACTGGGTTATCCACAAAACCACCAACAGATTCTCGGCCATCCCAATCGATCAAGCCCATGAACAAAATAATGAAGTGGTTAAGGATTCTGGGGGTGCAGTCGGTTTGACTGAAAATCCTTCAGCCTTCAGGAAATGGACGGTCTCAGGGCCTGAACAAGCAAGGTTGCTGAAGGAGTTCGAACAGGAATACTTCCCAGAAAAAGATTCAGAGTGTGGTTATCATCATGAAGAGGGATTGTCAACACAGATAAGTTTTAAGGAGCAGGCTGTGAGTCTGACTCAGATCATCAAAGAGCTGGGAAACTCTTTCCTTGACGACAGTGATGAGTTACTGGCTCTAGACACACGGAATATTCTGGATGAGTCTGTGGTGAACACGGTGCGAACAATTCATACTCTAGGAAAGGATCAGTATGACAAGTACTGCAAAGAAGTGATAACTGATCGCACATGCTCCATTCATGAGCCGATTAAGAAGAATGCTCTTCCTCTCTTCAGTTGTCCACAGCCAAGAGCGAAGACAAAACAAGCAGGAAAGATCTCTTTACTCAAGAATGATGTGGCTCTGTTTTCTAACCTGTACATCGTAATGTAGTACAGAATGAGTGACATGAGTAAATTCTTCAGCCATGAGAACCACCCCTTTCCCCCTTCACTATCTGATGGTGGAAAATTGCGCTTTGGAAAGAAATCTGATCTGCTAAACATTCTGGCCAATGACGTCCAGAATGATCCTCCCGATTCCACTGATGTGAGGCTTCTTGATGGAGCTGCTGTGGTGCACTTGCTCCCCACTAACAACATTGTAACATTCGATGAGTTTCCTGATCAGGTCTTTGTTCCACACATCATAAAACAACTAGAAAACTCAAAACGAGTTGATGTGGTATGGGACGAATACATCCCTAGCAGCATCAAACAGTCCACTAGAGGAAAGCGAGGAAAGGGTATTCGGAGAAAAGTTGCGGGTAAAAACAAACTTCCAGGACACTGGGCCGACTTTTTGCGTGACCCAACCAACAAACAGGAACTGTTTGCATTCCTTTCCAACAAGCTTGCCACGGCTGATTGCCCTAAAGACAAGGAAATCATCATCACATCTGGTGACACAACTTTCCTCCGAGGAACTGATCGATCCATGGCACAGTGTGACCATGAGGAAGCGGACACTAGGCTGCTGATCCACTTACAGGATGCCCTTCTGAATGGTTGTACCAACTGTCTGGTGCGCACTGTTGACACTGACGTAGTGGTGATCCTCACTGGCAAGTTGCATCACTTGATCACCTTATGCCGAGATGTGAACATTTGGGTTGCCTTTGGTACAGGCAGGCACTTTACATATCATCACATCAATGCTATCTGCGAAGTCTTGGGTAGAGAGAAATCTCTTGCCCTCCCTGTCTTCCACAGTTTCACGGGATGTGATACCACGTCTGCATTCTTTGGGAGAGGCAAGAAGTCGGTATGGAAGGCATGGCTTTGCTATCAAAATGTGACATGCCTTCACACACATGGCACTCAGTCCTTACACAGAAGTAGCAGTTGGTGCTCAACAATTCCAGCTGCTGGAGCGCTTCACTGTCATTGTGTATGATAAGGCCAGTGACCTAGAACATGTGGATGAAGCCAGAAAGGAGCTGTTTTGCCAGAAGGGTAAGACAATGGAGGCACTCCCCCCAACCCAGGATGCACTGTTGCAGCATTGTAAGCGAGTTGCTTATCAGAGTGGAATATGGTGCACCAGTGAGCGTAATGAACAACATGCACCAAATCCAGAAGGCTGGGGCTGGACTCTCGGTGAGGACAGCCAGTCGTGGGTTCCTGTGTGGACCACATTACCTGTGGCCTGTGAGGCCTGCAGTGAACTAGTCAAATGTGGCTGCAAGAGTCCAAAAGGATGTACTGCAAGGTGTGCATGCAGAAAGGCCAACTGGAAGTGCACTGAACTCTGCTGTTGTCATTGTCAGAAGTAACGCAAGCATAAAGCATTGGTCTGATGACAATATCTTGTCATGTATTCATGTTTTCGTGTTAATAACATCAAACTAGTCCTTTTCTAAATGGTATGGTTGTATTCCTTGACCTTGAAAATGTGTGTTTAGACACCAAGATCAGGATCCTAAGTGGCTTAGCAGCTGAGATATTGGTAGATATAGGTTTTTATATGATGGCGATCATGAAAATCCAAGATGGCTGCCATAATTTATCAAGAGGAAGTGGTGCCTATCAAAAATGGAAAGCTAAGGCAATGGGTAGCATGTGGAAAAAATTTGGCGCTTTTGTCCGGAACGTCCAAATCCATCTGCTAAGCTGCCCGACTACACAGGCCGCACAATCTTACTTCATCTCGCCTCCTGTCTCTCCTGCATCTTGTGATACTTTAACGTAATTGTGACTTTGCTCTAATGATGATGATGATGATGATGATGGAAGTATGGTGAGGGTAGTAATAATGATGATGATAGTGATGATGATGGTGATAATGGAAATTGTGGTCGTGTTAGTGATAATGATGGTGATGTATATTTGTACAGAAGGTTAATAGTGATGGTAAGAACCTTACTTACGCCCGCCTCCTTCCCCTTTTGTAGTTTGTGATGCTGATAATAGCAAGGAGAAAGATAGGAGGAAGAGGGAGAGATCGAAAGAAGGCGGAAAAAATTACAAAGCAAAACAAAAAGTGACAACTAGGAAAAAATGATAAAGAAGTGGAGAGGGAAATGAAGAAAAAGAAAAAAGAAAGGAGGGATTATAAAAAAAAAAAAAATTGTATAACAAACGAAGAAATGATGGAAGGAGAAACAGAAAGGCAAAAAAGAAAGAAAAATGATAAAACTACCCGTCATCTGTGAGTCAGGTAGACTGTAATAATACTATTAGATGAAAACTTGTCTAGTATGTATCCATCCTGGATGACTCCCAATGCTGGTTGAGTGACATGTGAACTCAAGCTGCAATTATTTAACTTTTATCAATAACTTTTCCTTCTACTGTACGATCAATACTCTCGTAGATATGAGTTTTCAGCACAGACATACAGACACATTTCGTACAATAATAATGACCATCGACGTGGTCTCCTTATACAGTGAATATCTACTGAGATTTGAGCTTTCGACACAGACAGACACACACTGATACATTTCGTTAAAAAAAAAAAAAAATGACCAGCGGCTTCGTCTACCTGGCTCAAAAATGGGAAAGAGAAAACAAAAGGAGACGCTAGAAATGGTTGGGTGGAACTCGGTACACCTGTAGGAGAGTCCAAGGTAGCTCCACCTACTCCATCTTGTCTCCTACTTGTCTTGTTGGTTGTGATGCGGTAATATACAGTAGTTATGGGTCTGATCTAATGTATCTAGTGATAATGATGATGATGATGATGATGGTAGTGATGATAACTGGGATGTTTAGTAGGTTAAAAATGTTAATAATAACCTACTAAGGATTTCAGGGGCAGTGTCCAACTGTTTTTTTTAAATAACGTCTCAACAAAGCGTCGGAAAAGGATTTAACTTTGGCAGTGCATGTTTGAGACCCCGACCTAATTTGTAAAATTATGCTTTTGTACCAAATGTGTATGATTAAGGCATTTATAAGAGTAAATGTAGGGTAAACTTAGCTAAAATCGTCAGAGGCATGTAGCGAGGCTAGCTTCGGTCACGATACAAGCCCCGCCCACAATTCGGAACGTGACGTCGGTGTGACGTAGTAGTAATCACCGACGCAAGTGGCATTTCTATCTTTCTAAACCCCCCCCCACATACTGTACTTTCTCTCTCTCTCTCTCTCTCTCTCTCACACACACACACACACACACACACACACACACACACACCGAAGTAATATTTCACCCCTACTACAGATTCAGTATGGTCCTTATATGAGAAGAACGTTTGAGAAAAAAAAGGTGTACTCGAAGGAAATTACTTATCATTTACATGGAAAATACGGCCCTTGCTACAGTGTGGGCGGGCCTTGTATCGTGACCGAAGCTAGCCTCGCTACATGCCTCTGACGATTTTAGCTAAGTTTACCCTACATTTACTCTTATAAATGCCTTAATCATACACATTTGGTATAAAAGCATAATTTTACAAATTAGGTCGGGGTCTCAAACATGCACTGCCAAATTTAAATCCTTGTCCGACGCTTTGTTGAGACGTTATTTAAAAAAAACAGTTGGACACTGCCCCTGAAATCCTTAGTAACTTCATACCGCCTCTCACGTCTTTAGCCTATGATGCTGTAATGTAATGATGAGAGAGAGAGAGAGAGAGAGAGAAAACGAATGGGATATCAAAATTAAATAAATGAACACAATAGGAAGAAAAGGAAAGGATAAAAAGAAGACACACCGAAAATGAATAGAAATATATACGAAACGATAAGAAGAGACAAGAAGAAAGAAAGACAGTAAAAAGAACCATAAGGAACATAAAAGAAAGTAATGAGAACTAGTCGAGCAGGGCAGTACTCCCGAGGTGGATGGAAAGCTGATGACAGGGAGTGCTGGAGCTCCAGTTTCATCAGCCCTCAGGACTAGTTCCTGACCATCCCCCTTTGCTGAACTTTTTCAGTGTCTCAGTTACACAGAGAGTAGGCCAGCATGCTCTCCAGTAGAAATTTCTCTAACTATCTTCACCAAACTACATGCACAGTACACACTACACTTCCTATTCAAAATTCACCAAAAATGGCGTCAATTCACCCAGCCTCGGAGTCCCCAGGGGGGGGGGGACCATAAATGCCCCCGCCATCTGCCCCTCTCCCGGTGACGACTCGAGGTGCCTGGAACCACTGTCTGACTCTCTTCTTCATTTCTGCAACATTCGCGGCCTTTCATCTAACTTTCGCTCTGTTGAGCACCACCTCTCCTCCTCTAAACCTCACCTTCTTTTTCTAACGGAGACTCAGCTGTCTGAGGCAACTGACAACAAACCCTTTTCTGTATCCTCCTACTTTCTCTATATTCATTTCAAAGCCAAAGGTGGCTATTGTGTATACATACGCAACGACTTATCTTGCTCTCGTGCTCCTGAACTTGATTCTTCTGAATTCTCCACACTCTGGCTTCGGCTTTCCTGTCATTCTCTGACTAAATATATCTGTGCTGTTTACTTATCCCCTAATTCTACTGACTATCAAAAATTCTTCGATTATCTTACTTCTACGATGGAACACATTCTGTCCATTTCTCCTTTCTCTGAAATCTACATTTTTGGAGATTTCAATGTTCACCACCACCTTTGGCTCTCCTCTCCTTTCACGGATCCACCTGGTGAACAAGCCTACATCTTTTCTATCCTTAATGACCTAGAGCAGCTTGTACAGCACCCTACCCGTATCCCTGACCGCCTTGGAGAGAGCTCCAACATACTTGACCTCTTCTTCACAACTAATCCTTCTGCTTACTCTGTTAATCTTTTCTCTCCGTTGGGCTCCTCCGATCACAACCTTATTACCTTAACCTGTCCTATCACTCCGGTACGGCCTGTGGACCCTCCAGGGAAACGTCGTCTGTGGCATTTTGGAGCTGCGGACTGGGAGGCCCTCAGGCAGTACTTCTTTGATTTTCCCTGGAATGATTATTGCTTCCATGGCCATGAGCCATCTGAGTGTGCCTTGCGCATTACAGAGGTTATTCTCTCGGGCATGGAAGCATACATTCCTTTCTCATATCCTTTGACTAACGCAAGAAAGCCTTGGTTTAATCACGCTTGTTCTAATGCTGTCCGCAACAAGGAGAAGGCCTACAAAAGGTACCGGAGCCAACCCACCTCTGAATCACATAATCTTTATGTTTCTGCCCGGAATCGTGCTAAGTCTGTTCTTCGCTCTACTAAAAATAATTTCATCCATACTAAATGCTCTCAACTCTCCAACTCGAATTCTTCCCGCTCCTTCTGGCACCTTGCCAAAAATCTTTCTAACAACTTTACCTCATCATCCTTCCCTCCTCTTTTCTACTCTGATGGTTCTGTAGCTATTTCTTCTACTGATAAAGCAGATCTCTTCACACAGACTTTCTCCTCCAATTCCACCTTAGACGATTCCGGTGCTGTTCCTCCATCACTTCCCCCCTCTGACTTCCTCATGGCTGACATTAAAATTTCTTCAGTTGATGTATTTTCTGCCATCACTGGCCTCAGTACTAACAAGGCATATGGGCCTGATGGGGTCCCTCCTGTTGTTCTCAAGAACTGTGCTTCTGTGCTTACACCCTGCCTAGGCAAACTATTTCGCCTTTGTCTGTCAACTTGTACCTTTCCTTCTTGCTGGAAGTTTGCTCTCATTCAGCCTGTCCCAAAGAAGGGTGACCACTCCCAACCCTCCAACTATCGCCCAATTGCTTTAACGTCCTGTATTTCAAAAGTTTTCGAGTCAATTCTTAATAGAAAAATTTTAAGGCATCTTTCCTATCACAACCTTCTTTCTGATCGTCAGTATGGGTTCCGTCAGGGACGCTCCACTGGCGATCTTCTCACCTACCTTTCAGACTCCTGGTCATCCTCCTTTCGGGACTTTGGCGAAAGCTTTGCCATTGCACTTGACATCTCAAAGGCTTTCGATCGAGTCTGGCATAAATCTTTAATTTCCAAACTGCCCTCCTATGGTTTCTATCCTTCTATCTGTGCCTTCATCGCTAGCTTCCTTTCTGGTCATTCTATAGCCGCTGTTGTAGACGGCCATCGTTCTTCTCCTAGATCTATCAACAGTGGTGTTCCTCAGGGCTCTGTCCTATCACCAACTCTCTTCCTTTTATTCATCAATGATCTTCTAAGCTGTACATCTAACCCTATCCACTCATACGCTGATGACTCCACCCTTCACCTTTCCATTCGGTTCCCGCAACGCCCATCTCAACAGTTACTTCAAGAAACAAGGGATGAGGCTATGGCACACCTATTGTCTGACTTGGCACATATCTCTGACTGGGGTAAAAATAATATGGTTGTCTTTAATGCATCTAAGACTCAGTTCTTACACCTATCAACCCGACAAAATCTTCCACAGGTATACCCACTAATGTTTAATAATATTCAGCTTAATCCTGCATCATCCTTGAACATGCTTGGGGTTTCATTTACTCGGGACTTATCTTGGAAAGATCATATTACATCTCTTGTAAAATCTGCTTCCAAGAGATTGGGTGTGCTAAGCCGACTCCGCTCTTTCTTTACCCCTGCACAATTGTTGACTCTATACAGGAGTTTTATCCACCCCTGTGTGGAGTACAACTCTCATGTGTGGGGAGGCTCCCCACATACAGCTCTTCTCAATAGGGTGGAGTCAAAGGCTTTTCGTCTCATTAACTCTCCTCCTCTTACTGACTCCCTTCAACCTCTGTCTCTTCGCCGCACTGTTGCATCTTTATCTCTTTTCTATCCCTACTTTAATGGTCACTGCTCCTCTGAACTGTCTGCTTGCATTCCTCCACCTCTACGACGGGCGCGTAGCACCCGTCTGGCAGCAAACTCTCATCCCTTTTCTGTCCAACTCTCTAATGCAAGAGTTAACCGTTACTCCCAGTCTTTCATTTATGCAACAGGTCAGCTCTGGAACTGTCTCCCTCTGTCTGTATTTCCTGATGCCTATGATCTCCAGTCTTTCAAACGTAGTGTGTCCAGGCATCTGAAAATGATCGGATCTTGAATTTGGCTCTCTATTGTATTTTGTTTTTCTCTTGGAGGGAACTGTTACTGCGGGCTCATGGCCTTTGGTTCCTTCTTCCTCGCATAAAAAAAAAAAATAAAAAAAAAAATCTCCGATGAATGGTGGAACTCGAGACACCTTTGTCATAATCTCGGGCCGATCCACGTTACCCCAACATGCCTCCCACTTCTCTTGTAGTTCTATTGCTCTAAACAGAGTGCAGAACGAGAGACAGGAAGAAACAACAGACAGAAGCCCAGTGTAGAGACTCAAACAGTGTCCTCATACGCAGCTTACTCCGCCCCCAGAATATGGCTCCTCCTACTTTTCTTCGTGTCTACGTCACTTGGAAACTGATTCTCACTCTCTCTCTCTCACGGTCTCAGGTGACATTCAGCCTTCCCCAACTCTCTATTAGATCTCTCTTTCTCTCTCTTTCTCTGCAAGATATATATATATATATATATATATATATATATATATATATATATATATATGTGTGTGTGTGTGTGTGTGTGTGTGTGTGTAAAGCTATATTTGCATGCATGCGTGAGAGAGAGGGAGGCCGCATCTGTTTCACCTGCGGGTATTTACCATGCTTAAGTCTCACGGGAATACCTTTCTCTCTCTCTCTCTGAAATTTTCTAACATTTCTGTTTTTTCCGTTGGTATTTTCACGGGCGTCAATTAATTTAAAGTTATTACAAGAATTATTATCAAATATATTGGTCGGTAGCATTAATATTTCGTTGCATTCACCAACTGTTTCGTTATACCTAACCGCTTCACTCATATTACATATTACCATTTCATCATGGAAATTTTATAAATAATTGTATGTCAAATGAAAATATAGTAATGGTGCACTGATCATGCCCTGGAGGTACTATTGCGGCCAGGAGTTTTTAGCCACCCTCGTTCAGCCAACCCGTGTATGTGGCAGCGTCGCATTCACGGGCACATAAGTTGCCTTCTATGCATTTCTTTCGAAAAATATCCCTTCAGCTTTGGCCTTTTACTAATGGATAAAGCATTAGTAATATTTACTATGAAGGTTTGAATTTGATATCACGAATATATCATACTGATTATTTAATAACTTGTTCCTCGTATAGAGCCAAGCAAGTGACAAATATGTATATTTGGTTCTACTCCACGACGTCTTGTAGGTTTGAACCAGCGAACACAGAGTGAACAAGTTCGAAACATTAATTTGTTAACAGGAAAGAGAGAGAGAGAGAGAGAGAGAGAGAGAGAGAGAGAGAGAGAGAGAGAGAGAGAGTATGGTGGGCGCCTGTGAATTTTGGAATAAAGAGGTGAAGGCAGACTGGCACAGGGAAATGCAAGGGATGAGAAACCCTGGATTCCTGTGATCCATTGAAAACAGGCCACAGTGTGAAAATTTCTTCCATCAGTCACTAGAACTTGCCTTGCTTTGTGATATATATATATATATATATATATTGTTACGGAACAGAAAGAGATAATGAACACTTCAAGTGAGAATATTAAAATCACTACTGTCCCGCAAAGTTCCAGGTTCAAAACAAAAGACTTTGGTAAAATTACAAGTTAAAGTTTAATGCTCAAACTAACAACTAAACATTCAGGACTCATAAGGATAATGTAATGCCAAAACAGGTTACATATATGGTTAACTGCAATAGCCTCTATTAACATGAATTTAGCAAGAGCAAATTTATCTAAGTCAGCCCTGATAAATGAGAAAACCGGATAATGCTCAGTTAAAGCAAGATATATTATTACAGATACAAAATATTATTAATATTGGCTGACACCAAAACTTTACATGACTCACAAAAACCTTCCAGGCCTACGAATTAACGCCTTAGGCCATACAGCACAAGAAAAATGGTAACAACACTTATACTCAAATTATACAGCAGCTAGATGGCTGGAGACTTCCTGAGCACTCACAAAAATAATAATACACTGTACAGGGGAGGACAGAGATGTGAACAAAATGAGGAGTAGATCTAAGTGGCCATTTATGCAGAGACTGAGCTCATTATATAGGGGCCGGCAGAGCTTGATACAACTTGTAAGAAGGACGCGCAAATGAAGCCACAGGGGCCAAAGAGTTGACACTCCTGCTCTGAACAACAGAAAGAACGACTTACTCTACCATAAGGGGGTGAAGGGGAGAGTGAGGTAGAACACGCAAGCCTGGTCACTATGGAAGCCACGAGGCAAATTGTGATCAAACATGCAGCATACTGTACGTTAGAATTATACAAAGGATGATGAAATCATAGGCTATGTAACACCTCCCCACAAAGAAAAAGAAATTTACAAAGGAAATTTCTTATTACTCTAAAACAATCAGTCTAAAGTCTAGATAAGCAATCTGCAATAACATTTTCTTTCCCCTTGACATGTTGTATGTCTAATGAATACTCCTGAAGAAGTAGACTCCATCTTGTCAATCTCTGATTTTTATCTTTAAACTTACTAAGGAATTTCAGTGGGTTATGATCGGTATAAATGACTATGGGGTCAAAACCAGAACACAAATATAATGAAAAATGCTGTAAACCCAAAATCAAGGCCAAAAGCTCTTTCTCAATAGTTGAGTAGTTCTTTTGAGGTGGAGTGAACTTCTTACTGCAATAAGATACAGGGTGTTCAATACCCTGATCATCCTCTTGCAGCAAAACAGCCCCAGCTCCTGTATCACTTGCCTCAACAGCCATCTTAAAAGGCTTAGCAAAATTTGGAGTAGTGAGCACTGGCTGACTTAATAGGATAGCTTTAAGTTTGCTGAAAGAGGATTCACAGTTATCGGTCCAGACAAATTTAACTCCCTTTTTCAGTAGGTCTGTGTGGTGATACAAGAATTGAAAAGTTAAGAACAAATCTCCTGTAATAACCTACCATTCCCAAAAATCTTTGTAGCTCTTTCCTACTTTTAGGTCTGGGAAGATCACTGAACCTTAGCTCCTGGTGGTGCAACGTGTCTATCACCAATTATGTACCCAAGGTACTGAACTTTAGCTTGACCAAACTCACACTTTGATAAATTAGCTACAAGATTAGCCTGAACCAAACGCTCAAGAAATTTACTGACATGGCATAGGTGATCTTTCCAGTTGTCACTGAAGATTAATACATCATCAATATAAACAACACACCCCGCCAATCCCTCTGTTACAACATTCATGAGCTTCTGAAAAGTGGCTGCTGCATTCTTCATACCATATGTCATTGCAGAACATGCATAAGTCTTTCCTAGTGTTACAAAACATGAGATATCCCTAGCACGTTCAGTCATTGGTACTTGCCAGTATCCCTTTAACAAATCAAACTTACTTATGTACCTAGCCTTTCCGATCTGGTCTATGCAATCTTCCACGCGAAGGAGAGGGTAAGTGTCTGTTTTGGTTATCTGATTAACACGTCTGTAGTCGATGCAAAGCCGCTGTGACCCACCTGGCTTAGGGACTAGAGTGACAGGAGAACTCCACTCACTCTGACAGGGCTCAATCATCTTGTGGTCCAACAAGTAGCCAAGCTCCTTCTGGATGAGAGGAACTTTCACTGGGTTCACACGGTAAGGAGGCAGTAAATATGGCTTTGCGTCTCCAACATCAACATCATGCATCAACACAGTGGTTCTTCCTGGAGTGGTACGGAACACTTGCGGGTACTCCTGCAGTAAAGCTGAAAACTCCTGCCTTTCCTCGGGAGCTAGATGAGAAAGCTTAGTCTGGAGATCATTCATGATATCAGGATTCTTCCCCAAACTATCACTCAGGCTCATACTGCATGGGAGAGCTTCACTTGCAGACTCGGGTGGAACAGCTGCAGTGCAGACTGGGTTATTTTCGTCCTGCGTGTGATATAACTTTAGCATGTTGATGTGACAAAGTTGCTTGCTCTTTCTACGATCTGGTGTGGCGATGACATAGTTCACATCACTGAGTTTCTTCTCCACGATATAAGGACCACTAAACTTGGCTTGAAGAGGTTGCCCATGCACTGGTAGCAGAATGAAAACCTGATCTCCTGGCTGAAAGTGGCGTAACCTGGACTTCTTATCATACCAAGTCTTCATCTTCTCCTGAGCAGCTCCTAAATTCTCTCTCGCCAGCTGTAAAGCAGTGGACAGCCGTTCTTTGAACTTTATCACATATTCCAGCAGGTTGATGTCATCTTCCTCCGACAGCCAGCATTCCTTGAGTAGCTTAAGGGGTCCTCTTACTTCATGGCCAAACAGTAGTTCAAAGGGTGAGAAGCCCAGTGATTCATTTGGAGATTCTCTTGCGGCAAATACAACGAATGGAAGACCTTTATCCCAGTCTTTCTGATGTTCCAAACAATATTTCCTGAGCATCGATTTGAGTGTTTGATGATATCTCTCCAACGCTCCTTGGGTCTGGGGATGGTAAGCTGAAGACGTGATCTGGGTGATGCCCAACTCTTTCAGAGACTGCTTGAAAACATTTGACATGAAATTACTTCCCCGGTCTGACAGTACCTCCTTGGGCAGACCAAACTTGGTGAAGTACCCCAGTATTTCTTTAACCACGTTCTTTGCTGGGATATTTCTAAGTGGAATGGCTTCAGGATAACGAGTAGCCATATCAATCAGGGTCAACACATAAGAAAATCCTGAAGAAGTCTTAGGAAGAGGGCCCACAATATCCACCAACACACGGGTGAATGGCGCCTCAAAAGGAGGAATGGGAACTAGAGGTGCAACCTTTTCGGTCTGATTACACTTCCCCACAACTTGACAGGTGTGACAAGACTTACAATACCAGGAAACATCTCTGAAGATACATGGCCAGTAGAAGTGTTTCAAAATGCGTGCCACAGTCTTCCTCACTCCAAGGTGTCCTGCCAAACTGGAATCATGAGCCACTCTAATGATATCCTGCCTACAAACACGAGGGATAACAACTTGATGCACAACCTCCCATTCACAGTCGGCTGATGCTGTTGGGGGTCTCCACTTTCTCATAAGTACTCCTGACTTTATATAATAACAAGTAGAAGCACCAGCTGACTCTTCCTCACTGCAAGCAGAGTTAGCTAGACCTTTCAACTCAGGGTCAGCAACCTGCAACTCAACCAACTCTTGACGAGACAAATTATCAACACTACGGGGTACTGCCTCATCTGGTGAGTGGTCCAAATTAGCAAGAAAAGTGTCAGCTAGGATAACATCATCATCATCATTATCCTCTAAGTCACCAGTAACTTTAGACTTAGCCCTAGTGACAGCACATGCAGAGAACACATCAGGGATATCACAATCCTGGGTCGCAGTCACTGGTTCACTAGACAACTCAGGAGCTGGACACACTTGACTTCCACCAATATCATTTCCAAGTAAGAAAGTTACACCTGACACTGGGAGTGTCTGAACCAACCCAACCATAACGGAACCATTAACAAAACCAGACTCTAAATTCACTCTGCACAGAGGGACAGAGAAGTAATTATTCCCTACACCTTGTAAGATTACAGTTTCATCAGAGGAATTAACATTAGAGCCTAGAACACTGGTCAGCATAAGGGATTGGCAAGCACCTGTATCACGATATATTTTAACTGATTTCCTGTCATTACTGTCCAGAGGACTGACTAAACCATCAGACAGGAAATTAGCACATGAACTCTTGAGAGTGTCACCCACGTTACTGCTCAAAAGAGGAGCTTCATCATGAGAAATTAATTTACCCCCCCTCAAAGCAGGTTCAGTTAACTCAGTTAAAGAATTCTGGAAACTCTCAAGGGTGGACACTAGACCAATTGACTGAATATTTAAAGACTCCTTTTGATTCACATCATGCTGTCTCCTGAAACATTTCTCCGTAGTATGACCAAGCTTACTACAATAAGTACATTTACTTTTCTGAAATCTAGAGGTGAAGCTGGTATTTACTTCCTGAGAAACATCATCTTTATTCTCTTTCCTGTTACCTGTACTCTGAGTAGAGGCAACGTACTTACTCTCAGCTTTCCGTTTTTCTTTAGAATATCTCTTGTGAGTGAGAACATATTCATCAGCTAAAACTGCAGCATCAGACAAATTATCTATTCTTTTCTCATCAAGATATAGGCTTCCATCTTTATTAATACACCTTTTGAAGTCTTCTAGCAAAATCATCTGTTTAAATTTATCAAAATCAGAATTTACATTCTTAGAATTTAACTACTGCTCTAACAGATCTTCTTTGATTTTTGCGTACTCAACATGGGATTGCTTATCTTGCTTATATGTTGTCCTAAATTTTACTCTATAGGCTTCAGGAACAAGCTCATAGGCTTTAAGAATCAAGCTCTTAACTACATCATAATTATCATATTGATCCTGAGGCAAAGATGCATAAGTTACTTGAGCTTTACCGGTGAGAACAGTCTGAAGGAGTACTGGCCAATACTTTTTGGGCCAATTAAAACCTGTAGCTACCCTCTCAAACAACTGAAAATACTTTGTTAAATCAGATTCATTAAAAGGAGGGACAAGTTCCACCTTGTTTCATGCGATACTCATGGTCTGCCTGAATCCTAGCAATTTCAATTTGTGCCTGTGCCTCCTGAATACGAGCCTGAGACTCAGCCTCCTTAGGACGAGCCCCCTGCAGGGCTAGCTGTAACTTAGCTATTTCAATCTGCGTTTGCTCATCTGGAGGAGTTACATTAAACAAGTTTTTATTAATCATGTCAGCAATTTGATCATTAGAATGATGAGAGCGAACAGCAATTCCCAATTGTTGAGCTACAAGCTTAAGTTCATTCTTTGTTATGTTTTCTACATCACACACTGTTTGCACATTTGACAAAAAATCTTTGGCTTCATCACGCGTAGTAATAGTAGACATCATGAATAAATCACAATCACAAAATATCAAGCAATATCCTTATGATAATATCCTGAATATCCTGATAAAAGGTCGCCAAATTTATGTTACAGAACAGAAAGAGATAATGAACACTTCAAGTGAGAATACTAAAATCACTACTGTCCCACAAAGTTCCAGGTTCAAAACAAAAGACTTTGGTAAAATTACAAGTTAAAGTTTAATGCTGAAACTGACAACTAAACATTCAGGACTCATAAGGATAATGTAATGCCAAAACAGGTTACATATATGGTTAACTGCAATAGCCTCTATTAACATGAATTTAGCAAGAGCAAATTTATCTAAGTCAGCCCTGATAAATGAGAAAACCGGATAATGCTCAGTTAAAGCAAGATATATTATTACAGATACAAAATATTATTAATATTGGCTGACACCAAAACTATACATGACTCACAAAAACCTTACCAGGCCTACGAATTAACGCCTTAGGCCATACAGTACAAGAAAAATGGTAACAACACTTATACTCAAATTATACAGCAGCTAGATGGCTGGAGACTTCCTGAGCACTCACAAAAATAATACTACACTATACTGGAGAGGACAGAGATGTGAACAAAATGAGGAGTAGATCTAAGTGGCCATTAATGCAGAGACTGAGCTCATTATATAGGGGTCGGCAGAGCTTGATACAACTTGTAAGAAGGACGCGCAAATGAAGCCATAGGGGCCAAAGAGTTGACACTCCTGCTCTGAACAACAGAAAGAACGACTTACTCTACCATAAGGGGGAGAAGGGGGGAGTGAGGTAGAACACGCAAGCCTGGTCACTATGGAAGCCACGAGGCAAATCGTGATCAAACATGCAGCATACTGTACGTTAGAATTATACAAAGGATGATGAAATCATAGGCTATGTAACAATATATATATATATATATATATATTAGGATTGCTTTCATTGGAGTAATGAATTAGGAGATAAATGCTGTTGATTTAACAAAAACCTGTGCTTAAGAAAGTAATTTGCCTCTCTGTCCAGAGAGAGATATCCAGTTAATGAGAAAAATACTCATGAGTTTGCTAAAAATCTCCAGGTGCCAACCACCAGAGAGAGAATAAAATGCAAACATAAGGCATTTAACAGAAGTTACGCGGCCTGCCAAATTATTTGACAAAGTCAACTGGCTTTCCCCAGAATAAAATCCATCTTTCATTATGTCCGACGAGACGTCATCCTGGGATTAAACTCCTTCATCAGCCAAAGGAAAAATTCCCTGTTTAGCTCGAGCACCTTATTTACTCGTATCGCATAAAATCATGTGTATGTAGCCGGAATGAAGCCCCTTATCTACGGCCTGGCAAACTCCCTGTAAAGAGTACCCGGTACTATTTTCTACCGACAGAGTTAAGCGTTGAGACTCATCTTTCGTGTACGGAAATCCTCCCCGCCTGTGTGTGTGTGTGTGTGTGTGTGTGTGTGTGTGTGTGTGTGTGTGTGTGTGTGTGTGTGTGTGTGTGTTGAATTACAAGTATCTGACTTGTGGAGCATGGTATGCGGGTTGGTAGGTTGGTGACTGGGTGGATGGATTGGTTAGTGTAGGCTGGTTGTTTCACAGGCGGATTAGATGGCGTGGGTGGGCGAGAGGGAGGGAAAGAGTTGTTGGGCTGGTTAAGTGGGGTTGGTGCATTAAGTGGGGTGGGTGGTGGGGTTACCTGTAGGACAAGGCAAGAGACGGGTTTGTGTCGTCCTACTTTTGAGACATTCTGTATTGAGGAAGGTTGTGGGTATGTGTGTTGATGGGTGGGTGTGTAGGTGGATGGACGGATTGTGGGAAAACAGGCCACTGGGACTAGGTGATATGAGTTAATGTCCGAGTTGGGAAGAGTTTAGTGTGCGGAAAATCGGTCCACAGGGGATATTATTCTGGAATTATGCTGAAGTAGGTATATCAGGTGGGTTACAACAGGTCCATCGTGCAATACGTCTGTTGGTTAAGAGGTCTGTGTTTCAACTGCACGCATCAGTGGGTGATATAACCACGTCGGATAACAGGTTTATGGGGAAAATAGGTTCATTTATGAAAAATACATCCATGGGTAAACGTCCATGTAGGAAACCTGTATCCATGGAGAGATTCAAGGTCGACGGAAAAACTGGTCCGTGGGGAGAAAATACATCAATGGGGAAAATTAGTTCGTGGGAAAATAGGTTACGTAGAAAGTTGGCGTCTTAAAAAAAAAAAAAAGTCGTTAAGGAAAATAGATCCATGGGGGATTGTGCTCCGAGTGGTGAAAATGTCCATTGATAAAAATATTCATGGGGTGAAAATAGGTCCACTGGGGCATACACGTACTGTAAACATACATAGAAATATTTAAAATAAGTGGGACCTAAAATATCCAACTTTTAACAGTGACCGTTGCCTTTTAGGCTTACCACTGCACACCTTGCACCAAACAACCATTAGCCAGACATATTACCACTTCGTCATCCAGTCATTATATTTCATAATTTACCTTCATTTAGTCTTTTAGGCACAGAAAGCCAACCGAAACGAAAGGAAAAATCCCTGTTTAACTGTGTTGAGCACCTCATTTCTCCACCTCATTCCTCTAAAATTCACAGGCACCCGCTACTCTCTCTCTCTCTCTCTCTCTCTCTCTCTTTCCTGTTAACAAATGAATGTTTCGAACTTGTTCACTCTGTGTTCGCTGGTTCAAACCTACAGGACGTCGTGGAGTAGAACCAAATATACATATTTGTCACTTGCTTGGCTCTATACGAGGAACAAGTTATTAAATAATCAGTATGATATATTCGTGATATCAGAGTCAAACCTTCAAAGTAAATATTACTATTGCTTTCTCCATTAGTACAAGCCCAAAGCTGAAGGGATATTTTTCGACAGAAATGCATCGAAGGCAACTGCTGTGCTCGTGAATGCGACACTGCCACATACACAGGTTGGCTGAACGAGGGTGGCTAAGAACTCCTGTCCGCAATAGTACGTTTGACATGACTGGGTCCACATTCATTTATTTAACCTGTTACGCACACCCCTTGGGTTCTGCTTTGCCTAGTGACAAGGAAATCCTATACGTATCTCAAGTGGACATTTGATGATTATAATTGAACATAAATCCCCTAATAATTTTTAATCATACCGTAGTTCGTTTTTTTTTCACCATAAAACTATTCACTCACTAAGTACTTTGTTGTTTTGTACGCAGATTTTGATCAGGAACTGCTCCTGACTTTAGCAGTCTTTTTCTAAGTGGTGGTGGTGTCCTCAGCAACTCGCTTTGCAGATCTCTTGCATACTGTTACGAGATGAAATGTCTTTCACAAACACGGCCAGCGGGAGAAACCTTGCCATTCCGTTCACACAAATATATTCACTTTTGCCTGTTGATTTTATCATTTGGCATGCGAAAGCGTCTCAGAAACTTGCCATCAGATGTCTTCCCTGAACACCCAAACACATTGCAAATCGTGAAAAATATTTTAACTTCATGAATTGTATAAAATAGAGCACGCTATACGTCACAAATGGCTGGTAAAAAAACACTGTTGTTCTGCTTCTGTGAGCGAGCCAGGTATCTAAGTGACGTCACGGGTCAAGGTGACCAAAGATGACCTGCGCAAACCCGACCTTATTTTGGTCCAGAGATGAGCACACTGTTTGAGTCTCTACACTGTGAACAGAAGTAAGTAGAAAGCGCTCAGACAGCTCATACCTCCGCCGATGTCATTACCATTAAAAAAGATCCGGATCCGGATCCGTGGCTATAGGATCCGGATCCGTCCTAAATTTTTTTCTTTATTGCTCGATGGCCCAACTTTCCATAAAAGTTCAATGAATTTCACTGTGAAGTTTTGGAGATATTGTTCGGGATACTCCAGATCCGGATCAGGATCCGCCCACAAAATCTGTCATTTCTTCTCTGACCCATGGCCCACCCTTCCACAAAATATCATTAAAATCCATTCATAACTTTTTGAGCAATCCCGGATCCGGATCAGTGGATATAGGATCCGAATCCGGATCAGCCCTCAAAATTAATCAATTCCCTTTTGGTCCATGGGGCATCTTTCCACAACATTTCATTAAAATTCATTGAACACTTTTTGAGATACTGTGCGGGATACTCCTGATCCAGTTTCGAATCCCGACAAAAATTGTATCATTTACTCATTGGCTCATGGTCCATGTTTCCACAAAATTTCATTAAAATCCGTTTACAGCTTTTTGAGTAATCCTGTTAACAGACGGACAGAGAGCCGGACAAACAAACAAACAATCAAACGCGGGGTAGAACATATACCTCCTGGCTGAGGTTAATGAAATGCAGTAAAAGAGAAAAGAGAGAAAGGGAAATAATATCAAAAATATAGGGAAAAGGGAAGAAAATCAAGAAACTAAGATAAGGAGAACAAAAATGAATGAGTATGCAACTTGCATGCAGAGAGAGAGAGAGAGAGAGAGAGAGAGAGAGAGAGAGAGAGAGAGAGAGAAATGGTAAAGGATTTAACTCAGTACACCTATCGTAAATGTCCAAGGCCGCCCCACCTAACTTCATCTCGCTTCCTGTACCTCTTGCATCTTTGATACGTTAACATAGTTGTGACTTTGATCTAATGTGGCTAACAGTGACGATGATGATGACGATGATGATGACGATGATGATGACGATGATGACGATGATGATGATGATATGGAGGAAAAAATGAAAAAAAGAGCAAAAGGGAGCTGCCATTCTTAAAGTGTCGAACTCGAGACATATTTCTTAGAATCTCACACGTTCCACTTGACTTCACCTTGGCTACAGCGTCTCTTATAGTTTAATTGATGTATTGTACAGTAGTTTAGAAATGAGACAGAAAGAAGGGAGTAGTTTGAGTGATGCAATGTAGTGAAATGGGACAGAAAAGAAATAACAGAGAAAACGAAAGACAGAAGGAAACAATATGTGAAATCCAAGAGGGGAAAAGGAGAAAGCAGGAAAGGTTAACCGGAAGAGAAGGGAAAGGAAAAAAGGTTGAAAGAATGGGTATGACAGAGAAAAGGGTGGAACTGAAATGACTGAGATAATCAATAAGTGAAATAGTGAAAAGGAACAAACGTAGAACGTAATGAACAAATGAAAGAAAAGGGGAAAAAATTGGGAGATATAAGAAAGACAAGGGAGGCAAGAATGAAACAAAGGGTAAACACAAAGAACACCAGAAAGACGAGCGAAAGAACAGAAGGCAGAGGGGAATAATAAGAAAAAGAAAAAGAAACAAGGAAAAAGGAGAGGAAGTTTGTGGAGTGAAGGTTCAAACTCGGTACAGTGATAGCAGAGTCCAAGGCCGCTCCACCTTACATCATCTTGTCTCCTACCTCAGTTGTTGCTTTTGATGATGTAATGTTGTTGTGACTTCAAGGTTCCTAATGGCGGTGGTGGTGGTGGTGGGGATGGAATGGTGATGTACGCAAAGTTTGAGGGAATAAATAATATTGCATGGATGATGATGATGATGATGATGATGATGATGGTGATGGAATGGTGATACAGGTTAGCTCTGACTGGAAAACTATATAATTACCTGGATGATGATGATGACAGTGATGATGATGGTGATCATAGTGGTGGTGGTTGCAATAATAATAATGGTGATGATGATGATGAATGATGTTGAGAGTGGAACATGTAGTAATGATGATGATGATGTTGATGATGATGATGATGTTGATGACGATGATGATAGTGGTGGCTGAAGTAATGATGATGAAGGTTATGAATGATGATGATGATGATGATGATGATGATGATGAACGATGATGATGATGAATGATGTTGAGAGTGGAGAATGTAGTAATGGTGATGATGATGATGATGATGATGATGATGATGATGAACGATGATGATGATGAATGATGTTGAGAGTGGAGAATGTAGTAATGGTGATGATGATGATGATGATGATGATGATGATGATGAATGATGTTGAGAGTGGAGAATGTAGTAATGATGATGATGATGATGATGATGACAGTGGTGGCTGTGGTGATGATGATGATGATGATGATGGTCGTCGCAATGATGGTGATGGCAGTGTACAAATTACTTTTCACGATAAGCTCAAAACAACAATAATCACGTATAATTCCTCCATTACTTACCTAATATAACACTCCTCCGTCTCCTTGACCCCTTCGTTGTCATCCGCACGCCCACTCTTGGTTCCAGTCCTAATATTCTTGTTCTTCTCTTCACACACGCAAAAACTTGGAAGAAAACAGACACCCAAGGGCACCACACTCCAAGAACAAAGAGTCTGTCGCTATCCGGGAAACAGCAGCTCATAGCCGGCAAGTGTCCCCAGATGAGGTTGCCATTATGTGTTCAAATAATTTAAATAACGACTAAAACACACAGCCACCACCCTTCCTGCCTTTTCTACTGACACAGTTTCATCTACATTACTGTCTACCTCAATATTTTCTAGAGACACAGGTTTAGCTAGTAAAAAAATCTGTATAATATTTATTAACAGTATCTGCGTAAATATTTCACGGCTTCACGCAACCCCCCTCATCCACAGCTCATTTGTTAAATGTCTTAATAAATCCCAGTTAATTACGAGCCTCAAATGACACTTCCACCATTAACTGCCATATATAATACCAGGAGAAGTGAGGGAATAGCTGTACATTTGTAAGCATCGTTTAATTTGATCATCTCCTCCAACACGCATCCAAATATCACGCATCTCCCTCCACCCCAAACCAGCCCATCCCCACCTCCCTCTCCCCCCCCTTGCCCCTCCTCCACATCCCTCCACTCCCACCCACCCCCCACCTCCAGTTACTACCACTCAGCAACCCCTCTTATGAACCTGGTGATCTAAAAGTTTGGTATGTTTAAATTCAGGAAAGTTTCTAATGATTGAACAGCCAAGTAAAGAACATTGTGATGTGACTGAATGTGTTGTTGTGTGTTAAGAGTCAGGCGAGTTTTCGTTTCTATATTTTCAGTGCTTTCCTTTTCTCTCCCACCTTTCTCTCCCTCACCTCTTCGCATCCCCCCTCCTCCCTTCCACCTCCCACTCCTCCTTCACCCTCCACCTCTCCTCTTCCAAATTAAACATACAAAATAGAGCTGTGTGTGTGTGTGTGTGTGTGTGTGTGTGTGTGTGTGTGTGTGTGTGTGATACACACACAACTGAACGAATTAAACCCCTTCAGTACAAGAACTCCCTCACCACTCAAGCAAAATCATCAGTAGGTATAGTCAGCCAAAAAGTCGTGTCCTCGTTCCAAACCCCGCAAACATTCTAACAGATACGTCGAAGCAGCAAGGATAGCTTCATAAGTCTGGCAACTGTGTCAGATCAGACGGTGGTGGGGATGAGTGGTTTGGGGTGGAGGTGGGGTAGTGGAGGATGTGTGTGCGGTAGTTATTGTTGGCAGTGTAGTCTAGCAATACACCCAGTTTACATGTAATCAAAATATGCTGCAGTTTCATATACATGGTTTGTCATAGCCTATCTAATTCATCTTTGATATTTGAAATACTTCAGAGGACGGAATAACTGTGCAATACGTTTCATAACGAGTGTTTGGAAATTAATGAAACGTCATAATTATGATAATATAAAACAGCATTTAACAGTGATAACATGAATCTCCCCTCTATTTCCTGTCACCCTATATAGATATCTGATTGACTGTGAAGATATGACTATATGCTGATGGGTGTATACCTTGGTTTCATCACCTTGCGTAACACCTGTGGTTAGGTTTCCCTCACCCCTTTACCAAAACACTAACTGCGGTGCTTGTAGAAACAAATGCTTTTCTCGTTATTACTGTGAAGGCACCGCATGCCTCTGTGCCACACCACACATGGTATGTAATATATTCTGTCATGTTCAGGAGGTAAACATACAGTAAAAGCACAGTTATCTGTCCTTTATTTCGATGTTACGAGTATGTGTCTAGTTGATACCTGGCGGAGGGGGTGTTGCAGTTAGGAGGGTGGTGAGGGAGCTGGGTTAACATCTTGTCATTTCTGCTTACGCATGTTTGGCTACACGTTCTAGGCATTATTTCACCATTTACAGGTATTAAATCAGGTGTAATATCACATATAGCACCTATACTCTGCAGTGTATTGCTAAACTACACTGCCAGCAATAACTACAGCACACACATCCTCCACTACCCTACCTCCATCCCCGAACCACTCATCCCCACCACCGTCTGGTCTGACACAGTAGTCAGACTTGTGAAGTAATCCTTGCTGCTTCGATTTATCTGTTGGAATATTTACGGGGTTCGGAACAAAGACATAACTTTTTTGGCTTACTATACAGTTGAAGAAATTTCCGCGCGGGACACTGTGTAGATGGCAGCAGCAACGACAGATAGAAATGATCTGATAACACCGCGGGGGTGAAGCAGGAGGTGGGAGTTGCGGGGAAGGTGAGTGATGGGGGGGAGGAGGGGTGATGGTGGCGGTAGGTGAGTGTTAGGAAGAGGTTAAGTAGCCATTAGTTGTATCAACAAACTCTGCGTAGATAATCATTCCAATGATGGTTCAGTATTTGATGGAACAAATTCAATATCTAAGCAAACGGATATCACCAAAACGTAAACTTATCCCCCGCCTCCGTCATTCCGTCCCCTCATCGGAAAGCTTTTTATTGTTGACCGAGAATTTACAAATATTTAGAATTGATTTCAGCAGCTTCTCAAACAAGTTGCTTAACAAAGATACTGTAACTTTCATTGCAACCTGTATTGAATACAGAATCTTACGTCCTGTAATAATCAATCCATTTTATATTCGTATAAGTCAACTACTGTTAACCTAAGACCGAACCCTGGCAGAATAAGGAAAATACCTAAGTCATGGAAAATACATCCTTTAGAGTGACGGCGTAATTTATCCTTTCATAGTCGTATAGGCACTTACCTTGCTTACGGGTGGATGAGCCTGGCCTTCATATCAGACTATAAATTTAAGCATCCTCCAGTCAACACTTTCTTAGGGCCAATCCCTCATATACTGTACTAATAGGCCTATGTAACTTTATGCTTACGAGTATTAAACGTGCATAAGCTCTCTGACATACGCAGTAGATTACCTTACATGCAGTCACACTGGTAACCTTTCGGTTGGCAGTAATAGTACAAAATCAGTCCATTTTTCAGTTGTCATCTAAAGTGAATACGGACATAATGTTATTAAAGATGGTGATACATTTGACAAAATACACACGAAACTCACACAAAATTACCAGCACTATGTAAAACTTGCATTGCTACAAACTGTGGATGCACCTAACGTTTTACGAAATTTTCGTAATGCACAGTATTATCTACAAACGTGCTAGCAGTAGCGGTCGCCCCGTCCACACAATTGTTCTAACCACACACACACACACACACACCAACTGGTGTAGTGGTAATGCTTTCGCCGCCATCCAGTAAGACGGGGGTTCGCGCCAGATCGGGTGCAAAAATTTTCACGAACGAAGTGGGAGGTTGCTGTTCCTCTTCGGGGAGGGAATGGTTGTGTGCTTGTGTGAAGGTCACAGCCTTGCCCTAGTTCGGACTATATGAGCTCTCAGCTCTCTTCCTGGATGTAATGAGCTGACAATCACACCAGTCACGTTATCCTGACCGTTCCGGTGAAATACACACACCGGTGAAGGTTTATATCCAAGGGATGGTTGGGGTTGATTGCTCATGTAATGCCACTCGGGGATGAGTGAGGCTGGTCACTCTCATCTTAAATGTCAGGTCCAACTGCCTAGCCCCGGACTCCTACGCTCCTCATGGGGCAATATATATATATATATATATATATATATATATATATATATATATATATATATATATATATATATATATATATATGCATGCGTCTCGGACTCTGGTGAGTGAAGTGATGGTACACGAATCCATCTCATTCAGCTGCTGTCTACTGACCAAGTCATGGCCTTCCCAACCACAGCCAATTAAGGAATATGTAATTCACTATGACCTGATGGACATTATGACTTCAAATATTATTACGTGTTGAAAAAGTTATAATACCCAGGAAATTTCAAAGAATATGCCGAATAAATAAACAAAAAAGTAGGAATATGACTTACGCTCATAAATGGCGCGAATATGCATTTGCATTTGCACATATGCAAATGCATGATTGTTCTAAACCTACTAATGAGTCTCTGTGAATAAATTGAGATAATCAGACAGCGAGAGACCCAGTATTATACACTGCACAACACACACACACACACACACACACACACACACACACACACACACACACACACACACACACACACACACACACGCAGTCTACTGATTGACCTGAATAGGTCTAGGTCTGATTTATGCTTAAAATCGTTAGTGACAAGCAGCCAGCATGTGGTTACGATTTAGGAAATATATCAAATTCACACTGACAGCTAACAAAGATGCAATTGTCTTAAAATCTGACATACCTTAATGCCTTTGGGGGTAAAAATTCTAAAGGCTGACTGAAACAACTAAGAAATGGAATATTATATATCTTTTATTTTCCAAAAATTACATATCTACGTTACAATTAAGAATGTATGAGCAACTTCTCTGAGATGTATCTGAGGCAAACGTCTGATACTAGTCTGTGCTACAATAGGGATGTTATAGATACGGAAGGGGGGCGAGTCATTACATAAGGTTACGTGTTGGTGATATCAGTGTGTTTATATCAGCCTTGCATGATCACTGAACTGACCATTTTTCATCTTACAGCTTGCTACTACTTCGCGTGTTCCCCTGTCATAAAAACACATTTAAATTCAAAGCAAATTATGTTACGAAATTAAATGGCTACTAAGCTTCTCCCCAGCACTCCACTACCCCCACTCCCATCCCTCCCAACACACATCTACTCCCACTACCCCCACATCCCTCACGTCCCACCCCTCCCATCACACATCTACTCCCAGTGCCCCGAGTCCCTCACCTACCCCGCACGTCCCATCCCTCCTTTAACCCCAGCACTGTTACCAGATCAAATTATTTGCCCCTGCTGCTGCCTTCTACGCGATGTCCCGCGCGGAAATTTCTCCAACTGTACAAGGAACACACACAGACACACACACACACACACACACACACACACACACACACACACACACACACACACTTCTAAGTCATTCACAGGCTGCCAAGTCTAACTTCTTCAATATCATCCTGCCAAATATTTCCCTCTTGCTGCTTCAGACAATTATATTCGTCTTTCGCGAGACAAATCATAATGAAGTAATTAGAGGCAAACATCATTAACTCCTTCAATTTGGCCTCTTTTATATTCCATTGGCAAGATTTTTTATAGTTTCTTTTTAATGATACAGCTACTACTACTGCTACTACTACTACGACTTTTACTACAAACAATGATTCATTCATTCATTCATTGCCAGACGCCATGCATCCCAAACGGGGTGGCCAAGGGCTCAGAGTTAATTGTTTTACAGGGAGGGGCACTAATCCTCCACCAACCCCACTTGACACGTAGGGAGAACGAGCCAACAGCATCTGGTGTTCCCAGGCGGTCACCCATCCAAGTACTAACCAGACCCAACGTTGCTTAATAATAATAATAATAATAATAATAATAATAATAATAAGAACAGGAACCATACTAACCCATACAATTTTTTGGAATTCCAGCTACCACAGTATATATATTTTTTCTGAAAAAACAGCCAGAAGCATAAAAAAAAAAATCTCAAATAATCCTTTCTTTGATAAAGGTTTTCTTTTAATTTTCATTACCCTAAAGCCTGATTTTTCTTTTCAGTGAAGGCCTGTAGTTATAAGGCTTAACACAAAAAAAGGCTTCAAGTAACCCTTTTCTAGGCTACTGGTTTATCTGGGAATTTTCTCGTTGTTGATACATTGCGAATTTATTTTTCAGTCAAGAGACAGACCAGCTCTCAAAAGGCTATCTCCATCATCATCATTATTTTTTTTTAATATTATCATTTTTGTTATTATTAATATTCTATCTATCTATCTATCTATTGCCAGACGCCTCAATCCCGTTTGGGTGGCCACAAACAAATCACCTCCAAGTCGCCCTGTCCCCCGCCATTTCACTGCCCTGCTCCCAACTCACACACCCCTCTCTCGTATACCTCTCCATCCCATCCCTCCATCTCATCCTCGCCTCTCCCTCCCTCTTCCCCCCTCCACCTCTCTCACATACACTCTCTTCGTCAGTCTTTCACCCTCCATCCTCTCCACATGGCCAAACCACCTCAGTGTGTTCCTCATAACGCTTCCTATCACATCCACATCCACACCACAACGCTCCTTTATATCCTCATTCGTCAGCCTGTCTCTCCATGTGACTCCACAGGCTCCTCTTAAATAACTCATTTCCACTGCTCTCACTCTTGACTTGTGTCCTTCCAACAACGTCCAAGCTTCACTTCCATACGTTAGAGTTGGTATCACAATACTGTCATGTAGTAACTTTTTCACTTCCATGCTCACTTCCCTGTTTCTTATCACTGCTTTCAAAGAACCAGCAACCTTTCTTCCCTGCTGTACCCATTCAAGCAATTCACCCCCCAAACCTCCATCCTTACTCATCACACTACCCACGTACTTAAACGTACTCACATTTTCCAATTCGTCACCATCCAACCTCGCTGTACATTCACTGACTTCACCTCTCTCAAAGACCATCACTTTACTCTTCCCTACATTCACCTTTAGATTCCGTTTTTTTTTTTTTTTTTTATGCGAGGAAGAAGGAACCAAAGGCCATGAGCCCGCAGTAACAGTTCCCTCCAAGAGAAAAACAAAATACAATAGAGAGCCAAATTCAAGATCCGATCATTTTGAGATGCCTGGACACACTACGTTTGAAAGACTGGAGATCATAGGCATCAGGAAATACAGACATAGGGAGACAGTTCCAGAGCTGACCTGTTGCATAAATGAAAGACTGGGAGTAACGGTTAACTCTTGCATTAGAGAGTTGGACAGAAAAGGGATGAGAGTTTGCTGCCAGACGGGTGCTACGCGCCCATCGTAGAGGTGGAGGAATGCAAGCAGACAGTTCAGAGGAGCAGTGACCATTAAAGTAGGGATAGAAAAGAGATAAAGATGCAACAGTGCGGCGAAGAGACAGAGGTTGAAGGGAGTCAGTAAGAGGAGGAGAGTTAATGAGACGAAAAGCCTTTGACTCCACCCTATTGAGAAGAGCTGTATGTGGGGAGCCTCCCCACACATGAGAGTTGTACTCCACACAGGGGCGGATAAAACCCCTGTATAGAGTCAACAATTGTGCAGGGGTAAAGAAAGAGCGGAGTCGGCTTAGCACACCCAATCTCTTGGAAGCAGATTTTACAAGAGATGTAATATGATCTTTCCAAGATAAGTCCCGAGTAAATGAAACCCCAAGCATGTTCAAGGATGATGCAGGATTCATCTGAATATTATTAAACATTAGTGGGTATACCTGTGGAAGATTCTGTCGGGTTGATAGGTGTAAGAACTGAGTCTTAGATGCATTAAAGACAACCATATTATTTTTACCCCAGTCAGAGATATGAGCCAAGTCAGACATTAGGTGTGCCATAGCCTCATCCCTTGTTTCTTGAAGTAACTGTTGAGATGGGCATTGCGGGAACCGAATGGAAAGATGAAGGGTGGAGTCATCAGCGTATGAGTGGATAGGGTTAGATGTACAGCTTAGAAGATCATTGATGAATAAAAGGAAGAGAGTTGGTGATAGGACAGAGCCCTGAGGAACACCGCTGTTGATAGATCTAGGAGAAGAACGATGGCCGTCTACGACAGCAGCTATAGAACGACCAGAAAGGAAGCTAGCGATGAAGGCACAGATAGAAGGATAGAAACCGTAGGAGGGCAGTTTGGAAATTAAAGATTTATGCCAGACTCGATCGAAAGCCTTTGAGATGTCAAGTGCAATGGCAAAGCTTTCGCCAAAGTCACGAAAGGAGGATGACCAGGAGTCTGAAAGGTAGGTGAGAAGATCGCCAGTGGAGCGTCCCTGACGGAACCCATACTGACGATCGGAAAGAAGGTTGTGATAGGAAAGATGCCTTAAAATTTTTTTATTAAGAATTGACTCGAAAACTTTTGAAATACAGGACGTTAAAGCAATTGGACGATAGTTGGAGGGTTGGGAGTGGTCACCCTTCTTTGGGACTGGCTGAATGAAAGCAAACTTCCAGCAAGAAGGAAAGGTACAAGTTGACAGACAAAGGCGAAATAGTTTGCCTAGGCAGGGTGTAAGCACAGAAGCACAGTTTTTGAGAACAACAGGAGGGACTCCATCAGGCCCATATGCCTTGTTAGTACTGAGGCCAGTAATGGCAGAAAATACATCAACTGAAGAAATTTTAATGTCAGCCATGAGGAAGTCAGAGAGGGGAAGTGATGGAGGAACAGCACCGGAATCGTCTATGGTGGAATTGGAGGAGAAAGTCTGTGCGAAGAGATCTGCTTTATCAGTAGAAGAAATAGCTACAGAACCATCAGAGTAGAAAAGAGGAGGGAAGGATGATGAGGTAAAGTTGTTAGAAAGATTTTTGGCAAGGTGCCAGAAGGAGCGAGAAGAATTCGAGTTGGAGAGTTGAGAGCATTTAGTATGGATGAAATTATTTTTAGTAGAGCGAAGAACAGACTTGGCACGATTCCGGGCAGAAACGTAAAGATTATGTGATTCAGGGGTGGGTTGGCTCCGGTACCTTTTGTAGGCCCTCTCCTTGTTCCAGACAGCATTAGAACAAGCGTGATTAAACCAAGGCTTTCTTGCGTTAGTCAAAGGATATGGGAAAGGAATGTATGCTTCCATGCCCGAGAGAATAACCTCTGTAATGCGCAAGGCACACTCAGATGGCTCACGGCCATGGAAGCAATAATCATTCCAGGGAAAATCAAAGAAGTACTGCCTGAGGGCCTCCCAGTCCGCAGCTCCAAAATGCCAGAGATGACGTTTCCCTGGAGGGTCCGCAGGCCGTACTGGAGCGATAGGACAGGTTAAGGTAATAAGGTTGTGATCGGAGGAGCCCAACGGAGAGAAAAGATTAACAGAGTAAGCAGAAGGATTGGTTGTGAGGAAGAGGTCAAGTATGTTGGAGCTCTCTTCAAGGCGGTCAGGGATACGGGTAGGGTGCTGTACAAGCTGCTCTAGGTCATTAAGGATAGAAAAGATGTAGGCTTGTTCACCAGGTGGATCCGTGAAAGGAGAGGAGAGCCAAAGGTGGTGGTGAACATTGAAATCTCCAAGAATGGAGATTTCAGAGAAAGGAGAAATGGACAGAATGTGTTCCATCGTAGAAGTAAGATAGTCGAAGAATTTTTGATAGTCAGTAGAATTAGGGGATAAGTAAACAGCACAGATATATTTAGTCAGAGAATGACAGGAAAGCCGAAGCCAGAGAGTGGAGAATTCAGAAGAATCAAGTTCAGGAACACGAGAGCAAGATAAGTCGTTGCGTATGTATACACAACAGCCACCTCTGGCTTTGAAATGAGTATAGAGAAAGTAGGAGGATACAGAAAAGGGTTTGCTGTCAGTTGCGTCAGACAGCTGAGTCTCCGTTAGAAAAAGAAGGTGAGGTTTAGAGGAGGAGAGGTGGTGCTCAACAGAGCGAAAGTTAGATGAAAGGCCGCGAATGTTGCAGAAATGAAGAAGAAGAGAGTCAGACAGTGGTTCCAGGCACCTCGAGTCGTCACCGGGAGAGGGGCAGATGGCGGGGGCATTTATGGTCCCCCCCCCCCTGGGGACTCCGAGGCTGGGTGAATCAACGCCATTTTTGGTTAATTTTGAATAGGAAGTGTAGTGTGTACTGTGCATGTAGTTTGGTGAAGATAGATAGAGAAATTTGTACTGGAGAGCATGCTGGCCTACTCTCTGTGTAACTGAGACACTGAAAAAGTTCAGCAAAGGGGGATGGTCAGGAACTAGTCCTGAGGGCTGATGAAACGGGAGCTCCAGCACTCCCTGTCATCAGCTTTCCATCCACCTCGGGAGTACTGCCCTGCTCGACTGGTGCTACAGTCTACTCTCCCTACTCTCCCTACACACTCTCCCAAACTCATCCACCAAGCCTTGCAGCTCCCCTTCGTCTTCACTCAACAACACAGTATCATCTGCAAACAACAGTACAGGGAGTTTCCAAACACTATCCTCTCTCACCAGGGTCACTACAACATCCACTACCCTACCTTGTACCTCTTTTATTACCCCATCCATGTACAGATTGAACAAGCATGGAGACATGACACATCCCTGTTTCAACCGAACTTTCAAAGAGAAAAATTTACTTAGTTCACCATCCACATGCACTGCAGCCTTCGCACCATCGTACATACTCTTCACAGCATTCAACAACTTCCCATCTACTCCATACATTCTTAACACTTTCCACAATCCTTTTCTATCAATCCTGTCATATGCTTTCTCCAAATCCATGAAAGCCGCATACAACTTCTTTCCCTTCTCTAGAAACTTTTCCACTGAAGATCTAAGAATGAATATCTGATCTACACAACCTCTTCCCTTCCTAAAGCCTCCCTGTTCTTCTCGAACTAATTTTTCTGTTCTTTCTCTAACTCTGTCAATAAGTATCCTACCATACACTTTTCCTATTATACTAAGAAGAAAAATGCCCCTATGATTACCACACACTTCTTTTTCCCCTTTTCCTTTGTACAAGGGAATAATTATTCCTGACTTCCAATCCTCCGGGACTCTACCTTCCTCCCAGGCTAATCTGCACATCTTCCACATCCATTCTACTACTATCTCTCCCCCATGCTTCAGCATTTCACCACACACTCCATCAATTCCTGGGACTTTCCCCGATTTGACTTTCTTCATTGCTTCCACAACTTCTATCCTACTGATTTCTTCCTGTCTTCTCACCTCCCTCCTTCTCCCAGCCATTCCCCATCCACTTATACTCGCATTACTTCCATCCTCTATGTTCAACAATTCTTTAAAGTGTTCTCTCCATCTGCTCACTTTTTCTCCCTTCTCCACTAGTAATCTACCATTTTTATCTTTCACTCCCCTGCTAACTTCACTTCCACCCTGACTTACTCTTTTCACCTCTTTCCAGAACATTTTCTTACAGTCCCTCCACTTTACACTCAAATTCCTTCCAAATTCCTCATCCACTCTCTTCTTACTCTCTCTTACTAATCTTTTCACCTCTCTCTTTCTTTCTACATATAACTCTCTCTTCCACCTCTCAACTTCTTCCACGCCCCTATTTCTCATCCATTCATTGTATGCTTTCTTCTATTGTGCCACAGCCTGTCTCACCTCTTCAGTCCACTATGCTGTTCCTTGCACCCCTCTCCGTCTTCTCTTCCTTCCACACACCACATCACATGCTGCACATATTTCTTCTGTAAATATCCTACACACACCTTCCACGTCGCCCATCTGCTCCAATTCATATTTGCCCAATCGTTCCTCCACTTCTCTCTTATACTCTGCCTTTTTCTCATCCTCTTGTAACCTTTCCACTCTCCTTCAACTACTCCTTCCTCTCGTCTTTCCCTTCTTCTATTCCTCCATCTTACTTGAATCCTAATTCTGGCCACCACCAAGTAGTGGTCAGAAAGTCCACTTCCCCAACCTCTATAAGCTCTTGCATCCATTACACATCTTCGCATCCTTTCATCCACACACACATAATCAATGATTGCCTTCCTTTCATTCAGTTCACCACCCACCCTTCTCATCACTCGCCTTGTATACCTGTGGATCATTTTATGCCTGAAGAGGGTATTGGCTATCACCAACCCCCTCCCAGCACAAATGTCCACTAACGCACTCCCATTCTCATCTATCTCAGCAGGCACACCCCACACACCAACTATTCCATCCACCTTCACATTCCCAACTTTACCATTCATATCACCGATCAAAATTATTAATATTACTTTATTATTATTATTATTATTATTATTATTATTATTGTTACTCTTCTTATTATTATCTGTCATTATTATTATTATTATTATTATTATTATTATTATTATTATCTTTATTATTACTAAGTCGGAATCTACGTACAGATTCCACAGTTCGTCACCTAAGGCCCACATTCTCGCGGGTTAAGGATGGTCTCTAACACCTTTCCCTACGCGATTTATTTTGCTTATTACACCTTTCTGTCCTCTTCCGTGTTACACATATCCTTCCAACAACGCCATACTCTGCATAAATAACAGAGAAAAGGCTAATAACCAGCTATATCCAAAAATAAACCGCTAAATAAAAAGGGTTAGGGAATACATGCCTGAGCGCCGGTGATGACGTATTAAGAAGAGATTTATCACATTGGAAGACGGTGTTATGTAGAGATGAGTGAGAGAGAGAAGGATGGCGTGAGGGGTATCGGTTATGGTAGTGGTGGTGGAGATATGGTGGAGGTATGGTAGTGGTGGTGGAGATATGGTGGAGGTATGGTTGTGGTGGTGGAGATATGGTGGAGGTATGGTAGTGGTGGTGGAGATTTGGTGGAGGTATGGTAGTCGTGATGGGGGTATGTTGGAAGTATGGTAGTGGTGGTGGAGGAATGGTGGGGGTATGGTAGTGGTGGTGGAGGTATTGTGCAGCTATGGTAGTGATGGTGGATATATGGTGGAGGTATGGTGGTGGTGGTGGTGGAGATGTGGTGGAGGTATGGCAGTGGTGGTGGAGAAATGGAAGAAGTTTGGTACTAGTGGTGGAGAAATGGTGAAGGTATGATAGTGGTGGTGGAGTTTTGGTGGTGGTGATGAAGAAATGGTGAATGCATGATATTGGTCATGTAGGAATGGTGGAGATATGGTAGTGGTGATGGAGATATGGTGGAGGTATTGTTGTGGTGGTGGGGGAGTGGTGGAGGTATGGTAGGAATGGTGGAGAAATGATGGAGGTATGGTACTGGTGAAAGAAGTGGTGGAGGTATGGTACTGGGGATGGAGAAATGGTGGAGGTTTGGTGGTGGTGGTGGAGAAATGGTGGAGGTATGGTACTGGTAGAGAAATGGTGGAGGTATGGTACTGGTGAGAGAAATGGTGGAGGTATGGTAGTGGTGAGAGAAATGGTGGAGGTATGGTACTGGTGAGAGAAATGGTGGAGGTATGGTACTGGTGAGAGAAATGGTGGAGGTATGGTAATGGGGATACAGAAATAATAGAGGTATGGTGGTGGTGGTGGTGGAGAAATGGCGGAGGTATGATGGTGGTCTTGGTGGAAAAGTTGTCGAGGTATGGTGGTGGTGGTGGTGAAGAAATGGTGGAGGTATGGTGGTGGTGGTGGTGGGGAAATGGTGGAGGTATGGTAGTGGTGGGAGGGTTAGGGTATCGGTTATGGTACTGGTGATGAAGAAATGGTAGAGGTATGGTACTGGTGGAAGGGTGGGGGTACTGGTTATGGTATAGGGGATGGAGAAATGGTGGTGAAAGATTGCTACTGGTGGAGGGATGGGGAGGTACTGGTAATAGTATTGGTGACGGGATTATGTTTCTACAGGAAGAACTAAACAAAGGTAGATTTGGGGCCCCTTTCCTTGATCATCCTACAGAAAACAGTTATAACCTGCTGTTATTTTTGTACCATAAAAAACAGGTTGCAGAGACTGAAATCTTAATAAACAAAAATGATGGACAGAGTCAAAGAATAGCATATGAATCGATTAGAGAACTGAGTGGTAATGCAGGTAAACGCAAGGAAATACCAGTTAGAGACAGGGAAGGAAATTTATTGACCAAAGATGGAGCTATTAAAAATAGATGGAAAGAGCATTTTGAGACAGTTTAGACCAATACCACCAGAAGAGGATATACCGTCTGCTCAGGAAGATTTAAATATAGAAACAGGAGAGTTGAGGCTTGCAGAAGTGGAGAAAGCAGTAAAACAGTTAAAGAAAAATAAGGCACCAGGGGAGGATGGTTTATTTCCGGAAATGTTTAAAGTGGAGAGGGATAGATTAATAATGATCTTGACCAAGCTATTCAATAAGATATGGGTGACGGGGTTACTACCATCAGTTTGGAAGAATGGTGTAATTGTTAAAGTTCCAAGAAGGGAGACCTGAGTGAATGTGGTAATTGGAGGGGAATCTCTTTGTCACCGATAGCTTTGAAAGTTTTCAATAAAGTGTTGTTAAATAGGTTGGAGCCGGTGGTTGAGGGTATTCTGAGGGATGAACAGGCTGGTTTTAGAAAGGGACGTGGTTGCAATGATCAGATCTTTATAGTTAGGCATTTGATGCAGCAAGTTAATGAAATGAGAGTACCGTTAAGTCTTTGTTTTGTTGATTTTGAAAAGGCTTTTGATAATGTTTCGAGAGAGACTATGGGGAAGATCATGAGACATTATAGAATACCAGAGGAGTTTGTGAGGGTCATTATGAACATGCATGAGGACACATTTTGTAAAGTGATGGTTGATGGTTGTCTGAGTGATTCGTTTGAAGTCAAGTCCGGAGTAATTCAAGGTGGTGTTCTATCGCCTTTACTATTTATATTGGTCATTGATTACATTATGAAACGCGTTGGAACAGAAACCGGTGCTGGTATACTTTGGGGATAGAACAGGAAACTTTTGGATTTAGATTATGCAGATGATATAGTTTTGATTTGTGATGGGCCAGAAGAGATGCAGAGAGTGTTAGACTGTTTGGTGAGTGAAGGTCGCAAGGTGGGTTTGGTTATTAATTGTGGAAAAACTGAAATAACCAATATGAATATGGAAAATGCGCAGGAATGTGTAATTGGAGGTATGGTTGTAAAGCAAGTTGATAGGTTTAAATATTTAGGTACTTATTTAGCCAAGGATGGTTCTTTGAACTTTGAATTCGAGGAAGGGTTAAAGAAGGCTAATCAGGCAATGGGAATGCTTAAAAATATTTGGAATAATAATTTTTCTGTGCATACAAAAATCAAACTTTATAAGGTAATGGTTAGGAGTATCTTAATTTATGGACACGAATCTTGGTACAGCACAGTGACTATGGAAAATAAATTCTTGGTGTTTGAAAACAAAGCACTTAGAAGAATATTAGGAGTTAAGTGTTGGGAAAGGATACCAAATAGTAGAATTAGAGAAATAACGGGAGTGCAGCCGGTCGATGAATATGTTAGGTTCTCACGATGGAAGTGGCTAGGACATGTGTATAGGAGACAGGGAATAGTACGAGGTACACCAGGGTGGGTGGCACTTGGTAGGAGAGGTAGAGGAAGGCCAAAAGAGACGTGGGTGAGGACAATGAGACGGGAAGCTGGAGATGAGTGTTGGGGAGATCTTGAGGAGTTAGCACAAGATAGGATGTGGTGGTGTGAGTTCATCGAGGCCCTATGCATCCCCGAGGGTGCTACAGGGAATGATTGATTGATTGATTGAACTTAAGATTTATTGATGAAGTTAGAACAGGACAGAGGAAGATTCTCTAGCCTCCTTGTCCCTCCTGCATATCAAAACCTGACTTACGACAGGAAATTAATCGTAAGTGTGTTTGTGTATCTCTATCCAGGTGAGCATCAGACGACTTGGCTCACCTGAGAGGAAGCACAGACGTCAAAGGGTCAGCAGTGGTAATATGCTTCTAAGTTACAATTAGTGATGTGTCGTGAAGGACGGCATGCGTGTCGGTAGGGCAAATTTATAAAACACTACTAGTATATCGTAGCGGTACACTAGGGCAATATCGAATCAATATCCACTAACTAATGTATATTACAAAATAGTACTTATAATTTAGGTGGGGGCACTCGCCATCCACTCACTCGATGTAAGGCAGCCTCAAAGTAACTCTGCACTAACAAACGAAATGGTTTCTTGTTGGGTGGTAACCATATAGCCAAATGACGCCTGGTGGTCTACGGGTTTAAGATGCCTCAACCACATAATGCACAGTCACTTTTACATCTCAGGGATGGGTGTTTGGGGTGTATTGCTCAGATGTTACTCAGGGGCTAGTGAGGCTGGTTATCCTTGCCTACATGCAGGGAGTGAATAGCATCTCTCACTCTCTCTCTCTTTCCGTATAATATAACATATAGATCTGCTCAAGGTGGGACAAAAGAGGACTGGAAAATAACTGGATGAGCAGAATAACGTCATGATATTTTTAGTTTATTATCAGTAGGTAAAATACAGAGGAGTGACAAAATTTACTACTGAACTAGGAATTAAGGATCATGTCTTAGGTGGCATAAGAAACTCTGTCTTGCGTCTTTCACAGCGTTTTACTGTACTGCGTCTTCTTTTATAAATTACTTATACCACTTCTACTGGCAAAGTTATTTGACTACGTATGGTAAAAGAGGGTGAAAAGATGTAATAAGCAAACAAATTCTTGTTAGTAAAGGCGGAAAGAATAACAAGAAAGAACGCTAAGGGGAAGGAGAGAAAAGCGGGAAAATAGGTAAATAATAGGGGAGAATGAAAAAAAAAAGGAAAAAAACGAAAAAGAACACAAAGGAAAACGGGACAAAAGCGGGAAAGAGAAAAAAACAGTAAGAAAGAAAATGAGACAGAATGGAAAAGGAAAAAACAAAGGAGACAAACTAAAAGGCACAATGAAGGAAACATAATGACGAAAGAAATATATGAAAAGGAGAACCTGGACGATGAAGGTCTGAACTTGGTACACCTGTAGCAGAGCCCAAGACCGCACCACCTTACTTCATCTTGTCTCCTACCTCTGTTGTAGTTTGTGATGCTATAATGTAGTTGTGGCTTTGACAAACAGTGTAAGACAGCTAATAATGATGATGGTTATGATGACTGCGGTTATCATGACAGTGTTGAGCTTTGAGAAAAATAACTGTATGGATAATGATGATGGTGAAGAAAGTGATGATGGTAGTGGTGCTGGTGATGTAGCCAAACGATGATGAGAATAATAACTATACAGTGTTAGTTAATGATGATGATGATGATGGTGATGATGATGATGACGATAGATTTGGTGACGTAATTTACTACTGACAACTGAACCCTAATTTAATATTGTCTCTTATTTGTTTTGTAGATTTTATTGCCGTAATGAAATATACAGTAGTATGATGCGAGGAAGAATTGGAACTCAAGAAATGGAGAAGAAAGAAAATGAGGGAGGAAAAACATCTGGCAGGGAAACAATAATCTATCTATCTATATACCTAGGCTGCTTCCCCCAAGGAAAGGGAGGTAGCCGAGACAGGACGACACACTCCCCATTTACTCATCCATTCAAACACATTCATTCGCATCTTAGCCCCAAAGGGGAGAACGGACAGATCCTCACCGCACCACACCGCACAAGGGTCAACTGCGCAATGCAATCAGTGACATCTGCAGCAGGGCCCGACAACAGAGCTGGTTTACCCCTGCCACATCATAACAGACCCATCCCCTTACCCGCACCTGACTTGACTAGCTGATCAGACCAAATGCGGGAGAATATCCCCTCAGGGCTGCGTCATCACTTATTCATTCACAATTTCTCTCCATTTATTTCTGTCACGCACAGCCACTCTTCCTTGCTCAACAGACATCCCTCTCGCATCCAGTGCTCTCTTCACACTGTCCATCCATCCTATTCGTGGTCCTCCTCTCAGCCTTACACCTCTCACATCAGATCTAGTTATCTTTTTCACCAATCGCTCATTATCCATTCTCTCCATATGCCCAAACCATCGCAACACCCTCTGCTCAACTCTACAAGCCATCTCCCGAACAACTCCAGTTCTCCTTCGCACTTCATCATTTCGCACTCAATCCATACGTGTCACTCCACACATACTCCTCAGACACCTCATCTCCATTACATTCAAACTTTTCCTCTCTGCTATACCCATATTCCATGTTTCAGCCCCATATAATGCAGTCGGTACCACAACACCATCATACAACCTTCTCTTTACATCCATTCTAAGCGAACGACATCTAAACACTTTTTTCATTCCTCCCAGCACCTTTCCTACTTCATTTATTCTAAACTTCACTTCTGCATCTATTCTTCCATCCACAGCAACATGTGACCCTAGATATTTAAAACACTCTACCTCCTCAAGCAACTCGCCATTCAAAACTATATTCATTCCCCTACCATCTACCAACCTCGTACACTTCATCACTTTACTCTTATTCTCATTTACTTTCAATTTCCTCCTTTCACACACCCTTCCAAACTCCTCTACCAACTGTCTCAATCTCTCCTCTGAATCAGCCACCAGTGCAGTATCATCTGCAAACAGCAACTGCTTCAGATTCCACTCTCCACCATCAACATTCACCAGACTCAGACCTCCACCTAAAACTCTTGCATTCACCTCCCTTACAACACCATCCATGTAAATATTAAAAACAACCAAGGCGACATCACACATCCCTGTCGCAGCCCCACTCCCACAGGAAACCAGTCACTCACAGCATTTCCCACTCTTACACACGCTCTACTATTTACATAAAAACTTTTAACCCCTTTTAGTAACCTACCATCAAGTCCATACAATCTTAAAACAGACCACAAAGCCTCCCTATCAATTCTATCATACGCTTTCTCTAAATCCAAGAATGCCCAAAACACATCCCTGCCTTTCGCTAAATACTTTTCACACACTTGCCTCACAGCTAACACCTGATCAACGCATCCCCTCCCTCTCCTAAAGCCACACTGCTCTTCACCAATCACTCCCTCTGTACCCTCTCTAACTCTCATAATTAACACTCTACCATAAACCTTACCTACAACACTCAACAGACTTATACCCCTAAAGCTAGTACATTCATACTTATCACCCTTGCCTTTATACAACGGGATCACACAAGCACTTGCCCAGTCAATTGGCACCATACCTTTCACAAAGCACACATTCAACAATCTTACTAACCAGTCAACAATGGTCACTCCACCACCTTTCAGGCATTCCACAGCACACCCATCCATACCTGCAGCTTTCCCTGTTTTCATCTCCTTTACTGCCTTCTCCACTTCCTCCTTCGTGATCAAAGAATCACTCAACTCTCCCAACACATTTATTCCTTGCACCCTTCCATCTGCCACAATCTCAGCCACCCTTTCCTCCTCTACATTTAACAATCTTTCAAAATACTCTGCCCATCTCTTCCTTACTGCATCCATCTCAATTAACATCCTTCCATCCTCTGCTTTTACTCGTTCTTCCTTCCCAGACTCTCCCTTTCGCACCCTTTTCACCTCCTTCCAAAACATTTTCTTATTCTGTTGAAAATTCTCTGTAAGCCGCCTACCCCACCTCTCATCTGCTGCAACTTTAGCATCACGCACAGCCCTTCCCCCTATTCCTCTTTTCCTTATACCATTCATATGACATCTCATCCTTCCTCTGCAGCCACACTTCATATGCACGTCTCTTCTCAGCCACAGCCATACTTACTTCCTCTCACCACCATTCACTTCCTTTTCTTACACCACCACCCACACGTTTCACACCACACACCTCTTTTGCATGCCCCACCACAGCACTCTTAAACAACTGCCATTCCTCCTCCACACTGCCATTTTCCTGATCTTTTAGTGCGTTCCACTCATCTTTCAATTTCTCCTGATACTCTATCTTTTTCTCTCTTTTATCCAACTCACTCACTTTCAAAACCTCCCTGCCACACCTAACCCTCCTAGCTCTCACCCATCTCTTACCTACTCTTAACTTTCCCTCTACCAGGTAATGGTCAGACATACCTCCACCCTCCCCTCTCAGAACTCTCACATCCAACAATCTTCCTATTACATTCCTAGTCACAACCACATAGTCCATCAAAGCTCTATCAACAACCCTTCCACCCTCCTGTCTCACCCATGTATACTTATAAATATCTTTCTTCTCAAACAGCGTATTTCCAATCACCATCTCTCGCTCAACACACATCGCTATCATTCGTTCCCCATTTTCATTTCTTCCAGGCACACCATGCATACCAACTACACCTTCAACTGCTACATTTCCCACTCTAGCATTCAGATCTCCCATCATTACCACATTCACATTCGCTCCAAAACTCTGCAGACACTCATCAACATCATTCCAGAAAGACTCCCTCTCTTGTTCATCCCTTTCACTACCAGGCCCATATGCACTCACAAACATTCACAACTCACGTTCAAATTTCGCTTTCACCCACATCAGTCTCAATGACACGTCCTTCCATTCAATCACACACTGCTGTACTTCCGGACTCACTAACAAGGCCACACCTTCTCTTGCCCTTCCTCTATCAACACCTGACAATCTTCCATTCACACTTCCAAACATTGACTCACCCTTCCCTTTCGTCTTCGTTTCACTCAAAGCTAACACATCCAACTTTCTTCTCACAAACATTCTCCCAATCTCCTCCCTTTTAGCCTCAATTGTACTCCATCCACGCACATTCATAGACCCAATCTTCAGGGTACGGGGATAACTCCATCCCCCATCCCTTTCTCTGGCCTGTCTCTTTTTAGGAACTAATAAACAGAGGAGGGGGTCCCTAGTCCCCTCACCCCGCCCCTTTTAGTCGCCTTTTACGACACTCAGGGAATACGGTGGCAGTATTCTTCCTAACACAACCTGGACGCAGAGTAGTAGTACCACCCCATAGTGCGGCCAGATTGTGTCCCCCACGCCACAGGGGAGGAAACAATATTAGAAATTAGAAATGAGAATAAACATAGAATTACAAAATGGGACAAGATAAAGCAAAAATAAACCGTAAAAGTGATAAATGGTAGAATGGAAAATGAAATAAAGCCATGAATGTGAATTTCAGAAAAAGGGAGAGAAACAAGAAGCAGAAGAAGTTAAAAAGAGAAGAAAAAAAAAAGATACATGAAAAAAAAGGAGTCGATGACAGGGTGGAACTAGAGACACCTTTGTTAGAATCTCAGGCCGCTCCACCTTACTTCACCTTGGCTCCTATTTATCTTATATTCTTCTTGCAGTAATATAGTGAAGAAACAAAGCAAAGAAAATAAAGCAAAAAAAAAAAAAATTGAAAGGAAAAACAAAACTAACAGAAAAATTAAAATCTGAAGGGAAAAAAAGTTGAGAGGAAACGGGAGAAAACTAAAAGGAGAAAGATTAAATAAAAAGAGACCAGAAATATAAAAAAAAAAAAAAAAAAAAAAAGAGGACAATGCAAATGGAAGGATGGAGAATGAGAAAAGAAAACTAAGGAAAAGGATAATAATAAAACAAAACAAGCAGTTAAGGAGAAGAAAGGAAATAAAGTAAAGGAAGAAAGAAGAAAAAAGGATGCATTAATGGAAAGGTGTTACTTCTGTACACCTGTAGTAGTCCCAGGCCGTTCCACCTTACTTCATCTCGACTCCTACCTGGCTTATATCTTGTGATGCCGTGAGTTCATGGAGAAGTAGAATAGAAGTGGAGTGAGAAGGAAAAGGAGAGGGTAAGGGATAAGAGAGGAGAAAGGAACGTTAAGGAAAATATATGATGGAAAACGAAATAAAAGGTAAAATAAACATGAAATGGAGAGAAAGGAGAGTAAATAGTGTAGAATGAATAACAAATGAAACAGACAAAAAAACAAAAGGGGAAACAAAGAAAAGGTGAAAGAGGATCAACAAAACCAGAGAGAAATAATGAAAAGGAGACGGACCCACATATCAGAGTGAAGGATTGATCTCTCTACACGTGTAGTAGAGTCCCAGACCGCTCCACCCTACTTCATCTTGTCTCCTACCTTTCTTGTAATTTGTGATGCTGTATGTAGCTGTGGCTTTGACCTACGGTATAATATAGCTAACAGTGATGATGATGATGATGATGATGATGGGTTTGGCGATGTAATTTACGACAGATAATAAAACCCTAATTTAATTTGGCCTGCTATTTGTTTTGTACCTTGCACCGCTGTAATATAATATAAGAAGAAGAGATGATGAATTAGCACTCATGAAATGAAGAAAGAAAATGGAGAAAATACAGATGAGAAAGAAACAATATTAGGAATTAGAAATGAGAAGGAAAATAGAATTATAAAATGGGATAAGGAAAGAAGGATATAAACGAGAAAAGGTGATGAACTATAGAAGGGAGAAAGAAATAAAAAATATAAGAAAAAGGGGGAGAAACAAGAAACAAAAGATGCTAAACAGAAAAGAAAAAATAAAGAAAAATATATATAAAAAATAAAAATAAAAAAAAGGAGTCAAACTGGAGACGGGGTGGAACTGGAGACACCTTTGTTAGAATCTCAGGCCGCTCCACCTTACTTCACCTTGGCTCCTACTTCTCTTATAGTTTTTTTGCAACAATATAGTGAAGAAAGAAGACAAAAAAATAAAGCAAAAACAAAAACTGAAAGGAAAAACAAAATTAAAAGGAAAAGGAAAATTGGGGGAAAAAGTGGAAAGGAAACGGAAACTATAAGGAGAAGAGAAGAATGAAAAGAGACGAAAGGAATCAGTACAAAAATGGAGAGAAATAGGACAACGCCAAAGGAAGGAAGGAGAATGAAAGAAGAAAACTTAGGAAATGGATTATAATGAAACATGACAAGGAATTAAGGAGATGGAAGGAAAGAAAGTAAAAGAAGAGAAGAAAAATGACGCATAAAGGGAAGGTGTTAATTTTGTACACCTGTAGTAGAGTCCCAGGCCAGTCCACCATACTTCATCTCGCCTCCTACCTGTTTTGTAGCTTATGGTGACGATATGACGAGGAAAAAGAAAGGTAGAAAGAAATGGAGCAGGAATGAAAACGAGAGTAAGGGACTAAAGAGAAACGAAAGAGTCCAAGAGGAAAATACAGGGAATAAAAAAAAACACAAAGAAAATAAACTAAAAAAGAAATTAAAGAAATTAGAAAAACACAAGGACAAATATATTAAAAAAGGAAGAAATTATAGGAAATGAGAAGAACCACAAGGAAAACTAGTCATATAAAGAAAAGGAGAGCGAAAGGACAACCGTAATTATAGTACCAAGAAAAAAAAAGAAGAGGAAAAAAAAAGAAGCTAAGAGAAGGAGAAAGAGGATCAACAAAATGAGAGAAATGAAGAAAAGGAGACAACCAGAAAAATCAGTGAAGGGCTGAATTCTATACACGTGTGCTGTAGTAGAGTCCCAGGCCGCTCCACCTTATTTCATCTTGTCTCCTACCTGTCTTGCAGCTTGTGATGCTGTAATCAGTGAAGGAAAAGCAAGGAAAAAGCACGAGAGTAAAGACAGAAAAAACAATTGAGCAAGGGGAAATAGGAGGAAGATACAAATGGATGAACAGATGATAAGATTATTAAAAAAAAAGTCTGGAATTAGAATGGGAGGAAGAAATAAGGAACAGCAGAAACAAGAAACATAATTAAAGAAACAAGAAAGAAGGAAAGGATGAAAAGAAGAACTGAAAACAAGAAAGAACGCAAAGACGGCAGAAGGAATAGAAAGAATAACAGAATCCAGAAAGAAAGAAATGAAGAAACTGAAGAGAACAAGAAAAAAAAACACACAAAAAAGGACGAAAAGATAGAAGAAAAGGTGGGAGAACAAATATGGTTCAAACTCAAGACACAAAGGCCTCAGCAGACAGAAAAGACAAGCAGAAAAAAAAAAGAAAAAAGGAAAGAAGAAGAAACAAAATAAGAATCAATGGAAGAAGTAACAAAAAACGAAAAAAGAAACAAGAAAGAATGTTTGGCGCAACAAAGGATTTGAGGGTCCTACTCAGGACTCCTGCGGTAGGATCTCAGGCCGCTCCACCTTACTTCATCTTGGCTCCTAGTTCTATTACAGCTTTATTGCTATAATATGGTCAAGAAAGAGGGGAGACTGAGGAAAAAATGGAAAAAGAGAGAAAGGAAAAGGAGAAAAAAAGGCAGTAAAAATGAAATTGACTGAGAGAAAGGAGAAAGAAGAAACTGTCAAAAAAGGAAAAGGGAAAGAAAAGAGAAAAAAAAGACCAAAAGAATGAAATAAAGGAGAACGAAAAAAACTAAAAGTTCGAAGGAATGAAATGATTTAAAACAGAAAAGAGGGAGCAGAAACGACAAAGAAAGAACAAGGGGAAAAAAAAAGGAAAGAAAGGAAGGATTAAACGAATGAAAGCAGAACACAGAGAAAAAAGTAAATATATGCCAGAAAACATGAAATGAAAGAAATAATACGAAAGAAAAGGAGGAACAGGAAATAATAAAAAAAAAGCTGTAATATAAGGTAGAAGGAATAAAGGAAGAAAAAATGGGGTTAAACAAAGAAAATGAGATAGAAATATTAAGAAGATAAAACCAAGGATAAATAAACTAGAAACAAAAAAGCAAGAGAGACTCGAAGACAGGAGGGGAAATGAAGAAGAAGAAAGGTGATATTATTATACAAAGGAGAAAGGACTAAAATAAGAAAGATGTGAAGATGAAGGAAGGAAGAAATAGTCGAAGAGACGAAAGTAGTAAAAGAAAACTACAGGAGAATAAGCGAGAAAAGGAAAGAGAAAAAAGGAAATCAAAATGAGAAAAAAAACTAACTAAAAAGGAGCCGTGAAATAGCCTACTAGGTTTGTGCGTCAGACACCTATGTTATGATATCAGGCAGCTCCGCCTTGCTCTACCTTGGCTCCTTCTTCTCTTGTTGCTTTATTACTGTAATATAGTGATGAAGGAATGGAGACAGAAAGGAAAGGAAAAAGAATATATGAAAAACAGAAAGAAGAAAAGTAAATGAAAGAAATATAATTGCCAATTGTAGAGAAATAAAAGGAAGAAGGAAAAGAAAGGTCAAAGAAGAAAGGAAGAGAGGAGGGGAGAAAGAAGGAAATTGTGAAGCAAGGATGATAAGGTGAAAGAGAATGAAAGAAAACAAGGAATAGAAGGGAAGGAAGAAAAGGGGGATGAAAATGAATCAAAAAATGGGATAAAGGAGAAGGAAGGAAAGGGAAGAAGAGGAAAGCTGAAGTATAAATGGTAGGGGTATTTCTGTAGACTTACAATAGAGTCTCAGGCCTATCTCCCTAATTTCATCTACCCTCCTACCTCTCTTGCAGGCTGCGATGTTGTATTATAGTACCTAAGTCTGTGTGGCTGATTATGGTGCTGGCGGTGATGATGATGATGATGATGATGGTTATACAAGTTACTGTTGTTTACAATGACGTTACTCTGCTTGACTCCTATCTCTTTTTTAGGATGTTACGTTGTATGTGGTAGCTTTAATGTAGCTACTGGTGATGACGATGATGATGATGATGATGGTGATAATAGTTAAGGAGATGGCATGAACAAATTCAGCGAACCAACAAACCAATCTTTTACTCATTTGCGCCCAGTGTCCTCGTTATAGGACGGAACTGGGCATTTTCAAACTTAATGAAGAAGGGAACCCCGCGGTAGGGACCTATGAGCTTCGCGACAATGAGCCGGTAGGTGGAGGGCGGTACGCTTAGGCTCTTCCAGCACAATCCCTCACGCAGGAACCGTGGGAGCTAATGGGTTAATGAGACAATAAACAAAGACTGGATAAAGTTGGTACTCACACAGGTAGATCAGACAGGTACTGCACAACTCCTTACCTGAAACAATAGACCATATTATACAGACTGCATTATTGGATTACACAAGAATATATGACAAGGTAATAAACTAAAAGGGAGAAGGAAGAAAGAAAATGAGTTGCAAATGGTAATGGTGATAACTGTGTACACCTGTAGTAGTCTCAGACCGCTCCACCTTACTCCATCTTTTTGTCGACCTCTCCTGTAGCTTGTGACCATGTAATATTGTGGAGAAAGGAAGATGGAGAAGAATATGAGAATGAAATAAAAGGAAACAGATTGAAGGAAGGAAAATGGTAGAAAAAGGGTGAAAAAATAAGCAGTGAGAGACGGAATTAATTAAAATGAACAATTCAAAATACAAAAAAGAAAGAAAGAAAGAAAGAAAGGCAGAGTAGAAAGAGAGAGAGAGAGACGCAAGCAAAGAAAAGGAGACAAGCGAAGGCAATGGACAGAACTCGGTACACCTGTAGTAGAGTCCCAGGCCGCTCCACCTTACTTCATCTCGTGTCCTACCTGTCTTGTAGCTTGTGATGCTGTAATACAGATGTGGCTTTGATCTGACGTAACTAAAGGTGGTTATGGTGGTGACAGTGATGATGGTGATGGTTATTTAGATTACCACTGAGGATGATACTAAGAACTTTCTGTTTGATGATGATGATGATGATGATGATGATGATGATGATGATCATAGGGGTGGTGGTAGTGGTAGTGGTCGTGATGATGATAATGATGATGATGATAGGAGTGGTGGTAGTGGAAGTGATATTGATGATGATGATCATGATGATGATGATAATGATAAGGGTGCTGGTTGTGGTAGTGATAATGATGATGATGATAGGGGTGGTTGTAGTTGTAGTGATAATGATGATGATGATGATGATCGGGGTAGTTGTAGTGGTAGTGATGATGATGATGATGATGATGATGATAGGGGCGGTGGTAGTGGTACTGATAATCATGGAGACGATGATGATGATGATGATAGGGGTGTGGTAGTGGTAGTGATAATGGTGATGGTGATGATGATGATGATGATGATGATGATGATGATAAGGGTGGTTGTAGTCGTACTGAAAATGATGATGATGCAGATGATGATGACGATAGGGGTGGTGGTAATGGTAGAGATAATGATGATGATGATGATGATGATGATAAAGGTGGTGGTTGTGGTAATGATGATGATGATGATGATGGTGAAGATGATAACGATGATAACGGTGCTGGCAGTGGCGGTGATAATCATGATGATGATGGTACGGGTGGATGACGATCATGATGATAATGAAGAAGATGATGATTGTAGGGGGGTGGTTGTGGTAGTGATAATGATGATGATGATGACAGAGGTGGTGGTAGTGGTAGTGATAATGATGATGATGATGGTAGGGGTAGTGGTAGTGATGATGATGGTGATGTACTTTATTACTGACGATGATGACTTTACTTCAGCTCGCACCCTACCTCCTTGTTGCTCGTCATGCTGTACTAAAGAGAGAGAGAGAGAGAGAGAGAGAGAGAGAGAGAGAGAGAGAGAGAGAGAGAGAGAGAGAGAGAGAGAGAGAGAGAGAGAGAGAGAGAGAGAGAGAGAGCAAAAAAGAAAGTAATAACGGGAAAGAAATAATATGTAAAGAAAAGAAATAACGAGAAATGCAAGAATATACGTAGGTACGACTAAGAATAGAAAGAGAAGGGGGACTGAGTTATCCCCGTGCCCTGAAGATTGGGTCTACTGTATGAATGTGCGTGGATGTAGTGCGACTGGGGCTAAAAGCGAGGAGACCGGGAGAAAGTTTGTGAGACGAGAGTTGGATGTGTTAGCTTTGAGTGAAACAAAGATGAAAGGGAAAGTGAGTCTATGATTGGAGGTGTGAATGGAAGGATGTCAGGTGTTGATAGATTAAGGGAGAAGGAAGGTGTGGCCTTGTTAGTGAGCCTGGAAGTGCAGCAGTGTGTGACTGAATGGAAGGAGGTGTCATCGAGACTGATGTTGGTGAAAGCGAAATTAAAACTTGAGTTGTGGGTATTTGTGAGTGCATATGGGCCAGGTAGTGAAAGGGATGCTGAAGAGAGGGGGTCTGTCTGGAGTAATGTTGATGAGTGTCTGCAGAGTTTTGGAGAGAATGTGAATTTGGTAATGATGGGAGATTTGAATGCTAAAGTGAAAAGTGTAGAAGTTGAAGGTGTAGTTGTTATGCATGGTGTGCCTGGAAGAAATGACAATGGGGAACGAATGATGAGAATGTGTGCTGAGCAAGTGATTGGAAGTACCTTTTTTGAAATTTATAGGTGTACATGGGTGGGACAGGAGGGTGGAAGGTTGTTGATAGAGCATTGATGGACTATGTGGTTGTGTCCAGGAATGTAATAGGAAGACTGATGGTGACTGGAAATACCTTGTTTGAGAAGAAAGATATTTATAAGCATACATGGGTGAGACAGGAGGGTAGAAGGGTTGTTGATAGAGCATTGATGGACTATGTGGTTGTGTCCAGGAATGTAAGGGGAAGATTGTTGGATGTGAACATTTTGAGAGGGGAGGGTGGAGGTATGTCTGACCACTACCTTGTGGAGGGAAAGGTGACAGTAGGTAAGAGATGGGTGAGAGCTAGGAGAGCTAGGTGTGGCAGGGATGTTTTGAAAGTGAATGAATCGGATAAGAGAAAATGATAGTGTCAGGACAAATTGAAAAATGAGTGGAACGCAGTGAAAGATCAGGGAAATGGCAATGTGGAGGAGGAATGGCAGTTGTTTAAGAGTGCTATGGTGGGGGATGCGGAAGAGGTGTGTAGTGTGAGACGAGTGGGTGGTGGTGTAAGAAAGGGAAATAAATGGTGGTGCGAGGAAGTATGGCTGTGGCTGAGAAGAGACATGCAAATGAAGTGTGGCTGCTGAGGAAGAATGAGGTGTCAAATGAGAGATATAAGGAAAACAGGAATAGGGCGAGAAGGGCTGTGTGTGATGCTAAAGTCGCAGCAGATGAAAGGTGGGGTAGGCGGTTGACTGAGAAATTTCAACAGAATAAGAAAATGTTTTGACAGGAGGTGAAAAGAGTGCGAAAGGGAGAGTCTGGGAAGGAGGAACGAGTAAAAGCAGGTAGGATGGAAGGATGTTAACTGAGACGGATGCAGTAAGGAAGAGATGGGCGGAGTATTTTGAAAGATTGTTAAATGTACAGAGGAAAGGAAGGCTGAGATTGTGGCAGATGGAAGGGTGCAAGGAATAAAATGTGCTGGGAGAGTTGAATGATTCTTTGATCACGATGGAGGAAATGCAGGAAGCAGTAAAGGAAATGCAAGCAGGGAAAGCTGCAGGTATGGATGGGTGTGCTGTGGAATGCCTAAAAGGTGGTGGAACAATCATTGTTGAGAAATTAGTAAGATTGTTGAATGTGTGTTTTGTGAGAAATATGGTGCCAACTGACTGGGCACGTGCTTGTTTGGTTCCACTGTACAAAGGTAAGGGTGATAATTATCAATGTACTAGCTTTAGGGGTATAAGTCTTTTGAGTGTTGTAGGTAAGGTGCTAAGAGAGTTAGAGAGGGTACAGAGGGAGTGATTGGTGATGAGCAGTGTGGCTTTAAGACAGGGAGGGGATGCGTGGATTAGGTGTTTGCTGTGAGACAGGTGTGTGAAAAGTATTTGGCGAAAGGAAAGGTGTTTTGGGCGTTCATGAATTTAGAGAATGCGTATGAGAGAGTTGATAGGGAGGCTTGGTGGACTGTTTTAAGATTGTATGGACTTGATTGCTAAAAGGAGTGAAAAGTTTTTATGTAAATGGTAGAGTGTGTCTAAGAGTGGGGCATACTTTGAGTGGTTGGTTTCCCGTGAGAGTGGGGCTGCGGCATGGATGTGTGATGTCGCCTCTGTTGTTTAATGTTTATATGGATGGTGTTGTAAGGGAGGTGAGTGCAAGTGTGTTAGGTGGAGGTTTGAGTCTGGTGAATGCTGATGGTAGAGAGTGGAGTCTGAATCAGCTGCTGTTTGCGGATGATACTGCACTGGTGGCTGATTCAGAGGAGAGATTGAGACAGTTGGTAGAGGAGTTTGGAAGGGTGTGTGAAAGGAGAATAAATGAGAATAGGAGTAAAGTGATGAAGTGTACAAGGTGGGTAGATTGTAGGAGGATGAATATAGTTTTGAAGCATATGGCAGTGTGGATATTCAAGGACTGTGGAAAGTATTAAGAATATATGGACTAGATGGGAAGTTGTTCAATGCTGTGAAGAGCATGTATGAGGATGCTAAGGCTGCAGTGCGTGTAGATAGTGAACTGAGTGAATTTCTATTTGAAGGTTGGATTGAAACAGGAATGTGTCATGTCTCCATGGCTGTTCAATCTGTACATGGATGTGGTTATAAAAAAGATACAAGGTAGGGCAGTAGATGTTGGAATGGCCCTAATGAGAGAGGGCAGTGTTTGGAAACTCCCTGTACTGTTGTTTGCAGATGATACTGTGTTGTTAAGTGAAGACGAAGGAGAGCTGCAAAGCTTGGTGAATGAGTCTGGGAGAGCGTGTAAGAAATGGAATCTAAAGGTGAACCTAGGGAAGAGTAAAGTTATGGTCTTCGAGAGAAGTGAAGTCAGTGAATGTATAGTTAGGTTGGATGAGCAGGAAATGGAAAATGTGAGTACGTTTAAGTACTTGGGTCGTGTGATGACTAAGGATGGAAGTTTGGAGGGTGAAGTGCTTGAAAGGGTACGACAAGGAAGAAAGGTTGCTGGTTCCTTGAAAGCAGTGATAAGAAACATGGAAGTGAGCATGGGAGTGAAAAAGTTATTGCATGACAGCATTGTGATACCAACTCTAAAGTATGGAAGTGAAGCTTGGACCTTGTTGGAGGGGTCAAGAATGAGAGCAGTGGAAATGAGTTATTTGAGAGGAGCATGTGGAGTCACATGGAGAGACAGACTCACAAATGAGGTTGTGAAAGAGCATTGTGGTGTGGATGTGGATGTGACTGGAAGCGTTTGGAGAAACACACTGAGGTGGTTTGGCCATGTGGAGAGGATGGAGAGTGAGAGACTGACAAGGAGAGTGTATGTGAGTGAAGTGGAGGGGGAGAGAGGGAGGGGGAGGCCAAGGATGAGATGGAGGAATGAAGTGGAGAGGTATGTGAGAGAGGGGGGTGCGAGCTGGGAGCAGAGCAGTGAAAGGGAGGGGGAACGGGCGACATGAAGGCGATTTGTTTGTGGCCATCCCGTATGGGATTAAGACGCCTGGCCATATATACATATATATATATATATTATATGTATATATATATATATATATATATATATATACAGAGAGAGAGAGAGAGAGAGAGAGAGAGAGAGAGAGAGAGAGAGAGAGAGAGAGAGAGAGAGAGAGAGAGAGAGAGAGAGAGAAATATTACAAATCATGAAAGACTGACACGATGAGATGAAACAGGAAAAAAGGAAAAAAAAAATAGTATAAGTAAAGCAGAGGCAAAAGGAATAAAAAAAAGAACAAAAAGAGAGACAGAGAGAAGGAAAGACAAGGGGTAGGAACGAAAGAGGGAACATAGAAACACAAGTAGCATAGAAAAAGACAAGTGCTCGTGTGCCCTTCGGGCCCGAGTAGACTCAATTTCTAAAAGTCCCGGTACCGAATGAACTGTTTTCCGAACCAAACTTTGATTGCTCTGAACTCTTATAAAAAAAAAAAAATCATCAACTGAGATGGGACCAAGTTTTTCGACATCAGGGAATTTCTGCGATTTTCATGCCAATTTTGGTGCACCAGGACGCCTCCGTACCGATGAAAGACGTCCTCACCTCGCTTCGGGCATGGAACCCATGTCCGAATGCAAGTCCGAGATATTAACCACTCGGCCACGGCAACCGACTGGGCGTCTGGAGCATCGTTTTTTGGTCAAAATTTGATCGCTCATTAAATATAGTAAAGGTTTCTCAATCGTGATGGGACCAAGTTTTTTCACATCAGCGAATTTTTTGCGATTTTTGTGCCAATTTTGGTGCGATTTGAATGTTTAGTTTCGGCTGCCCAAAATACACACACACACACACACACACACACCACACACACACACACACACACACACGGCTACTGCTATGGTGTATTAGAAACTAAAGAGAAGCAGGAAGACGAGGAAGATGAAGAAGAAGAAGAAGAAGAAAATGAAAAGAAGCGAGTTCCGGGATAGGGTGGAACTCGACACCTTCATTAAAATCTAAGGCCGCTTCAGCCATAGATATACTGTATATATACATGGATGCCGCACGAAGAGGCAAAACATGCGTCAGCTTGGTCGCCATGTTAGAAAGGTCAAGAGCACGTTGTCTGCTATGGTCTGCTCTACAACTGTACAGCCTTTAACTTCTCTGTAATGCCACAGTGTTACACTAACGAGCGAACAATTGGCACCAGACATCAGGGAATAACTTTTCATGGGTAAGTATATACAATTTGTACTATAAAATAAATACAAACGTCATACGGAGTGCACTGCTGAGACTGATGTGAAGTACTTCCACACTTACTTGAGAGAGAGAGAGAGAGAGAGAGAGAGAGAGAGAGAGAGAGAGAGAGAGAGAGAGAGAGCATAAAAGAAAGTAATAACAGGAAAGAAATAATACGTAAAGAAACGAAATAACTGAACGAGAAATACAAGAACAAAAATAGGTAAAACTGAGAAAAAAATTACATATCGAGAGGAGGAAGAAGAAAAAGAAAAAAATAATAAGAAATAAATTAGAACAATAAACGAAAGGATAAAAGATGGAAAAAAGCAAAGAGAAAGAAGAGAAAAATGACGAGGAAAGTAAAGAGGAATTACTGTCAAGGCCGCTCCACCTTACTTCACCTCATCTCCTACCTCTCGTGTAGCTTATTAGGATGCAATATTTTTATGGATTTAATCTAAGGAAACTGATGATGAGGAGGATAATGATGATGATGACAGTGATGGTGGTAGTGGTAGTGGTGGTGGTGGTGGTGAGGGAGATGTCTGTTAGTTTCTGGGGTAACCTTTACCTGCTAAAATATTACTGGCCATCAATAAATTTAGCAATAACTAAGGTGGTACTTATGAACTGTGGTGAAGAGCGGTCATCACGGGTAGTATCATCCATATGGTTTAAATTCCTCCTCTGGCACTATGTTGAGACCGTGTGGCAAACTATCACATTAATCTAATGCAGTAATAGGAAATGACAGAGTACAGGAGGAGTTAGAGTCAGTGAATTGGAATGAAATGGATCTGGACAGCCTGTGGAATGCATATAGGGATTCCTTAGTTAGGAATGTTGAAGCGGTGTGTGGTGTGGCAAGAGTAACAACAAAGAAGAAAGGCAGGGCGTGGTGGGATAGGGAGGGTAAGAGAGCAGTAGAGGAAAAGAGGAACAAGTGACTAAAGTGGTTACAGGACAGGGGTTCAGTTGAAATATGATCAGAATATAGTGAGAGCATGAAACACATAAAGAGACTAGTGAAGAGGAAAAAGAACGAGGTAAATGATGATCAAGGAAGAAAAATGAATGCAAACTGCTCTGAAAATAATGTTATTCTGGAAAGAGGTGCGGAAATGTAGAAGTGAAAGCGGAAAGAAATGTGAGTGGGAAGGATGTAGGTGGTCGATTATTCCATGGTGATGAAGTAAGGACCAGATGGAAAGAATATTTTGAAAGCCTGATGAATGGGAATAGAGAATGCAGAGCAGCTGTAAACATGATTGATTTTGGGGGTGTGCAAGGAAGGAATGAAATGCCAGGAGACGTGACACTCGCACAGGTGAGAAGTGATGTGAAGAGGCTGAAAATTGGGAAAGCAGCTGGGGTTGATGAGGTGTATGCAGAGATGCTTAAGTGTAGTGGAGAGAGTGGAATGAAGTGCTTGTTGGAGATATGTAAGAAGGCATGGATGAGTGAAACTGTGCCTGCAGTGTGGAAAAAGGCTGTGACTGTACGCCTGTACAAAAATAAAGATGACCGAAGTCAGTGCAAGAATTATTGTGGCATAAGTTTATTGAGTGTGGTAGGGAAGGTATATGGAAGATTTATTATAGGGAAAAAAGAGAGATATCATCAGTCCTAATGAGTGATGAACAGGGTGGCTTTAGGAGTGGCAGAGGATGTGTGGATCAAATATTTGCAGTGAGACAGATAGCAGAGAAAGCTTGAGAGAAGGACCATAAGGTGTTCATGGTATTCATGGATCTGGAAAAAGCATACGACAAAGTGGACAGAGAAGGATTGTGGGAAGTTTTGCGCATGTACGGTGTAGACGGTAAGCTGCTAGGTGCCGTCAAGGGTTTTTATGATGGTAGTGAAGCATGTGTAAGGGTTAATGGGCATCTAAGTGAATGGTTCACGATCGGTGTGGGCATGCGACAAGGTTTTGTGACGTCTCCATGGTTGTTCAATATATATATTGTTACATACCCTATGATTTCATCATCCTTTGTGTAATTCTAACGTACAGTATGCTGCATGTTTGATCACGAGCGTGTTCTACCTCAGTTCCACCTTCTACCGTATTAGTAGAGTAAGTCGTTCTTTCTATTGTTCAGAGCAGGATTGTCAACTCTTTGTCCCCATGGCTTCATTTGCGCGTCCTTCTTACAAGTTCTATCAAGCTCTGCCGGCCCCTATATAATGAGCTCAGTCTCTGCCTTATTGCCACTTAGATCTACTCCTTATTTTGTTCACATCTCTGTCCTCCCCTGTACAGTTGTTATTATTGTGAGTGCTCAGGAAGTCTCCAACCATCTAGTAGCTGTGTAATTTGAGTATAACTGTTATTGCATTTTTTCTTGTACTGTGTAGCGTAAGGTGTTAATTCTTAGGCCTAGTGACGTTTTTGTGATTCATATGTTTTTATGTCAGTCATTTTTGATAATATTTTGTATCTGTAATAATATATCTTGCATTCACTGAGTATTATCCGGCTTTCTCATTTTATCAGGGCTGACTTAGATAAATTTACTCTTGCTAATTTCGTGTTAATAGAGGCTATTGCAGTTAATCATATATTTAACCTGTTTTTTGCCATTACATTATCCTTATGAGTCCTGAATGTTTTGTTGTTACTTTGAGCACTAAACTTTAACTTGTAATTTTACCTAACTCTTTTGTTTTGAACCTGGAACTTTACGGGACAGTAGTGATTTTTAGTATTCTCACTTAAAGTGTACATTATCTTTCTCTGTTCCGTAACATAAATTTGGCGACCTCTTATCAGGATTTTCAGGATATTATCATAAGGATATTGCCTGATATTTTGTGACTGTGATTTATTCATGATGTCTACTATTACTACGCTTGATGAAGCGAAAGATTTTTTGTCAAATGTGCCATCAGTGTGTGATGTAGAAAACAGGATAAAGAATGAACTTAAGCTTGTTGGTCAACAATTAGGAATTGTTGTTCGCTCTCATCATTCTAAAGATCAAATTGTTGACATGATTAATGAAAGCATGTTTAATGTAACTCCTCCAAATGAGCAAACGCAGATTGAATTAGCTAATTTACAGCTAGCCCTGCAGAAGGCCCGTGCTAAGGAGGCTGAGGCACAAGTTGAAATTGCTAGGATTCAGGCAGACCATGAGTATCGCATGAAACAAGGTGGAGCTGGATCATCTAGCTCTGATGATTTTGATGTGGCTAAAAATGTTAAACTTGTCCCTCCTTTTAATGAATCTGATTTAACAAAGTATTTTCAGTTGTTTGAGAGGGTAGCTACAGGTTTTAATTGGCCCAAAAAGTATTGGCCAGTACTCCTTCAAACTGTTCTCACCGGTAAAGCTCAAGTAACTTATGCATCTTTGCCCCAGGATCAATGTGATAATTATGATGTAGTTAAGAGCTTGATTCTTAAGGCCTATGAGCTTGTTCCTGAAGCCTATATAGTAAAATTTAGGACAACTTATAAGCAAGATAAGCAATCCCATGTTGAGTATGCAAAAATCAAAGAAGATCTGTTAGAGCAGTGGTTAAATTCTAAGAATGTGGATTCTGATTTTGACAAATTTAAGCAGATGATTTTGCTGGAGGACTTCAAGAGGTGTATTAATAAAGATGTAAGCCTATATCTTGATGAGAAAAGAATAGATAATTTGTCTGATGCTGCAGTTTTAGCTGATGAATATGTTCTCACTCACAAGAGATATTCTAGAGAAAAAGGTAAAGCTGAGAGTAAGTACTTTGCCTCTACTCAGAGTACAGGTAACAGGAAAGAGAATAAAGATGATGTTTCTCAGGAAGTAAATACCAGCTTCACCTCTAGATTTCAGAAAAGTAAATGTACTTATTGTAGTAAGCTTGGTCATACAACGGAGAAATGTTTCAGGAGACAGCGTGATGTGAACCAAAAGGAGTCTTTAAATATTCAGTCAATTGGTTTAGTGTCCACCCTTGAGAGTTCCCAGAATTCTTTAGCTGAGTTAATTGAACCTTACTTTGAGGGGTAAATTAAATTCTCATGATGGAGCTCCTCTTTTGAGCAGTAACGTGGGTGACACTCTCAAGAGTTCATGTGCTAATTTCCTGTCTGATGGTTTTGTCAGTCCTCTGGACAGTAATGACAGGAAATCAGTTAAAATATATCGTGATACAGGTGCTTGCCAATCCCTTATGCTGACCAGTGTTCTAGGCTCTAATGTTAATTCCTCTGATGAAACTGTAATCTTACAAGGTGTAGGGAATAATTACTTCTCTGTCCCTCTGTGCAGAGTGAATTTAGAGTCTGGTTTTGTTAATGGTTCCGTTATGGTTGGGTTGGTTGAGACACTCCCAATGTCAGGTGTAACTTTCTTACTTGGAAATGATATTGGTGGAAGTCAAGTGTGTCCAGCTCCTCAGTTGTCTAGTGAGCCGGTGGCTGCGGCCCAGGGTTGTGATGTCCCTGATGTGTTCTCTGCATGTGCTGTCACTAGGGCTAAGTCTAAAGTTACTGGTGACTTAGAGGATAATGATGATGATGATGTTATCCTAGCTGACACTTTTCTTGCTAATTTGGACCACTCACCAGATGAGGCAGTACCCCGTAGTGTTGATAATTTGTCTCGTCAAGAGTTGGTTGAGTTGCAGGTTGCTGACCCTGAGTTGAAAGGTCTAGCTAACTCTGCTTGCAGTGAGGAAGAGTCAGCCGGTGCTTATACTTGTTATTATATAAAGTCAGGAGTGCTTATGAGGAAGTGGAGACCCCCAACAGCATCAGCCGACTGTGAATGGGAGGTTGTACATCAAGTTGTCATCCCTCGTGTTTGTAGACAGTACGAAGTATATATCATTAGAGTGGCTCATGATTCCAGTTTGGCAGGACACCTTGGAGTGAGGAAGACTGTGGCACGCATTTTGAAACACTTCTACTGGCCAGGTATCTTCAGGGATGTTTCCTGGTATTGTAAGTCTTGTCACACCTGTCAAGTTGTGGGGAAGTGTAATCAGACCGAAAAGGTTGCACCTCTAGTTCCCATTCCTGCTTTTGAGGCGCCTTTCACCCGTGTGTTGGTGGATATTGTGGGCCCTCTTCCTAAGACTTCTTCAGGATTTTCTTATGTGTTGACCCTGATTGATATGACTACTCGTTATCCTGAAGCCATTCCACTTAGAAATATCTCAGCAAAGAACGTGGTTAAGGAAATGCTAGGGTTCTTCACAAAGTTTGGTCTGCCCAAGGAGGTACAGTCAGACCGGGGAAGTCATTTCATGTCAAATGTTTTCAAGCAGTCTCTGAAAGAGTTGGGCATCACCCAGATCACGTCTTCAGCTTACCATCCCCAGACTCAAGGAGCGTTGGAGAGATATCATCAAACACTCAAATCGATGCTCAAGAAATACTGTTTGGAACATCAGAAAGACTGGGATAAAGGTCTTCCATTCGTTGTATTTGCCGCAAGAGAATCTCCAAATGAATCACTGGGCTTCTCACCTTTTGAACTACTGTTTGGCCATGAAGTAAGAGGACCCCTTAAGTTACTCAAGGAATGCTGGCTGTCGGAGGAAGATGACGTCAACCTGCTGGAGTATGTGATGAAGTTCAAAGAACGGCTGTCCACTGCTTTACAGCTGGCGAGAGAGAACTTAGGAGCTGCTCAGGAGAAGATGAAGACTTTGTATGATAAGAAGTCCAGGTTACGCCACTTTCAGCCAGGAGATCAGGTTTTGATTCTGCTACCAGTGCATGGGCAACCTCTTCAAGCCAAGTTTAGTGGTCCTTATTTCGTGGAGAAGAAACTCAGTGATGTCAACTATGTCATCGCCACACCAGATCGTAGAAAGAACAAGCAACTTTGTCACATCAACATGCTAAAATTATATCACAGGCGGGACGAAAATAACCTAGTCTGCACTGTAGCTGTTCCACCCGAGTCTGCAAGTGAAGCTCTCCCATGCAGTATGAGCCTGAGTGATAGTTTGGGGAAGAATCCTGATATCATGAATGATCTCCAGACTAAGCTTTCTCATCTACATCCTGAGGAAAGGCAGGAGTTTTCGGCATTACTGCAGGAGTACCCGCAAGTGTTCCGTGCCACTCCAGGAAGAACCACTGTGTTGATGCATGATGTCGATGTTGGAGACGCAAAGACAATTAAACTGCCTCCTTACCGTGTGAACCCAGTGAAAGTTCCTCTCATCCAGAAGGAGCTTGGCTACCTGTTGGACCACAAGATGATTGAGCCCTGTCAGAGCGAGTGGAGTTCTCCTGTCACTCTAGTCCCTAAGCCAGGTGGGTCACAGCGGCTTTGCATCGACTACAGACGTGTTAATCAGATAACCAAAACAGACACTTACCCTCTCCCTCGTGTGGAAGATTGCACAGACAAGATCGGAAAGGCTAGGTACATAAGTAAGTTTGATTTGTTAAAGGGATACTGGCAAGTACCTATGACTGAACGTGCTAGGGAGATCTCATGTTTTGTAACACTAGGAAAGACTTTTGCATGTTCTGTAATGCCATATGGTATGAAGAATGCACCAGCCACATTTCAGAAGCTCATGAATGTTGTAACAGAGGGTTTGGCAGGGTGTGTTGTTTGATGATGTATTAATCTTCAGTGACAACTGGAAAGATCACCTATGCCATGTCAGTAAATTTCATTGAGCGTTTGGTTCAGGCTAATCTTGTAGCTAATTTATCAAAGTGTGAGTTTGGTCAAGCTAAAGTTCAGTACCTTGGGTACGAAATTGGTGATGGACATGTTGCACCACCAGGAGCTAAGGTTCAGGTTATAAGTGATCTTCCCAGACCTAAAAGTAGGAAAGAGCTATAAAGATTTTTGGGAATGGTAGGTTATTACAGGAGATTTATTCTTAACTTTTCAATTCTTGTATCACCACTTACAGACCTACTGAAAAAGGGAGTTGAATTTGTATGGACCAATAGCTGTGAATCCTCTTTCAACAAACTTAAAGCTATCCTATTAAGTCAGCCAGTGCTCGCTACTCCAAATTTTGCTAAGCCTTTTAAGATGGCTGTTGATGCAAGTGATACAGGAGCTGGGGCTGTTTTGCTGCAAGAGGATGATCAGGGTATTGAACATCCTGTATCTTATTACAGTAAGAAGTTCACTTCACCTCAAAAGAACTACTCAACTATTGAGAAAGAGCTTTTGGCCTTGATTTTGGGTTTACAGCATTTTTCATTTTATTTGTGTTCTGGTTTTGACCCCATACTCATTTATACCGATCATAACCCACTGAAATTCCTCAGTAAGTTTAAAGATAAAAATCAGAGATTGACGAGATGGAGTCTACTTCTTCAGGAGTATTCATTAGACATACAACATGTCAAGGGGAAAGGAAATGTTATTGCAGATTGGTTATCTAGACTTTAGACAGATTGTTTTAGAGTAATAAGAAATTTCCTTTGTAAATTTTTTTTTTCTTTGTGGGGAGGTGTTACATACCCTTTGATTTCATCATCCTTTGTGTAATTCTAACGTACAGTATGCTGCATGTTTGATCACAAGCGTGTTCTACCTCAGTTCCCCCTTCTACCGTTATAGTAGAGTAAGTCGTTCTTTCTATTGTTCAGAGCAGGATTGTCAACTCTTTGTCCCCATGGCTTCATTTGCGCGTCCTTCTTACAAGTTCTATCAAGCTCTGCCGGCCCCTATATAATGAGCTCAGTCTCTGCCTTATTGCCACTTAGATCTACTCCTCATTTTGTTCACATCTCTGTCCTCCCCTGTACAGTTGTTATTATTGTGAGTGCTCAGGAAGTCTCCAACCATCTAGCAGCTGTGTAATTTAAGAATAACTGTTATTGCATTTTTTCTTGTACTGTGTAGCGTAAGGTGTTAATTCTTAGGCCTAGTGACGTTTTTGTGATTCATGTGTTTTTATGTCAGTCATTTTTTATAATATTTTGTATCTGTAATAATATATCTTGCATTCACTGAGTATTATCCGGCTTTCTCATTTTATCAGGGCTGACTTAGATAAATTTACTCTTGCTAATTTCGTGTTAATAGAGGCTATTGCAGTTAACCATATATTTAACCCGTTTTTTGCCATTACATTATCCTTATGAGTCCTGAATGTTTTGTTGTTACTTTGAGCATTAAACTTTAACTTGTAATTTTACCTAACTCTTTTGTTTTGAACCTGGAACTTTACGGGACAGTAGTGATTTTTAGTATTCTCACTTAAAGTGTACATTATCTTTCTCTGTTCCGTAACAATATGTATGGGGTGATGAGAGAAGTAAAAACACGGGTAACGGAGAGAGGGATGACGTTGGCAATGAATGGAGATGGATGGAATATCTCAAATTTGTTGTATGCTGATGATGCAGTACTGCTTGCAAGTATCGGACAAGAACTTGGTAGGCTAGGCAGGGTTTTGCTGATGTCTGTGAGCGTTGTGCCTTGACAGTAAATGCAGAAGAGAGTGAAGTGATGGTTATTGAGAGAGAACGTGACTCCCTGTTCGATGTCACAGTGAATGGAGAGAGAGAAATTTGGTGAGAAAGTTCAAATACTTGGGTATAGTGATAGAAAAGAGAGGAAAATGTGCAAAAGAAGTTGGAAGCAGAGTGATACAAGGAAGAAAACTAGCTGGTGCAATGAAGGCCTTGATAAGAAACAGAGGCTTGAGTGTTGCAGCTGCACGAAGCTTACATGATGGAGTGTTAGTGCCAAGTTTAACATATGGGTGTGAGACTCTGGTGTGGCATGAAAATGAAAAGTCAGGAGTAAGAGCAGTGGAGATGGGACTGCTGAGGAATGTATGTGGAGTACAGAGGGTGGATAGGATACAAATTAACGTGATCAGCGAAAGATGTGGAGTGAGGAAGTCGATGGACACCATAATCGAAGAAAGTGTACTGAGATGGTATGGTCATGTGGAGAGAATGGATAACAATAGAGTGGTGAAAAAGGTGTATCTGAGCAAATTTGAAGGAGGGAGGTGGCGAGGTAGACCAAGGAGAAGGTGGAGAGATATAGTGGATGAGTGTATGAGGAAGAGAGGTTTGGAAGTCGGTGAGGCTAGGGAACAAATAAGAGATCGAAATGGCTGGATGAATATTGTAAGAAGTGCATGATCTGGGATTTGGCATCCCCTTTTAGTGTGGCAGCGTCCAGACTGACTCAATCGGATACGTTTATGTGGAGCTACAGAATGTGGAGAAGGTTTTCGGCGTATCCGATAGAGCCAGGATTCCGGGGGCTTGACTGATGAGTGAATGGAAGGGTGGCCCATTGGACTGGGCAAATTTGGGCTGTCTGGAAATTGCTACTCCTCACCCTGCCCTAGGGTGGGAAAGGAGGTCCGGATGATGATGATGAGTAATAGGAAAGAAAGAGTGAAAGAAAGAAGGGAGACAGAAAAGGAGAGAGCAAGAATGAAGGAAAGAATGAATGACAAACTGACAATGAAGACGACAAAGAAATGAGATAGAAAATCAGAATGAAAAACCATAGCAAAAGTAAAATATAAGTTAAGAAAAGGAGGCCATTTCATATAGGGTAAAGGTTTGAACTCGATACACCTGTAGTAGAGTCCCAGGCCGCTCCACTTTACTTCATCTCGCCTCCTGCCTCTTTCGTAGATTATAGTGATGAAATATAGTTGTGGATTTGGTTTACAGTAGGTAAGGGGGTGGTGTGGGGTATAGTTATGATGATGATGATGAAGATAATGGAGATGTCTTTTAGTTTTAGTATAAATAATGAAAGCTGTACTGTTGATGATGATGGTTTTGGTGGTGATGATGAGTATGGTGGTGGTGGGGGCAGTGGTTGTGGCACTGATGATGATAATGATGATAATGATAATGTACAGGCGATAAGAAAAGTATGGCACAAGAGGGTACGATGATATGTGAAATGCTCAATAAAACCTGTGAAGTTGTAAGACCACTGATCTGTTATCATCTGAATATGCAAACATTAACAACAGCGACCAGAAACCTTCATAAGCAAGCGGTATATGGCATACTTACGTAAGCAGGGTTACCAACGTAGGCAAAAATCATCCACCATTTTACAACAGCCAACGTCCGCGGTGTCAAAGTGTTTGGCGATACTTTCTGGATCTAGTGTACAGTAGGTTAGTAGTGAGGATAAATACACCCCTTTAACTACCCTCCTGCCTCTCTGTTACCTGCTGACACGTTAATACCAAGGTGCAAATGAGCAGGATGGAAGTGAAAAAGAAGGAAAGGGAGAAACAGAAGTGTAAAAAGACAAAAATGTTAAATAAAAGTTATGTACCGTAAAGAGGAATAAAATGACAAAATGAACAATCACAGCTACCAAGAGAAGGGGGGAACAAGAAAATGAGTATGAAAGGAGTTAAACAGAAGATAGAAAGAATAAGTAATAATATTAAGAAAGGAGAAAGAAAGAAAGAAATATAAGGCAGATGGAGGAAGGAAGATTAAGAAACACAAGGAGAATAAACGGGACATGAGAGAGAGAGAGAGAGAGAGAGAGAGAGAGAGAGAGAGAGAGAGAGAGAGAGAGAGAGAGAGAGAGAGAGAGAGAGAGAGAAAATCTGGGTGAAACTCTAAAAACATAGCACAGTTGATGGAGGCAAAGAGAAGAAATTACTGTGGAAAAAGAAAAACAAATAACTGGAAGAAGAATTAGAGATAAGAAAGGAAATGAGAAAGAACAGAAGGAGTGAGAGGGGTAGACTGGCAAAGAATGGCAGATCAGTAGAAGAAAGGACGAAAGGAGAAGAAGAACAGAGTAAGAGAAATGGAGAAAAAGGGAAAAGAGAACGAAATATATAAAGGAACTGCGGCAGAATCCGGGTGGATCTCCAGACACCTTTGTTAGCATTTCAGGCCGGTCCACCTTACATCACCTTAGCTCCTACTTCAGTTTATTGCTGTAATATTGAGAAGAAAGAGAAGAAACAATGAGATGGAAAAAATATGAGAGAAAGGAGAAAAATAAAGAGCCAGAAGGAATGAAAACATCAGAGACAAAGAAAAAAAAAGAAAATGGAAAGGGGAAAATGAAAATGAAAGGAAGGATAAAGAAAAGAAACAAAGGCTGAAGGAAAGAAATATAAGCTGGAAAATACGAAATAAAAGGAAGAATACGAAATATACGACGGAACTGGACAGCTATTAAGGTATAAGCTCAATACAAAGTCCCAGGCCGCTCCACACTACTTCATCTCGCCTCCTACCTCTATAGTACCTTGTGATGACGTATCAGTGGAAATGGAAAGAAAAACAATAGCAAAGGAGTAAGGAAGTAAGGACAAAAGGAAGAAAAATTACAGGAGGGAAGAAAGGAAAGGGTTAGATTTGATGAGAATATTGATGAATGTATGTGTGATGGCGGTGGAAGTAATATAGTACCTTGTGATGACGTATCAGTGGAAATGGAAAGAAAAACAATAGCAAAGGAGTAAGGAAGTAAGGACAAAAGGAAGAAAAATTACAGGAGGGAAGAAAGGAAAGGGTTAGATTTGATGAGAATATTGATGAAAAAAAAAAAAAAAACAAGAAAACGTGTAAGAAAATTTGAGTAAAAAAGGTAGGAGATGTAAAATCAAGAAGCAAAAAGTAGAGAGTGAGAGAAAGAAAGGGAGTAGGAAAAACGAAGAGAGAAAAGAGGAAAGAAAGAAAGAAAAAAAAAGAGAGACAAGATGAGGCAAGAAAAATAAAAGTAGGCACGTCAGTCACGTGGTTAGGTTTGAACTCGGTCCACCTGTTGTAGAGTTCCAGGCCGCTCCACCTTACTTCACCTCGCCTCCTAACTCTTTTCTAGCTTGTGATGATATAACATAGATGTGGATTGATCTTATGTCGCTAATAATCCTGCTGGTGATAATGATAACGATGATGGTGTTGGTGGTGATGATGATAATGATATATGTTTAGTGGTAATGACAATTGTGTGAGAATGATGATGGTGACAGTACTGATGATGATGATGACTGTAGCGGTGGTGATGGTGGTAATGATGATGGTGGCAAAGACAATTGTGTGGATATTGATGATGGTGACGGTACTGAGGTGATGATGATGATGATGATGATGATGATGATGATGACGTAGGACAATAGTGATAATGACAACCTTACTTCTCACCTCTCTTCCTATCTCTTGTAACCTGCTATGTTGTAGTAATGAAAAGAGAAATGAAGGTAGAGAGAAACAAACCAGAAAAAAGGAAAATGAGAAATATATAAATAAGGACAATGAAAGACAAAAAGAAGGCAGAAACTGAAGAAAAAAGAAAAAAAGGAGGTTGAGCGGGAAAGGGGTGAAGGTTTGAACTAGGTACACTTGTAGTAGAGTCGAGGCCACACCACTTTACTACATCTCGCCTCCTACCTCTCGTGTAGCTAGTGATGCTGTAATATTGTGAAGAACGAAGGAAAAGCTACGAGAAAGGCAAGGAAGAATGAAAGAAGAAGCTACAAAATAAAGGGATCCAGGAAGAAGCATAGAGAGGAAAAGGAAGCACAGAAAAATGGGACAGGAAATGGGTCGAGGACAGAGCTCATTACACACACAACAGTCCCAGGCCTCTCCACATTACTCCATCTTGTCTCCTACGTCCGTTACATATGTAGTGCTCTATGAAGATTTATACAACTAGGTAGATGATGATGATGATGTGTGTGTGTGTGTATGTGTGTGTGGAAGGCTGATATGATGAAATAGAGAAAACAATAAATGGAGTTAAAAGAAGACAGGGGCAAAATAAATAATATAATGCAAAAGAAGAAAATACACGAAGAAAGAATGTCAAAAGAAGAGGAACCATAAGAAGCATTAAGGAAAATGATAAGGATAAATAAGAGGAAACTTTAAAAGAAAGATAAAAAGGAGCAAAGTATTCTTGTGGGTGGAACTCGAGATACCTTTGTTAGAATCTTAGTCGGCTCCACCCTACTGCACCCTGGCTCCTACCTCCCTTGTTGCTTTGTTGCTATAATATATTAAAGAAAGAAAAGGCAGATGCAATGAAAAGGAGAGAGAGAGAGAGAGAGAGAGAGAGAGGGAGCGGAGAATAAAGAAATGGTAAAAGGGAACAACATCGGAGAAGAAGAAAACTGAGAAATCGGCAATGATTATGCCGATGATGATGACTATGAAAGTAGTGGTAGCGATGATGATGGTGATATTTATAGCAGATTAGTAGTGATGATAACAGCTTTACTTCATCCCGTCTACCACCTCTTTTGTAGTTTGTGATGCTGTTAATATAAAGGAGATGATAAGGAGGAAGAGAGATCGAAAGAAGGCGGAAAAAAAAATAAAGAACAAGAAGCGGTACCAAGGCACAGCAAACCGGTCCCCTGCAGTCATTTTTGTGCAGACGTGTAAACATAACAGGATATCTAGTCAACAGTGTCACATATCAAATATTGAGTAAACTGGATGACAATTGACGATTTTATGTCCATTTGAAATTTTAGGCCGGACCCACCTGACATTAACCCCCCTATCGCTAACTGGGAGGTGACCCCCCCCTGATGTAATAAGGCATGTTATAGGATGCAGATTTGAAAGCTGCACCTTTAGGTTTTGGTTTCATGTCGATATGACGAATTTGAAAGGAGTTATGGAGAAATAAAAATCCCGTCCCCGTTTCTAAAAACGTTTTTTGGGGGCCTACAGCCCGGGCCTTGGCCAAATTTGGCCCAAAATTTAATCAGGTGACCAGAAGGTCATAGCCGATCATCCCTGTAATTTTGGTCAAATTTACACAGGTAGTTTTCTCGTAAAGTTGTTAACAGACAAACAGACCGACAGACAAACAGACAAACCGAGTGAAAACAATAACCTTCCCCGAGCCCCTCCAGGGTGGGGACGGATAATTACAAAAAAAAAAAAAATGTGACAACTAGGAAAAAGTAATTTTAAAAAATTGGAGTGAGAAAGGAAGAAAAAGGGAGAGGGGAAAAAGAAAGGGAGGATAGTAAAAAAAAAAAAAAATGTATATTATACGAAGAAATGATGGGAAGAGAAAGATAAAGAAATAAGAAAAAAAAATGGAAATGGGAAAGAAAAAAGAAAAGGAGACATTGTTTTTTTGGGTCGAACTAAGTGCACTTGTTGTAGAGTCGCAGGCCGCCCCAAATTACTCCATCTTGTCTCCTACCTGTCTTGAAGCTTGTGATGCTGTAATATAGTTATGGGTTTGATTTATTAATGATGATGCTGGCAGTGGCGATAATGGTAGTGATGATGATTGTGATGCCTAGTAGGATAATACTGATAATAATAACCAAACTTCCTATCGCCCTCCACTTCTCTGCTAGCATATGATGCAATGAGAGAGAGAGAGAGAGAGAGAGAGAGAGAGAGAGAGAGAGAGAGAGAGAGAGAGAGAGAGAGAGAGAGAGAATGGAAGATTAATAAGATGAAATAAAGAGTAAAAAGAAATGAGGTAAAAAGAAGACAGAGAGGCAAAATGAATAAACAAACTACGAAAGGAGGGGGAAAGAAAGACAAGAAGATTGAAAAAGAAGAGGAAAAAACAATGAGGAAAATGAACGAAAAAATAAGAGGAAGAAATCTGAAAAAGAAAGATAAAAAGGAACATGAATGGAAGAATGGTGGAACTCAAGACACCTTTGTTAGAATCTCAGGCCGTTCCACCGTACTCCACCTTGGCTCCTACTTCTCTTGTTGTTTTTCTGCTATCATACACTGAAAAAAGAAAGAAATTATGAAAGAACGGACAGAAGGAATGAAAAGGAGTAAGAGAGAGAGTGGAAAGAAAGAGAAGAAAAAAAGAAAATAATCGGGAAAGAGAGAACACTGAAAACTGATGATGATGATGATGATAATGATGGAAGTGGTGGTCATGATAGTAATGATTAGTGATGTATATACAGCAATTAGTAATCTTGATAATAACCTTACTTCATCCCGCCTCCTATCCATTATGCAGCTTGTGATGCTGGGGAAATAAGGGAGGGAGAGAGAAAATAAACCGGACGATAAAAATAAATAAATAAAAGAAAAGAGGAAAGAAAAGTTAATCTGGTAAAAAGAAGACACAAGGAAATGGAATAAAAAATAGGATAAGAAAGAAATATAAAAACAAGGAGAAAGAAAGACAGGAGAAAAAGAACCATAAAGAGCACAGAAAGAAACAATATATATATATACAAAGAAGAAATAAAAGAAAGATTAAAAGGAGCAATCCCCAGTAGGGTGGAACTCAGACACCTTTGTTAGAATCTCAGGCCGTGCCACCTTACTCCATCTTGGCTCCTATTTCTCTTGTTTTACTGCTGTAATACAGTGAAGAAAGAGGGCCAGGATAAAAGAAAAGACAGAAGGAATGAAAAGGAGAGAGAGAAAGAGAGAGGAGAGAAAACGAAGAAAAGGTAACATTCGAGAATGAAAGAATATTGAGAAACATAATGATGTACATGATCATGATGATGATGATGGAAGTAATGTTAGTGGTTGTGATGATGACCATGATCATGATGATGATAGAGGTGATGTCAGTGACTGTGATGATTATTATGATGATGGAGGTGTTGGTAGTGATAATGATGATGATGATGATGATGATCGAGGTGATGGTTATGGTAGTGATGATGATTGTGACGTATTTACAGTAGATTAGTAGTGATGATAAGAACCTTACTTCATCCCGCCTCCTACCTTTTTTGTAGTTTGTGATGCTGTTAATATAAAGGAGAAAGTAATGAAGGAGAGACAGAACGAAAGAAGACGGAACAAAATAAATAAATAAATGACAGGAAAACTACAAGACAAAAAAATTGAGAATTAAGGAAAACTAGTAAAGATTTGGAAATACATGAGCAAGAAAAAAAGAGAAGGGAAAAGAAAACGAGGAAATAAAAGGAAACAAATGGAAAATAAAGGAAGAAAAGAAGGAAAGAGAAGGAAGAAAAGAAAGAAAAAGAAAATAGGAAAGAAAATGAAAAGGAGAAAGAAGAGGTGCCAGGGTCGATCTCGGTACACCTGTAGCAGAGTCCCAGGCCTCCCCACTTTACTGCATCTTGTCTCCTACCTGTCTAGTAACTTGTGATGCTGTAATATAGTTATGGGTTTGATCTAATGCTGATCATGATGATGATGGCCATTAGTATTTTTAGGTTAGTTTTAAAGATTTGATAACTGTATGGATAAAAATGATGATGATGATTTATATTTCCAGTAGCGATAATAATAGCCTAACTTCATATCGCCTGTCACTTCTAATTTAGCCTATGATGCTGTAATGTAATTATGAGAGAGAGAGAGAGAGAGAGAGAGAGAGAGAGAGAGAGAGAGAGAGAGAGAGAGAGAGAGAGAGAGAGAGAGAGAGAGAGAGAGAGAGAGAGAGAGAGAGAGAGAGAGAGAGAGGATATTTAAGGAAAAACGGGGAAAAAAAGAATACTGAGAAACTGGCTATGATGATGATGATGATGATGAAACTGGCGGTAGTGGTAGTGCTGATGATGGTGATGTATATACACGAGATTAGTGGTGATGATTTTAACCTTACTTCATCCCGTCTTCTACCTCTTTTGAAGCTTGTTATGATGGTGATGATGATGATGATGATGATGATGATGATTATGATGACGATGATGGTGATGGTCGTCTCAATGATGGTGATGGCACCGTACAAATTTCTTTTCACGATAAGCTCAAAACGACAACAAACACGTGTAATTCTTCCATTATTACCTAATATAACACTCCTCCGTCTCCTTGACCCCTTCGTTGTCATCCACACGCCCACTCGAAGTCACACACCCCTTGATTCCAGTCCTAGTATTCTTGTTCTTCTCTTCACACACGTAAAAACACACAAACAAAACAGACACCCAAGCGCACCACTCTCCAAGAGCAAAGATTCAGTCACTATCCGGGAAACAGCAGCTCATAGCCGGCAGGCGTCCCCAGATAAGGTTGCCATTAATTGTTCAACTGATTTAAATAAAGACTAAAACACACAGCCACCACCCTTCCTGCCTTTCTACTCAAACAATATCATCTACATTACAGTCTACTTCAGTATTTTCTAAAGACACTGAGGATTAGTTAGTATAAAAATGTTTATGATATTTGCTAATGGTATCTGCGTACACATTTCACGGCTTCTCGCCACCCCCCTCACTTACAGTTCATTTGTCAAGTGTCTTAATAAACCCCAGTTATTTACAAGCCTCACATGCCACCTCCACCATTAACTGCCATATATAATACGAGAAGCGAGAGAACAGCCGTATATTTGTGAGCATCATTAAATTTGACCATCTTCTCCAACGCGCATCCAGATATCACGCATCTCCCCCACCTCCAAACCAGCCCATCCACACCTCCCTCTCCCCCATCCCAATGCCCCTCCCCCACATGCCTCCATCCCCCCTACCCCGCCTCCAGCTACTACCACTCAGCAACCCCTCTTATGAACCTGGTGACCTAAAAGTTTGGTGTGTTTAAATTCAGGAAAGTTTCTAATGATTAAACAGCCAAGTAAAGAACATTGTGATGTGACTGAATGTGTTGTTGTGTGTTAAGAGTCAGGCAAGTTTTCGTTTCTATATTTTCAGTGCTTTCCCTTTCACTCCCCACCTTTCTCTCCCTCTCCTCATCGCGTCCTCCCTCCTCCCTTCCACCTCCCTTTCCTCCTTCATCCTCCACCTCTCCTCTCTCTCTCAACATAAACATACAAAATAGATCTCTCTCTCTCTCTCTCTCTCTCTCTCTCTCTCTCTCTCAACATAAACATACAAAGTCTCTCTCTCTCTCTCTCTCTCTCTCTCTCTAACATACACACAACTGAAAGCATTAAATTCCTTCGGTACAAGACCTCCCTCCCCTCTCCAACAAAATCATCCGCAGATACAGTGAACACACACACACACACACACACACACACACACACACACACAACTCAAAACATCCACTCTCCCTTCGCGGTCTCGGGTGTAATAGAGGGGTAATGAAAAAGATAAAAAAATGTATGAAAATGAGAGAAATGACAATGAAAAACAGGAGCAGGAAGTTTTGGTTTAAACTCGAGACACATTTGTTTGAATCTCAGGCAGCTCCACCTTACTTCACCTTGGCTCCTACTTGTCTTGTAGTCTTGTGGCTGTAAGACTGAAAAGAGAGAGAGAGAGAGAGAGAGAGAGAGAGAGAGAGAGAGAGAGAGAGAGAGAGAGAGAGAGAGAGAGAGAGAGAGAGAATAAGAACTAATGAAAAAAAGAAACAGAGAGAGAGAAAAGAAAAACTATAAACAAGGACTAGGAATGGAAGTAATGGGGAAAGTAAGAAGGAAATTGAGAAATAAAGAAAAGAGAAAAAGGACTAGAAATAAAAGATTAGTAACACACACACACACACACATATATATATATATATATATATATATATATATATATATATATATATATAATATGCATTATGAATAAAGGTTTTAACTCGGTGCAACTGTAGTAGAGTCCCAGGGCCATTCCACATTACTTCATCTGACCTACTGTCTATTCCAGGAGAGAGAGAGAGAGAGAGAGAGAGAGAGAGAGAGAGAGAGAGAGAGAGAGAGAGAGAGAGAGAGAGAGAGAGTAAAGGATTTAAGTAAGCCTGTCGTATACTTTCCTGACCTCTCCACCTTACTTCATCTCGCCTCCTGTCTCTCTTGCATCTTGTGATACTTAAACATAGTTTTGACTTTGTTCTAATGATGAGGATGAGGATGATTATGATGATGATTGAAGTAAAAGTATGGTGGGGGCAGTACTGATGATGATGATGATGATGGAAATGGTGGTCGTCGTAATGATGATGACGGTGATGTTTATTTGTACAGAAGGTTAGTAGTGATGATAACCTGACTTCCTCCCGCCTCCTACTTTTTGTGTAGTCTGAGATGCTGTTAATATAAAGGAGAAAGATAAGAGGAAGGGAGATCGAAAGAAGGCGGGATAAAAATCCAAGGTAAAGAAAATGTGATAACTGGGTATAAATGATAAAGAACTGGAGAGGGAAAGGAGGAAGGAATAAAGGGAAAAATAAAGGGAGGGTAATACAAAACTGTATAACAAACTATGAAAGGATGGAAAGAGAAACAAAGACGAGAAAAGAAAGAAAAGTAAATGGAAAAAAGAAAATAAAAGGAGACAGAACCTATTTCTGGGTCGAACTTGGTACACCTGTAGCAGAACCCCAGGCCGCCCCACCTTACTGCATCTTGTCTCCTACCTGTCATGTAGCTTGTGATGCTGTAGTATGGTTATCGGTTTAATGTATATCTAGTGATGATGGTGATGATGATGATGATCATGGTTACTTAAGTTAGTTTTCATAGTAATGATAATTGGATGCATACAGATGCTGATAATGACGGTTATTAGTCCCCGACCGGTGAAACCCGTTTGCACGGTTCCGTCAGTACGTCAGTCCGTCTGTAATTTCGTGTCCGCTGTGTAACTTCAACACGCTTGGACAGATTTTGATATAACTTCATTCAATTGTTTCCCATACCTTGACGGTGTGTCGCGCGCAACAACCAGCCACCTACTCCCAAGGTAAATTACATATGTATGGTTATGATCCACTAGACGACTTTGTATTGTATGGCAATAGTGAATGCACTTGTTTCTGTTAGTTTTATTGATAATGACAACTGTATGGATAAAGATGATGATGATGATGATGATCCAGTAGGGGACTTTGTACTGCATGGCAATAGTCAATGTACTTGCTTCTGGTAGTTTTAATGGTAATGATAATTGTATGAATAAAGATGATGATGATGGTGATTATTATTATGCTATTGATGACGACAACTATTTACGTTAGTTTCGATGATAACTGAATTATAATTTTATGGATAAATATGATGATGATGATGAAGTCTATTAAGGTTAGTTTTGATGACAGTAAGTAATAGCATAGATAAAGATGGTGATGATGATGTTGATGATGATGATGATGATAATGATGATAATGATGATGATGATGAGAAGGAGGAGGATGGTTATTTAGGTTAGTTTTGATGACAATGGTACTTGTCTGGATGATGATGATGATGATGATAATTACAATGAAGCAATGATGATTGTAATGTTTAGTAAGTTAATACTGATAATAGTAAAATGACTTCATATGGCCTTGTACTTCTCTAGCGTTTGATGAGAGAGAGAGAGAGAGAGAGAGAGAGAGAGAGAGAGAGAGAGAGAGGATGGATGGAAAAACTGAAAACAAATAAATAACAGGAAAACGAGAAAAAAAGTGAGAACTATGAAAAAGTTATATAAATTTGGAGAGAGAAAGGAGCAAGAAAACAAGAAAAAAAAAAGGAAACAAAGGAAATAACACGAAACAAATGGAGAAGAAAAGAAAAAATATGGAAAGAGAAAGAAAAAAGAAAGGGAAAAGGAAAAAAAGAAAAAAAGAAAAAAGAGCGCGGAATGTTCATGGGTGGAACTCGGTACACCTGTAGTAGAGTCCCAGGCCGCCCCACCCTACTCCATCTTGTCTCCTACCTGTCTTGTAGCTTGTGATGCTGTAATATAGTTATGGGTTTGATCCAATGTACCTAGTGATGATGATGATGATGATGATGATAGTTATTATTATTATTATTTAGTTATAATGATAAGTGTATGGATACAGACCATGATGGTAATGATAACGGTGATGATGATGACTGTGATGTTTAGTAGGTTAATATTGATAATAATAACCCAACTTTATATCGCCTTCTTATAATGTTGTAATGGAGAGAGAGAGTGAGAGAGAGAAAGAGAGCAATTGGTTATGAAAAATACACAAAAAGGAGCCGACTGAGAATGGATGGAACTCAAGACACCTTTGATAGAATCTCAGGTCGTTCCCCCTAACTTCACCTTGACTCCTAGCTATCTTGTAGGTTGTTGCTATAATATACGTACCGGTAGTTAACAAAGAAAGGAGAGAGAAACAAAAGGAAGGAGACACAAAACATGATATGGAAAAAAAAAAGAAGGAGAGATAATGAAAAGATAAAGGATAGAAAGGAGAAAACAATTTTGAGAAGAAAAGAACATTAGGAAAGGGGAAAGTATCAAGGAAAACGAGAAAAGGAACATGATACTAAAAGAATGAAACAAGACGTGAAATAAAAAAGAAAGAAAAGGAGAAATAATGGAGAAAGAAAAAGAAAATATGAAAGGGGAAAGTAACACGGACAACGAGAAAGGAAGAAGGCAGTAAAAGAATGAAACAAAATATTAAGAAAAAGGAATGAAAAGGAGAAAGAAGAAAAATGATGCTATATTGGTAAAGGTGTTAGCTCAGTACTCCTGTCACTGAGTCTCAGGCCGCTTCACCTGGCTTCACCTCGCCTCCTACAGTACAGTACCTCTCTCATAGGTTGTGGTTTTGATACAATGATCACGATAATGATAATGATGATGATAGTAATGATGATGGAAATTTACACACTTTTGACATCAGTAATGAAAGTCAAATAGAAGATGATGATGATGATAGTAATGACGATGGAAATTAACACTGTTTTTGACAATATTAATGACAGTTAAATGGATGTTGATGATGATGATGATGCCATGATGATGATGATGATGATGGTAGTGGTGGTGATGCAAAGTAGAATAGTACCGATGATAATAAGCTTACTGCATCTCGCCTTGTACCTCTCATAGCCTATGATGCTGTGATATCATGAAGGAAAAAAGGGGACTGGGAAAAAAAAATAAAGGAACCTTGAATAAGATGATGAGAAAGAAAAACAATGATAGAAAAAGAAACAGAAAAGGGTAAAAAAAAAATGGTAGATGTAATAAAGATATGACAAAGAACACAACACAAGACTAAAATAAAAAAAAGGAATAAAGAAGGATAGAGGACACAGCAATAAAAAAAAATAGGGGAGAGAAAGAGGGAACAAGGAGAAGCGATGAGGTGAAAAAAGAAAAAAAAGAATAATGGACTGAGAAAAAGGAACAGAAAAGGAGCCACTGACCAAGAATAGGTCGACCTCAAAACATCTTTAGTAGAATCTGAGGACGCTCCATCTTACTTCACCTTTACCCCTAATTTTCTTGTATTTTAATTCTAATAATACAGAAATGAGAACAAGGACAGCAGAAGAAACGGAAGGAGAAGGACGAGAGAAGGGAGAAGTAAAGTAAAAAGAAATGGAAAAAAAAAAGAGAAAGAGAAAGGAAATACCCCTCAAATGGAACAAATGGAAAGGGATAGAAAGGAAACTGAGAAAGATAGGTGAAAATTAGGATTAGAATAAAACAGAACATGAAACAAAAGGAAAGCAAAGAAATAGAGAAAGGGAGAAGGAAACAAAAAGAAGTATAAATGATAAAGGTGTTTTCTCAGTACACCTGGAGTAGAGTCCCAGGCAGCTCCATTTTACTTCATCTCGCCTCCTACCTATCTTGTAGCTTGTGATGCTGTAATATGGTTCTGAGTTTGATTTAGGGTGACATAGACGACGCGACGACAACGATGATGATGATGATGATGATGATGATGATGATGATGATTATGTAGGCCAGAGATGAACCAACCTTATTTCATTTCCCTCCTCCCTGGTTTGATGCATGTGAGGGTATGATTCTGTGGAGAGAGAAAGTACCATATTTATGCAGAATAGGAGAAAGAAAAGACAATAGAAGACGAAAATAAGTAAGAGATAAAAGAATGAGAAACAAACAACAGAGGAAACGATAAAGGAAAAACAATGGAATGAGTTAAGTAACGATAGAAAAAAAAAGATGAAGGAAAATACAAAATGTGAGAGAAGAGAAAGAAAAAGAAGAAAAAACTAAGAATAGCTAAAAATACTATTAAAAAAATAATCATAAAAAGGAGACCAAAGAAAACGAGAAAAAAAAAACGGAAACTGCAACGAAAGACAAGAAATAATAATAAGTGGAAACACAAAGCAACAAGGATATATGGAGGGAGAGAGGGGAAAAAGAAAGATGAAAAACTGAAACAAGTAGCTCAAGAAAGAAAATGCCTCTAAATCTAATTTCATCTCGCTTCCTACCTCACTTTCAGTTTGTGATGCTTTGGAAGAGAAGAAATAAAGGCAAAAGAAGGAAGCAAATAACTGAAAAGATAAAGGACTCAAAGAAGATGACTATTGCATAGAGAGAAAAATATAATAATAATGAATAAGGAAGAAAGTAAGAGGCAAAACAAAAGAAGGATGAATGTAGAACAGGTCAAACTAAGTCCACCTTGGGCGGCTCCACCTTGCTTCATCTTGTCTCCTGCCTCCCTCGTAGCTTGTGATGCTGTAGCATAGTTGCAACTCTGATCTGACGTAGCTAATGGTACTGGTGGTGGTATTAGTAGTAGTTGTTGTTGTTGTTGTTGTTGTTGTGACAGATAATGATAATGATGAAAATCTATCTATCTCTATCTATCTTGCCAGACTCCATAATCACGTAAGGGGTGGCCATTTGACTTTGAGTTATTTGGTTTACGGGGAGGGGCACTAACCGTCCACCAACCCACTTCCTGACATGTAGGGAGCACGTATGGTTTGGTTATATGGTTACCACCCAGAGTTGTAAATGGTTTCTTGGCTTACAGGAAACCATCTGGCTTGTCACTCAATGTAAAGCCACCTGTAAAGGAAAGAAAAGCAATAAGAAGTGACAGGAAAGATGGGAGAAATAGGAAGAGAGGAGGGCAGGCACAGAAAAAGAATGATAAAGGCTAAGGAAGAAGTAGGCAGCGCTACATCAAGTGAGTGGATGATGGTCGCCACCACCTACCACTATGATGAAAATTTGTATAGATAATGACACAACATGGGAGATGAAGGAAAAGGCAAAAAAAGAAAAAAAATGTATATACATATATATGGCAAAAGAAGGCAAATATAAAAGAAATAATAACTAAGAATAAAAGGAGAAATTAACAATACAGGAAAGGAGAAAGAAGAAACAAAGGAGAATAGACCCCCAAAAATTAAAGGAGAAAAAAAAAAAAGGAACCACTGCAATTGATGGATCGAACTCGAGACACATTTGTTAGAATCTCAGGCCGCTCCACCTTACTTCACCGTGGCTCCTAATTCTCTTATTGTTTTATTGCTTTAATAAAGAGAAGAAAGAAAGGAAAAAGAAAGAAAAGGATGAGACAGAAAGAGAGGCCGAAAGAAGAAAAATAAATGAAAGAAATATAATACTGAAGAGAAAGAATGGAGAGAACGAAAGAAAAGGGCAAAGAATAATGGAAGAGAGAGGGAAAGAAAGAAGTTGTGAAGCAAGGGCGAAAATGACCAAGAGAATGAAAGAAAACAAGAGATAGAAGGGAAGGAGGAAAAGGAAGAAGAAAATGAATCAAAGTATGGGATAAAGGAGAAGGAAAGAGAGAGAGGGAAAAAGAGGAAAGCTGAAGTATAAATGGTAAAGGATTTTCGGTAAACTTACAATAGAGTCCCAGGCCTATCTACCTAGTTTCATCTACCCTCCTACCTCTCTTGTAGCTTGTGATGTATTATAGTACCAAAGTGTGTGTGGCTGATTATGGTGCTGGCAGTGATGATGATGATGATGATGATGGTGTTGGTGGTGGTGGTGGTGGTGGTGGTTATATAAGTTACTAGTTACCAACGACGTTACTTAGCTCGGCTCCTATCTGTTTTCTAGCTTGCGACGTAAGTGGTACCTTTATCGAATCTAGATGATGATGATGATGATGATGATGATGATGATGATGGTTAGGGTGATAGCATGAAAAAAATATGTGAACCGACCAACCAACCTCTTAATGAGACAATAAACAAAGACTGGATAAAGTTGGTACTCACACAGGTAGACCAGACAGGTACTGCACAACTCCTTACCTGAAACAATAGACCATATTATACAGACTGCATTATTGGATTACACAAGAATATATGACAAGGTAATGAATGAAAAGGGGAAGGGAAGAAAAAAAAATGAGTTACAATGGTAATGGTGATAATTGTGTACACCTGTAGTAGTCTCAGACCGCTCCACCTTACTCCATCTTTTTGTCGACGTCTCCTGTAGCTTGTGACCATGTAATATTGTGGAGAAAGAAATATGAAGAAAATGAGAGAGAAATAAAAGGTGAGACACGGAAGAGAGGGAAGGAAGGAAAGTAATGGAAATAGGGAGAAAAAAAATAAGCGATGAGACACGGCATTAATTAAAATGGGCAAATTAGAATCCAAGCATGAAAAAGAAAGAAAGCATGGCAGAGTAGAAACACAGAGAGACGCAAGGCAAGACAAGGAGACATGGTGAGAGTACTGGATAGAACTCGGTACACCTGTAGTAGAGTCCCAGGCCGCTCCAGCTTACTTCATCTCGTCTCCTACCTGCCTTGTAGCTTGTGATGCTGTAATACAGATGTGGCTTTGATCTGACGTAACTAAAGGTGGTTATGGTGGTGATAGTGGTGATGGTGATTTAGATTATCACTGAGGATGATACTAAGAATTTTCCGTTTGGTGATGATGATGGTAATGAATGATGATGATAATAATGATGATGACGATAGGGATGGTGGTAGTGGTAGTGATGATGATGGTGATGTACTTTATCACTGACGATGATGACTTTACTTCAGCTCGCACCCTACTTCCTTGTTGCTCGTGATGTTGTAATACAGGAAAAAAATAAGAGAGAGAGAGAGAGAGAGAGAGAGAGAGAGAGAGAGAGAGAGAGAGAGAGAGAGAGAAATAGTATGTAAAGAAAAGAAATAACTGAAAAAGAAAGACAAGAACATAAGTAGGTACAACTAAGAAAAAAATTAATGATATACTGAGAGGAGGAAGAGAAAAAGAAAGAAATGATAAGAAATAATTAGATTAATAAACAAAAGAATAGAAGGTGGAAGAAAGGAAAGAGAAAGAAAAGAAAGGAGAAATGAAGTGAGGAAAATAAAGTGCCAGGCCGCTCCACCTTACTTCACCTCATCTCCTACCTCTCGTGTAGCTTGTTATGTTGCTGTAATTTTATGGATTTAGTCTAGGGTAACTGATGATGATTATGGTGATGACAATCATGATGATGACAGTGGTTGTGGTGGTGAATGTAGTAGTGGTGGTGGTGGTGGTGAGGGAGATGTCTGTTAGTTTCTGGGCTAATCTTTACCTGCTAAAATATTACTGGCCATCAATAAATACAGCAATAACTAAGGTGGTACTTATGAACTGTGGTGGAGAGCGGTCTTCACGGGTAGTATCATCCATATGGTTTAATTTCCGCCTCTGTCACTATGTTGAGTCCGTGTTGCAAACTATCACATTAATCGTATGCAGTAATGGAAAAGAAAGAGATAAAGAAAGAAAGAAGGAAGGCAGAATAGGAGAGAGCAAACATGAAGACAGGAAGGAATGACAAGCTGACAAAGAAGACGATAGAGAAATCTATCTATCTATCTACATACCTAGGCTGGTTCCCCCAAGGAAAGGGAGGTAGCCGAGACAGGACGACACACTCTCCATTTACTCATCCATTCAAACATTCATTCGCATCTTAGCCCCAAAGGGGAGAACGGACAGATCCTCACCGCACCACACCGCACAAGGGTCAACTGCGCAATGCAATCAGTGACATCCGCAGCATGGCCAGACAGCAGAGCTGGTTTACCCCTGCCACATCATAACAGACCCATCCCCTTACCGGCACCTGACCTGACTAGCTGATCAGACCAAATGCTGGAGAATATTCCATCAGGGCTGCGTCATCACTTATTCATTCACAATTTCTCTCCATTTTTTTCTGTCACGCACAGCCGCTCTTCCTTGCTCAATAGACATCCCTCTTGCATCCAGCGCTCTCTTCACACTGTCCATCCATCCTATTCGTGGTCTTCCTCTCAGCCTTACATCTTTCACATCAGATCTAGTTATCTTTTTCACCAATCGCTCATTATCCATTCTCTCCATATGCCCAAACCATCGCAACACCCTCTGCTCAACTCCACCAGCCATCTCCCGAACAACTCCAGTTCTCCTTCGCACTTCATCATTTCGCACTCGATCCATGCGCGTCACTCCACACATACTCCTCAGACACCTCATCTCCATTACATTCAAACTTTTCCTCTCTGCTACACCCATATTCCATGTTTCAGCCACATATAACGCAGTCAGTACCACAACACCCTCATACAGCCTTCTCTTTACATCCATTCTAAGCGAACGACATCTAAACACTTTTTTCATTCCTCCCAGCACCTTTCCTACTTCATTTATTCTAAACTTCACTTCTGCATCTATTCTTCCATCCACAGCAACATGTGACCCTAGATATTTAAAACACTCTACCTCCTCAAGCAACTCGCCATTCAAAACTATATTCATCCTCCTACCATCTACCAACCTCGTACACTTCATCACTTTACTCTTATTCTCATTTACTTTCAATTTCCTCATTTCACACACCCTTCCAAACTCCTCTACCAACTGTCTCAATCTCTCCTCTGAATCAGCCACCAGTGCAGTATCATCTGCAAACAGCAGCTGCTTCAGATTCCACTCTCCACCATCAACATTCACCAGACTCAGACCTCCACCTAAAACTCTTGCATTCACCTCCCTTACAACACCATCCACGTAAATATTAAACAACCAAGGCGACATCACACATCCCTGTCGCAGCCCCACTCTCACGGGAAATCAATCACTCAGCGTTTCCCACTCTTACACACGCTCTACTATTTACATAAAAATTTTTAACCCTTTTAGTAACCTACCATTAAGTCTATACAATCTTAAAACAGTCCACAAAGCCTCCCTATCAATTCTATCATATAGAAAATAAGGAATGACCAAAGAAAAAGTAAAATATAAATGAAGAAAAGGAGGACACGAGACACTGGGTGGAGGTTTGAACTCGATACACCTGTAGTGGAGTCCCATGCCGCTCCACCTTACTTCACCTAGCCTCCTACCTCTTCTGTAGATTATAGTGATGCAATATAGTTATATATGTGGTTTAAAGTAGGTACGTGGGTGGTGGTGGTTATATTTATGATGATAATGATGATAATAACGATGATGATGATGTTAATGATGAAGATAATGGAGATGTAAGTTAGTTTTACTAAAAATAATGAAAGCTGCACTAATGATGATGATGGTTTTTGTGGTGATTATTATGGTGTTGGCGGTGGTGATGGTGGTAATGTTAGTGAGGATGATGTACAGTCGATCACAAAAGTATGGCGCATGATGGGTATGATGATATTTGAAATGCTCAATACAACCTGTGAAGTTTGCAGGACCATTGATCTGCTACAGTCTGAATATGCATATGTTACCGGCAAAGTGGAAAACCCTTCATTGTAAAGAATACCTAAAACTTGAAGAAATGGTATAAAATAAAACCAGCTGTACACATTTCCTAGGTATTCTGTAGATTACCGAGTTTGTTTTAGGCAACGTGTGAAGTGACCAAACTGCAGCAAACAGGCAAAATGTGAAATCAGTCATTTCATTTACGTTAGGTTAATTTAGGCTGAGGTTAGGTTAGGCTGGGATAATCTAGTTTAAGTTTAAGTTAGATTAGGCTAGGTTAGTAAGGTTAGGCTAGGTTAAGTTAATTGAGATAAAAGCTTAATATAACTTAGCATTCTTCTAAATTAACCTATCCTAATCTAACAACCTAACCTAACCTAAC